>NW_023270854.1:13881606-14178897 GCF_011800145.1 Mirounga leonina | reverse complement strand
AAAAAAAAAAAAGAAAAGCAACAATGTGAACATAAAATGTCAAGATCCAAGAAAACTGAAAGACCAACCTGCTTAACCAAGCATTTCTGGAAGGGAAGAATCCTTTTGACTAATGTTTTCAGACGGTTTGCTCACTGTCCATTTATCACCAGTTCTTGTTTGCCAGTCCCAAGCAGATCATTTAATGTGCCCAGAATCCCTGGGTAATGGGCATGCTGTAAAAATAAATAGAATAAATAAATTAGTTCTTGAGCTCCTCAAATAAATCCAGTTGAATTAAATGCACCTAAAGTCACTCAGTCTTGAAGAGCAAAGTGAAGACTGTAATGAAACACTTTTTGTTTGGGAAAAAGGGAAAAGAGGGAAAAAAACTTCACCCAAAGGCATGAAAAATTTTAAGAAACAAAGGGAGTCATATTTGCACAAAGAGTTAGTCATTGTTATTTTCCAAAGGCTTTGTCTCCCAATTGCCTTTTTCCATAGCCTCAATTTCACCTTACATTTCTAGAAACTTCCACTGAAATTTGAATGCAGGTCTTTTCCAAAGTGGAGTCAGTGACAGTTACCTGACAGTTACTATATATGCCCAAAGAAAAGGTAAGATCGTTTACTTCAAAAAATGACCCCTCCGAAAGGAGAAAGTAGTCCAAATTTTCACATCCTTATTGTCTTTCCTGTTATGAGGTTTATATATTTTGAATAACAAAGCTCTACTGGATTCGGCACGTGGACTAGAAACGCACATGCCCACACACAGGCAGGCATGCACAGTCCTTGGATGAGACCTCACAGCATACCAGGCGCTATTCTAAGTCCTTTATTGCATTAAATGTTTTAACCCTCACAACAACCCTGTAAATCATGTACTATTATGATCATCTCCATTGTAAAATGAGGAAATTGCTAGTTTTTTTTTTTTAGTTTTTAAAAAATATTTTATTTATTTATTTGACAGAGAGAGACACAGCAAGAGAGGGAACACAAGCAGGGGGAGTGGGAGAGGGAGAAGCAGGCTCCCCGCCGAGCGGGGCGCCCAATGCAAGACTCGATCCCAGGACCCTGGGATCATGACCTGAGCAGAAGGCAGACGCTTAACAACTGAGCCACCCAGGTGCCCCTAGTTTTAAATTTGTATAGAGGTCACCTGATAGAATTTTTTTTTAAAAGGCACCTAAGATTTAAAATATATTGTACAATTAAGGTAAATTATATTTAAAGCAGACATTTGATATCTATGCCTATAAAAGTTTATATATTCAAGTTGACCTAAACTGCATTTTTTTTTTAAGAACTTCTCACTGGAAAGATAAGGTATCACCTTATAATTTGGATTATTTTCTACTTGAGCACACTCAGTGTTTCCTGAGCACCTACTGTGTGCAGAGCACCTCCTGTGTGCAACTGTTGGGGAAACCGACATGTATCTGGCGCCACCTTAAATCCAGTGCAGTCAGTACTCATCACCCTCACACACACTCACCGATGCACACTCATGCTCACACATACTCACCCACACTCACACTCATTCTCACACCTGCACTCACACACCGATGCACACTCATGCTCACACATCCATGCTCACGCTCACATACTTACCCACACTCACACTCATGCTCACATACTTACACACACCCATACATCCATGCTCACGCTCATCTATTCACACTCACACACACACACACACACAGTCACACTCACACATATCCTCCCTTGCTCCTCCCAGAGCCGGGACCAGGCCGAGGCAGCGGATGCCTCTCAGAGTGAGCGCCTCCCTACGTGTCCCACCCCAGCAGCCTCCCCTGTCTCCCCCGACTCCTGGCCCTGTCCTCTCCCTCCTCACACACACACACACACACCACAGACCATAATTAAAGGCAACAAAATCAAGCGCCGTCCTGTGTGCCAATGGGCTACGGGGAACGCACAACATCTGTAGATGGTCAGGTGAGAGGGCTGGAATAGACGTGACATCAGTTCCTTCTGATTAACAAGTGAAGTCACCAAGGCAGTCAGCCTCAAGCATGAACATTTTAAGGAAGAGAAAATGACTGTATTGTAGGAAGACAGCTGAACAGGAGCAGCTTATTAAAATGAGCTTGATGGGCAGGAAAGAGAAAGCAAACTATTCCCACAGCAGTAGCAAGAATCTAAGTGCGGAAAGTGATGAGATCTGCAAAGAAGAGAATCCCGGCCCCCTTGGGTATTCCAAAACCCGCAGTGCATCCGAACCTGACCGTGCTGAGCCATCCCAGCAGACGAAATGACTCATACCCTCATTCATTCAGCAAATACTCACCGAGCCTCCATCACTCCTCTGAGTGCTCGGAGGTGCAGTGCTGAGTGTCAGGCACAGATAGGTCTATCAGGATAAATCCAGGGCAGGACTAACCCGATCCCCTCTCTCAGTGGTACCGTGTTCAAATTCTCTTATAGGAAGTCTTTTCCCAGGCAGTCGCACATCCACTAATTCTACTTCTCCAAAATTTACATATTCAATCCTTTTTTTTTAAGATTTTATTTTTAAGTAATCTCTACACCCAACGTGGGGCTTGAACTCACAACCCTGAGATCATGAGTCACATGCTCTACTGACTGAGCCAGCCAGGCATCCTATCCTCTTTTTTTTTTTTTTTAAAGCAGAACACCATGTTTCAGAACTATATAAACTGAAGTCATTCTGAAATTAATAATGGTTTCCATAGAAATAAAAGTCACCAAGTATTTGCTTTGGAAAAGGCTAGAGGAGCTGGGCTGAAATTTGAGGAAGTGCAAAGCTTCTACTTTGGAATGAATGTTACCCTTCTGATGGCTGGGGGATGAGGCACATTAGAATGGGGTAAAATCAGGACCATTTCTTGGTTGTCTGACATAAAGCTAGGAAGGAGGTGTGATTTGTCCTAAATGGTGGGGGTGGGGGATGTAATTTAACAGGGAACTTAACTGTGCAGTGGGGCCAATTGTGTTTAAAGTTTATATAAACTGATAGAAATTTATAGAAGCATAGATAACCCTTACATTGCTTATGCATTGAGTATATTGAAAGTAATTATTACATGGACACCTGGGTGGCTCAGTCGGTTAAGCATCCGACTCTTGATTTTGGCTCGGGTTCATGATCTCAGGGTAGTGAGATGGAGCCCTGCATCAGGCTCCATGTTCAGCAGGGAGTCTGCTTGAGATTTCCTCTCTCCCTTTCCCTCTGCACACCACAGCCCCTACCCCCGCCATGCTCAAGCATGCGTACACATGGGTGCGTGCTTTCTCTCTAAAATCTTTTTTTTTTTTAAAGATTTTATTTATTTATTTGACAGAAAGAGACACAGCAAGAGAGGGAACACAAGCAGGGGGGGTGAGGGAGGGAGAAGCAGGCTTCCCACCGAGCAGGGAGCCCGATGCGGGGCTCGATCCCAGGACCCTGCGATCATGACCCGAGCCAAAGGCAGACGCCTAACAACTGAGCCACCCAGGCGCCCCTCTAAATATAATCTTTTTTAAAAAAGTAATTATTACAACTATTGATTTTATTCCACGAAATTTATATTTCTATTAAAATGATTTTCTATGAAATAAAATAATTTTTTAATTTATGTTTTGCATATATTCGTAAATTCCTTTATTTGTTTGCCTAATCCTCTATGTAGTGGTTCTCAAAGTATGGCCCTCAGCCCACGGCAGGGCCAGCGAATCTTCCCAATGGGTTGCCCTTGACAATTCTAAAACTTTTTCTTAATTTGAATGAGATCAACCCATTAATAACTGTCTATATATGTTTTGCTACATTTGGTATTTTTAAACTAAAATCAGTGCTTTTTAGACTTTGGAGAATGTAGGCATGGATCCAATTCAGTATTTTACTAACACTGCAAGGTTCCAGTTACATGTGTGCATATGCAAGTGATTGGATTCCTACAATCTGGGGGAAGGATACATATTAATTATCAGTACTGCCTTGAATAATCATGTTTTTTAATTGCCGCTCTTCTGCTTCTTAACAGCAAATTATTGTTAGTTTTGTTCATCATTATCAATTTAGTTTGTTGTGAGTTGTTTTTAACCCCATAGCATATAGTAATGAATATTTATGAATTTTTAGGCTATAATTTTCCAAAATTACTCTGGTATGTATGCACTGTGTTCAAGTATGAATCATCCATTCCCTTATTACTAAAGCAGATGTATACATATTTCCCCCATAATTTGTTAATATGAGAACATTTCATCAGTAATGTGTGCAGTGCATGGAATTTTAGCTTGCAAATTACAATATAACATGAAAGTAAATCTAATAAAAGTATTGGGTTATTTTACATTTACATGTTATTGTCTTAAAAAGCAAACATGAGTAATGGTTTAATCTTATTACATAAAAAGTAAGCACTGCATATATATATATATATATATATATATATATATATATATATTTTTTTTTTTTTTTTGGCCATATTTTGATTATCTGGAGCAAGACAAAATTGTGAATCATTATTCAAGGTCAATAGTCTCCAAACTGTTTTACCAGATGTTAATAGGTGTTCTGCAAACAATGAATTCTTTACTCACATAAACTGGGAGGAAGTGATATGTATTATGTTTCCTTTTTCCAGATTTGCAAGGCCCTTTAGCATACTGTGATGGTTAATTTTATGTGTCAACTGGGATAGGCCATGATGCCTAGATATTTGGTCAAACACTGGCCTGGATGTTGCTGTGAAGGTATTTTGTAGATGAGATTAACAGTTAAATCAGTGGACTTTGAATAAAGCTCATTGTTTTCCCTAATGTGGGTGGGTCTATTCACTAAGTTGAAGACCTTAAGAGAAAAAATAGTGACCTCCGAGGAAGAGGGAATTCTGCCAGCATTTGGTTTTGGACTCAAGCCTGCAGCATCAACCCTTCTCTGGGTCTGCAGCCTACTGGCCTGCTCTGAAGATTGCCAACTGCTACAGGTACACGAGCCAATTCCTTAAAATAAATCTCTTCATAGATAGATACATACCCTAATATGATAGATTTATACACATCTGTATATTCTCATGCATAAACATAGAGTTTTCACACACACATCCTATTGGTTCTGTTTCTCAAGAGGACATGCCACACATGTTAAAGGCTCTAGAAAGTTCTACAATTAAAAAAAAAAATCCCTGGGCACCTGGGTGGCTCAGTTGGTTGAGCGACTGCCTTCGGCTCAGGTCATGATCCTGGAGTCCCGGGATCGAGTCCCGCATCGGGCTCCCTGCTCAGCGAGGAGCCTGCTTCTCCCTCTGACCCTCCCCCCTCTCATGTACTCTCTCTCATTCTCGCTCTCTCAAATGAATAAATAAATCTTAAAAAAAAAAAAAAATCCCTGTTTAACCCAGTGTTTTCCCAGGTTATTTAACCACAAAACCTTTTTCATATAATACCTACAACTATCACAAATACCGCTTGGGCAATGTTTTTCTCAAGACTTGACCTTAGAGCTGATCTGTAGCCTCTTGTCAGTAGCATCAGACTCTAAACCTGTTCAACTCAGAAACTAATAGCATAACTATTGGAACAAAAGTCTCCACCTGTCCTTTCCTTCCGCACAGGGCAGCGGCAGAGGGAAACTGCCGTGTTTTGTGGGCGCAGCAAGGTGAAATAGTCACTGTGGGGTCGGTTCCACATACAGTGCTGTCTGATGAAAATAACTACTGGTGCAACAGACCCTGTAGCTGGGCTTTTGTAAAATGCTCTTTTGTGGATATTTCTGGGGACTGGCGAGTCGTCCTGAAATACCATCAATTACAGTGCGACGTGACATAAGGCAACGCATGAATGGCAGGGAGCCTGACCAGAAAAGCCAGTTCTGCCTCCGTAAAAGGCATCATGCCTCCTCTGTCTTATTATCCCTTCTTACATGTGTTTTCACAAACGGTCCTCACTGACCCCAATTTATCCTTCAGAGCTTATTCTAGAAGCCATTGCCCTTTCTGACTGATCTCTTCCCCAGAACCCACCAGATCAGCCTGCCCTGTTCCCTGTCATGTGCGTTCAAACACCATGTGCCCCTGCATTGGACAGAAACTGTATTTATTAGTGCCTGTCTTCCCTCCAGGACTGGGAGGGCCAAGAGGACAACGGCCATTTCCATCTCGTTCGTCTGGGCAGCTCTAGTGTCTGGCGAGCAGCCAGAATGCCCCGAGAAGGAACGAGTGACCCGAGAAGAGCTTCCTCCCGCCTCGTTTTCCAAGGGAGTCCATATCAATTTTCCTTTCTTGGTAGCCCAATTGGTGTACTTTTCTCTACTTTGATCTATCTCGAAAGATCTTCACTCTTTCAACCTTTAAAAAAAATCCATGCCAAGAGCCCATGACGTGTTCACATGTATGTGTATGCACACACACACAACGCACATGCACGTGTGCACACGCAGGCACACCTCTACCTTCGCTTACTCTTACAAATAAGAATAAATACATTCATTTATCAAGCAAAATAGTGTGAAGAGATGGGGAATGCAAGGAACAGGAGGAGGAAAGAGAGACTGAATCCAATTACAGCTGTATCATTTTCTGGGTCAAGTAGAATTGTGCAAAAGTTTTCAAACCTATAAAAAGAAAAGCAGAGGCTCAGTCAGGTTCCAGGATCAGTTCCTTTCCCCGCAGCTGCCATTTCTCCAGCCTAGTGCTACACTCTGTACGCTGAACATGGGTTTCTCTTCAAGAATCCTCGCTGGAAACAAAAGCATTGAGAAAACTCATGCATTGGCAGGTAAACAGGCTTTCATTTCAGGAAATTTGGCCGAACATTTGGAGGGGACGCAGATGTAAGGACTGAGGGGGAGGGTGGCAGACAGTGGATGCCGGGCCTGGCTCTAATCACTCCCTGTGCATCCTCTACCATCCCCTCCAGACCCTCGGTTACTCACGCAGTACCCCTTGGCAGGGAGGGGCCAGAATGGCAAAGACCTTGGGGTTGACACAGGTTCCCCCCCACTTCTTCCAACCCTACACCCAGAGGCAGAAAACTTGCACTAGCTATCCAAATAGAGCCTCATCTGAAAGAGGTTGCCAACATGGGCCTCCCCAGGCAAGATATGCTTGCAGGGCTCTCCTGTGTCCCCCTGTCATTTACCCCAATTCCCACTAAGTCTACAGAGAAGTCTCTAGATAAGGCTATAGGTACAATCCAGTCCTGGGCATGGAGGAGCTAAGACCTGGAAAAGCTAAGGTCTTTAATAAATGCCTTAAATGCCTTTCTGCCCCTTTTTAGAAAAGCTCAAGCATGCGGAAGCAGTTACTATAAGGGAATCCCTACTGGCCCCAACACACACACACACATGCCCGCTCACTCTGAGATCAGAGAAATCCATATAAGAAATTCTAAAATATGTGAAATAAATTTCACATTTCCAAAGATCTGGACTCCCTAGTACAGAGCTTGCTTTTTGGTACAAGAAATGGGTATTGAATCACAGTAATCTTACACTTTTAAAACTATGGGGATTGTTTTTTAATTGCCCAGAGAGCCAGGTCATGCTTATACAAGCATGTGTTATCAGATCATTGATAACCCCTTAAGAAGGATTAGGCCACTTGCTAAACTGAACTGAAATTCACTGATGTGATCCAGAGTTATTGAAAGACAGGATGCTTTTATCAAAAAAGGCTCTCCCAAACACTCTCAGTCCCACTGATGAAAATACGCATTGAAGGATACCTTTCCGGATTCAGAGCCAAGAGGCAGATCACACTGCCTCTCACTACACGAGCGCCTATGTGAAGTTGTTCTACACATAGTATAATAAGATGGTCCATCTGGGGCCTGACACACGCAATGCCACTTCTAAACAGGAGAAGGAGAAAGGCAGGGCCACCGGAAGTCATGAAAACTCAAGTTACAACACCATCCTTGCTACTACTCATTACAAATGCGCTCTTCGGCTTCTTGGAGGAGCCACTTGAAGGTCACCTCCGCTTAAAATTCTTGGCTCAGGAGCTCCTTGTTGCTTTATTACCTAAGTCTATTAAAATTCTTAGAGTAGCTGATGATGAAAATTCCAGCCAATTTTTTTTTTCTCCATGGAGTGGGAAGAAAAAAAAAAACAAAAAACCAACGCGTGAGTCTATTTGAAATCGTTTTATGAATTTTAATCATAGCAAATGTGTTTTAACAGTAGTCATAAAATCAACATTACCACATATACAAAGGACAAGACACCAGTTTGGCATACAAAAATACCATATATTAAAATTGGGTTCATTGGAAAAACTCAGGACTTGCTAAGACACCATCTACACCAGAGAGAGCAAGCAAGAATGCTTTTAAGACATTCAGATTTATAAACAGCAGCTTGATATCCCCCTTACAAAGTCAATTATTTGGCAACATTTGAACAATATTTTCTACACAGCCCAGCAGCTCATTTATTTGTAGGGCTATTTGGCCCTTTAAAAGAAAAGCTCCTAAAATAAATAATCTACATAATTGTGAATGAAACATGTCAAGGACTTGAGTTAGCCTCTGAGCAGCATTAATCTAGCCATCTGACTGGAGTATTAGTTATCAAGAGGGCCAGGGAACCCACCAGTGGACCTGGAAGATCGGCAGGAACCCTCCAGAGCAGCCGCATGGCTTATGATGGGGAAGTCTGCACCCACCCCAAGCTGACACCAGCCTCCCCTCCTGCAAGTGTCAAGTGAAGCAAACAGGAACACGTGGTCGAATAAAGAAAATATAATAAATGACAACAACCAGGATTGAAAACCAAAATATTCTTGAACGAGTCTTCCCAAGAGCATCAACCTACTCAAGTCGGGATACATCCACAGGCATGGGCATTGCATTCCACTGCTAAGAGGGTGTTATTAGAGTTTATCTGTAATGACTCAGCAACCAACTCTAGAGCAGGCTCTGAGATTGTCTAGCGTGTGGACAACCCAGGGGGGCCCTCCTTGGATCCTCTCATTGGCCGAGCGCATTCCCTATAGGTCTTCAACTTAAACATCTGGGATTTAATTGTGCTTGTCTAAGTTATTCCTAGCCATCCTTGTGTTTCTTTCTTCAGCTGGTTTCTGCCACGACTGACCTTCAGCTCCTATATATTTTGTTCTCGACCCAGGTTCCCATTACAGATTTCTCTCCTTTTATGCAACTATTTTCTCACTGTCTTGAGCACATCTCTCTATTGCTATAGACCTGAGGCCACATCTCCACTGCTCCCACAGATCTGTCGTTCAGCCAGAAAAATCAGACCAGGGTTTCCTCAACCACAGCAGCTACTCTGTCCTCCCATTTAAATAGAGATGACACCGATTGAGGTCGAACCTTGCTCCCCTTCAAGGGGACGTCTTCCTCCTCTTTTTCCGCCTTCTTACAGCCCATGCAACTTTACCACCCTCACATTCAATCGTCTACTTCCAGATTCTCAAAAAGCAAATGTCAAATTAAAAATGGAACATCCCCTTTGGAAAACTCTTGTTGGAATAACCCAGTAACTCACAGGGAGAATACAGAAAATTGTCACACAGGCTACTAGCCCTACAGCCCATAGTGATGAATTTAGAGCAGCGTTCTAGAAGAACAGGGACACCTATAAGAGAGCACCCCCGGAAAAACAAAGAAAATGCATGCTGTTGCAGACTTCAAGAGACTCCTCTGTACTTTGCCCCAAATATTACTGATTGTCCCTAAAAAGATCATAACATGAATCATATCAAAAATCTTAGACTAGAATAATAAAGTCCAGCTAGCGAGATGAGTGTTTTCAAGCACCACTACATCATAAGTGAGATATACATAGTGGGATACCCCAGGCAGTGAATCCTGAAAAAAAAAAAAAAAAAAAATCCCTTGGTCCAACTGTGCAAGTAAACTTGTGCTGAAAAACTGGAGCCATGCTGCAAGAGTTCAGGAATAATGGTACTCCACCCATGATGCCTGAACAGAGCCAAAAAACAAGGCATTTGAAAGACAGAAATTAAATGCCCCACCTGCTTATGTTCTTCGATCATCAATGGCTTTCCAATAAAATGTATACAGTAGAACCCACCTCTTCATATGCTTGAAGTCTCAGGGGTTTATTCATCTAGACATTCCCAAAGGTGGTTGGTTTGATATAATGTATGCAGCCCATAGCATTTGTTAAGAAATTAATATCTAAATTCAACATTATATAACCCACAAATTGGAAAACATGACTAACAATATTTTTTACTTGATTTTTTAACTCCTGCTACAGCTAAGTCATGTGTGTGTATCTATCTATATGTCTATACCTATATGAGACAGAGATATGTGTATCTATATATAGTGAATCGTGTCAGAAAAAAAAATCAGTGGCTTGAATTTCCACTTATTTTTTAGAAGTATTTCATGCTTAATAATATTTAACTGATCTTCATTGCTTTTGAGATAGACTACTACTTTCAACACAGTTACTGAATTTTCTTGATTCCTTCATTCTTTTTTGGAGCTTCTGTTTTGGTAAGGGTTATATTGTAAGTGATCTTTTACTGGGAGTGATGAAAATGGCAAGGAACAGTCTCTCCTTCCAGGTCAAGGATGACAGATCAACTGATGGGTGACACGACTTGTGTGGAAACAAAACGCTGACTGATTGGCAGCATCATTCTTTTAGGAGAAGATAGAAATTCAAACCTTTTCGATATCACTCCTCTCATACCAATAACCTCTGGACCTCTAAATTCCTCCTAAGTCTAAAGAAAAACTACCATTTTGGCAAAAAAAAAGAATTAAGCAATTTTAAAAGCTAAAAAGGTCATGCCCACTGACAAGTTCTAGAAAAAAAATTCACCAGGTTTTGCTAAATTGACACAAATGCATGTTTACGTTACATTCAGCAACAATGAAAAGCAGACTAGCCAATTTTGACACAGTACAGGATTTCAAATAAAGCAACGGTAACTCTTCAAATCAAAATCTAGACCATAATAAATACCATAGTACCAGGAAGAGTCTCATCTTTCTATGAAAATATACCTCAAACTGAATTTTCTGCTTTCCTTTACTCACTTAAAAAGCAATTTTAGTAACTTTAACAACCCTCAAGTCTTTAAATTCCATGGGCAACGTTTTTTAATGTAAAAAAAAAAAAATGTCTTTGTGCAAGGCTGCAAATTGGCAGTTTGTTCAGGGACAAGGGATAAAAGGAAAAGCCAAACAAGACGACAAGTGTCCAATCTCACTCTAAAAATAGTACCTCTGTTGTAGTCTGGTATTCGAAAAAGGATGCCCACATGTGCCCACACCAAACACGACGACGAGCCGGCAGACTTCAGGGGCAAACAAAAACCCTCTGTGAACACTGCAGAACATGATTGCTCTTGCATTTCACACCTTACTCATGCAGTGATGAAGTCTGGGTAAGATGCTCGAAGTGAAGAGGAATTTCATTAGGCTTTTGTTTTGTTTTGTTTTTCTGTAACATTTACTTTTTGGCCTAAGACCCTAAACACAGTTTCAGAGTACGGGTCACGCGTAGCTTGCGAGTCAGAAGTTTTTGCAGCTACTGTCTAACTACTATTTCTGGACAATCGATTCACATGCAGCTACTGATCCCAGAAAAGGGGCTTCATAAAACACTCTTTAAGCTTCACTGACCATTCTTTGGCCCAAAGTCTGGAAGTAATAACCCCAAAGGGCAATCGATGAATTTTATTTTTTCAATCAATGAATTTTAATCGTCATACTTGAGATCTACTTTTTAAGCCCAGAAAGGATTTTTTTTAGCCAACTGCATGTTACTAAACCACAAACTGTCTTCCTAGCCTTACTCTGTTAACACTCTCATGTTCGATCCTACTGTGCAACCCTCCAGAATTACACGATCCGATATGGTGGCCACAGCCAAAAGTGAGTGACTATGTTTAAATAACTTAAAATGAAATAAAATACAAAATCCAGTTCCTCAGTCGTACTAACCCCGCTTCAACTGCCCACTAGCCAATGTGGCCAGTGGCCACTATATTGGACCGCAAAGGTCATAGAACACTTCCATCATTGGAGAAAGATCTATTGAACAGACTAGATCTCAAAGGCTGCACCAGCACATGGGTTAACCTTCAATGGACCTACTTTTAAGTCACGCTCGAGACTGAACTTAATTATATTCTTAAATAAAATACCTTTTAGCTTTCTAGTCATAAAGTATGACTGAAACGGAGAACCAATTTGCCTTTTCATCACAACTTACGCCCCAGGTCATTATACAAAAATCTCCCAAAGACAATGCTTTTTGAGAGCATACTCGGTTGGCTCTACGTAACATATTAAGCATTCTCGCGCTTATGTCAAGATCATTAATAAAGAAGAGAATCATGCTTCTTAAAGTTTACTATTTACACAACACTCATTGTCCTTTACATAACGGGGGGGGGCAAATGGTTTGCAATTTTAAAAATTCAAATCACATCATCTTTCTTAAATGTCTATACTCATCCTTAAATCAACCCTCCTTTCATTTCCCAGAAAGGTAGATGCTAACTAAAACAGATATATATATTTAAAAAACAAAAAACAAAAAACTAAAACACTATTTAGTTAAGGGAATTCATCCACTCTCCAAAAGACCATAGCCCAATAGAGATATCAACAGGCCTAGGAAGGAGCAAGAGAAACTATAATGCAGTTCTTGTCTCCCTTTTGCTGCAGAATTATAAGGGGCCACATACCTCTGTGGGCCTCCATGGATTCATGTACAAAATGAAGCCACCAGAGGTTGCTTTCAGCTCTGAATTTCTGTGCTTTCAGTTGTGATTTTTTTCATTGATGTGCAACTGTGAATTCCGGTTGATTGTGTCACTGGACTTTTGTCACACGGGGTAGATGAATTGCTAGTGTCGTGGGGAAATGCCAGAAGAGGCCAGCAGGATGGGATGCCAACTAGCATGAAAACATCAAGTCTACAAAAATTCTATCTGCAGGCTGAGATAGGACGCACACAAACACACACACACACGTGTGCACAACTGCACACTTTAACAAGCAATGCACAAATAACTGCAGGCAGAATCCATTTAAACAAGATTTCTTAGGTCAGTAAGATGCACACACAAAATTCTGATTTTGGTGTTACTGTTACCTTAAATTGTAAAGTCAAGAATCTATCACAGAGCCGATTAATTTTGCACTGCTTCACTGCAGCTCTAGCATGGGATAGTTTTTAAGTTACGTGGACATTTTTACTCTACGGCTTTGCACTAAGAAACACAGGGCGCTCTATCGCCACGCACATTAGTGTCTATGTACAACCTACTTAACACGTAGAACTCTAGGACATACTACACTACAGGGCCAGTCATTTCATACTGTACATAAACAGATGTAGATATCATTCACAAAATTAACTCAACTATGGCCTGGCTGAAAATTGCAAGGGTCAAGTCCATTTGAAATGTAGCATTCTTAATGCAACATTTCCTGTGGGGTTTTTTCCTCCGAGAGGAATAGAAATTAGGTCAGACATGCATCACGGCAGCCTGGCAGAGTTTGAGAAATCAACACTAACCCAACAGTACATTATGTTACGTAATAGAGAATAGTATTCAGCTAATATGATACCTAAATTGTTAATACCAAATAAATCCTAGATTATTTGTTGTATAATGCCCAATAGCTTACACAATAAAATGGCATTTTAACCTGATTTCTACTTTGAGCTCTCAAATACACTTGCTTCATGAATTCCATAAAAGAAATTAGAAGAGAATTGTAAAGCTCACAGCTTTTTCTGAACACACACACATCCAGGCACAGGAATTTACCACTTAACGCCAGCAGACCTTTCTTCACCAGGGTCTGTAGACCACTGCACACTTAAGAGTATTTGAGAATTTATGATGAACTGATCCACTTAGATTGGGAATGTGAGTTGTTAGTTTATCTTGTCACTTTTCTCAATAAAAACATATTTTGAAATACAAGAGATTTTCTCACTTATACCAACAAGAAGAAACTGGAATCCTAATGGTTTAACTTTCACGGAACATCTTTCAAAAAGCAATCATGGACTGTCTATTAAAATGTCAGTCCAGGTTTGTCATCGATGAACAACGCTCACGTCTATTACAATACCTCCAAACTGGGAGAAAAGACAGAATCTTCTGTTACTTTCCATTTGTGCCTCACAGAATACAGGACTTGAATACACAGAAGAGGAGCAAATGTTGGAAGTGACGGGTATGCGACACTTCACTGGGCAGATCCCGGTGCCCAAGAGGTGGCCACCGAGTCAGACCCTGGACTCATTCAGGCCCACAAAGTCTTACTCCTGGGATTCTTCTGAAAAGATTCAAAACCTGAGGTAAGTCAAATGACACACATACACATGAACACACATACAAGTACACAATATTTACATTTAAAATTCTTATTTCTTGAGATGGCTTGAGAAAAATTGGCATATGGGGTTCCTGTGGGATTAGGCATTTCTCACTATTACTCAGTTTATTGCTCCCCTGTTGGGCTTTCAGTTCAAAAAACACATAGCGAGCTCTAATTACAAGGGAAGAAAAATGAAGGTATGTAACAAAACACAACACACTGGAAACACTTGTTCAGACGTTTTCTCCAAAAAAAATGACCGTCCACTTCACTTATTTTCATTTGAGTGCCATTCAAAAAGTATAAAAAGCCTCAGCAACTAAATGAAGACTGGATTTCCATTAAAAAGGGGAAAGAAACCAGCACTGCATGTCATCGCTGAATTTTTACGTGGATTCTCAGGTTTAATTCTACTTATATACATAAGCATCTCTGTTTTAATCTACCACATTTAGAGAAGATCACATTGTATGCACTTGCACGGTTTAACGTCTAAGTAGATTAGGTCTATCTCGTAACACGATTTTGACAAATCATAAATTACAGTCCATTTAATAAATGATTATGAGGATGCATGCAATCGTCTTCGAAGCTGTTGCCACCAACACTCAGAACGATTTGCCCGGTATCTCGCTGAGACCTCACGTCTGCCCTTCGTGTCTGTCTCCGGTTAACCAAGCAGTAGCCCAGAGGCCATGGCTGGCACCAAATGATCAGCGTCGCCCCCCACCTTCTCGCTGCGATCCCATCACCAACACCTGCTCAACCCCGAGTGGGCACCCACGAGAGACTTCCCTGCAGCCCTGTTCAGCCACAGGAGATCACAGTGAAGCGCTTGGAAATGCAGGACATGTTGTGTAGCACGATGCCCAGCAGGAAGACAAGGACGCAGGCCACCAGGATCACAGTGCACACCCCAGACCAGGTGGAACTTTTCACCACACCCCGCCTGTCTGGCTCCTCCTCCCCCGCCTCCGGCGGCGCCCCGCCCTGCAGAGGTTGCTGCTCGGCGGGGACGGTCACCACGGTGACGGCCTTCTGCTGGCTCCCGGGCAGCAGGCGGCAGCTCATGTCTCCTGGCAGCAGCGCTCGCTCCTTGGAGATGGGCAGGGGCAGCATGTAGCACCCATTGCTGGGAAGTTTGATGAACACGGGGGTGTGCTCGGACGCGTGCGGGATGGCAATGACCGCAAGGACCTCAGGGTCGTCGGGGAGCTGCGACACGGAGAAGCCCGGGGGCAGCTTGGTGATGCCCCGGCACCAGGGGCACCTCACGTCCTTCTGGCTTGTCCTCATCTGCTGGAGGCACACCGAGCAGCAGGTGTGTTTGCAATCCAGCAACTTGGGCCTTCGCCGGGGGCTGTAGTAGTTGAAACAGATCTGACATTCCAGCAAGGAATCTTGGGAGAGCGTCTCCATCGCGGCTGTGCCTGTGGCCGGGAAGCAGGAGGGCCAAGGCCAAGGGCAAGGAGCTTGTGTTCAGGGGCCAGCACTCCCACGCCTTCCTTCTTGTCTTTCCAAAGTCGTCAGGTGACTGGGGAGCTCACGGACATAGAGCATACTCAAGTGTGTTCATTTCTGAAGAAGATAAAAAAATGCAGAAAAGTTAATGACTTCAAACAAGCTGAGATGTCAGCACATCTGCTGGAATTCAAAAGTCTTGACACTGGGTCAAAAACGTAAAAATGTCCCACTCGAGAGAGATTACAGGAGTTCCTTCGGTAATGCCCAGTGGAAGGTAAATGAGTTGTCTCAGGCGGCTTCTTAGGGTAAATACTTTGCTCATTTCTAAAGGGAATACCTTCATGGGGGTACACAATGCCCCGTATTTCATAAAGAGGGAGTCTTGATTCTGTTTTGTGTATTTCGGTGGACCCTGGCTTGTTCTTCTAAAATACACGGGAGAAATGCTCTTGCTTCCAATAACTTTGTAGCATCTCCTAGAAGTAAATTTCTTTCCTTAGACCCTCTGGTCTTCTTTTCCTGACTCTACTGTAAGTATTCATAGCCAGATTCAGGCGCAACTTCCCAAATCTAGTGACTCCATGTAACTAACTAGTTCGCTCAATTTCTCTCTCATAGGAAATTAAAACAATGCTGCCAAAGAAGTGCACACAGGCATCTGGTTTTTGGTTTTGTTTTTGTTTTTTTCCCACCAAATCACTGAAACAAATTCTTGTCACTTGGTTTTAAAAGAGACAAAAACTCAAAACAACTGCAACAAAGACCAGCGGCAACAATGAACCTTCAGGCAGCAGGGGTCACAAAGGCACACAAGAACCCCTAGTATTTTTCAGTCCATTCTTTTAATTGCATTACTATTTAGGTTTGCACCAAGTAACAGGACTACAAGCAAATACTATTAACTCACCAGTGAGAATCAAGTACTGTCTAGCAAGAGGCTGTCAGTTAAGACTGGCAAGCACCCCCCCACCAGGCAGCCCCCCACCATAAAACAAAAAGAGTGCCAGCCTCCTGGTTGAAAGAAAGCAAAGTAACTTAGTTCAACTTAACTGGGGTCTGAGGAACCCAGGGTTTCAGTGAAGGCTGCCCAACTCTGTTTCCTATTGAAAGCGTCCAAATTACGGGTCTCTGGATGGAGTCATAATGACTCTGGAAAGAACTACCCAACCACTATTGTAGAAATAATTGCCAGTCATTGAACCCCACCCACTCCCAGAGCCAGGAGCTAATAACATGGAAAAGCTCCAGCACGTTTCTTAAAAAGCAAACCTTCTCTTTCTAACTTCCCTTGTGAAAATAAGAATGTACTCCTTGCCAATGATATGATTTGTTAAAAATCAAAATTAGAAATGCAGAAAAAGCATAAAGCAAAAAATAATCACTGGTAAAAGTTAACAATGACAGTCAAAAAGAGCAACATAATTGTAAAACATTTTAGCTGTAGTAAGAGCGCCTAGAATAAATTACTGAAAGTCAAATACAGTAATACAGCATTCGGAAAGTTCATATCATAATCAACTGCTTATCTAGCTACTAATTCAAGAATTTTTTATAGAATAATTGAAATTTGCTAAGGGTAGAACTCAACTGTTCTCACTGAAAAAAATATACATATGAAGTGGTGGACATGTTAATCAGCTAGATTGGGGGGGTCCTTTCACAATGCATATAGCAAATCACCACCATGCACACCTTAAATACCTTACACTTTTGTCAGTTATACCTCAATAAAGCTGAAAAAAAATAAAAATTAAAGATATCTGTGGAGCATATCAAGAACAAAGCACAATGCTAGCTAGCTACTCTAGGGCATCAAGATGAATCAGGTCCAGATCCTACTCTTAAGCAATTTCAGGTTAGCTAAGAAAGAAAACATGAATAGATTTCCTCTTCCATTCATTTATTCATTCAAATTCTTATTGAACATCTGCCGTGTGTCAAGCATTATGGTATTTGTTTTTGTCCCTTGTAACTAAGACCTTGTCACTGCCCACAAGAAACTCCCAGCCTAGCGGTAACCACTTATGCATGTGAACAGTTGAATAGAGTGATACAAGCCATACAGGAGCCGGAGGAATCAGGGATGGCTCAATGAAAGATCTGGATATGGAGAGGATTTAGACATGTAAAATCAGGGGGCAGTTTATTTTCAGGTTCGGAAATCAGTGTGAGCAAAGGAAAGAGGGTGAGCAACTACAGAATTATTTCTAGACTCTACCTGTGGCACTGGCTAGACGATTTTTTTCTTAGTACAAGAGTAACTTAAAAATGCCCCCTCTAAGAGTTTTATAGTTTTAGCTTTGATATTTAGGTCTTCGAAACAGATGCCTTTTTAATTTATTATTTTTTTAAGATTTTATTTTTCAGTAATCTCTACACCCAAAGTGGGGCTCAAACTTACAACCCCGAGATCCAGAGTACAGGCTCTACCAACTGAGCCAGCCAGGCACCCCCAGATGCCTTTTAAAGAAACAAAATTCTTACAGCACCTGCAAGCACCCTCCTGCTGGCCCAGCCGGAGAGCACAGTCCTGCAGGGAGGGGAGAAGTGAGCATTGCCAGGCACAGACCACACACCGTGGACAGCCTTGAGTGCCAGGCCAAGGATGCGGGGCTTTCTAGCAGGTGATGGGAAAACACCAGACAGGTTAAGAGTATGAGAATGAGGGGACACCTGGGTGGCTCAGTCGGTTAAGCATCTGCCTTCCCACTCAGGTCATGATCCTGGGGTCCAGGGACTGAGCCCTGTGTGGGGCTCCCTGCTCAGTGGGGAGTCTGTTTCTCCCTCGCTCTCTGTACCTCCCCATCCCCACCCCCTGCTCATTCTCTCTCTCTCTCTAAAAAATAAATAAAATCTTTAAAAAAAAAAAGAGAGTATGAGAATGATTCATTAGGGTAGTCATATTCGGGATACATTGGAAAGAACTGCTGGGAAGCTATTATAATATTAGACAAGAGGTAACGAGTCGTTGAAGGAAAGACTGGCAATCAGGATGAAGAGATGAGAGGTGCCAAGTGGTTCTAGGGAAGCCGAGTGGGATCCGGCAGTGAATTACAATGTGGCTGTACGGTGGGGAGAAGGCACGGAAAGTCTGGAGAGGAGAGTGGCATCATTAAGAGAAATAGGGATCCCGAGAGAACGACAGTGAGTTCTGCTTGGGCCATATTCCAGTTGAGGTGCTGGGAAGATATACGAAATAAGTTATGCAGGAAGATAGGAAAAAGTCAGACAAAAGCTGAAGGTGTGGGGCTGATATTGTAGAGAAGAGTCAGGTGTGGACCTGGAGACCCAGGTGACGGCCACAGAGAAGAGCTATCAGCCAGAGACAACGGAACAGAACAGAGAGACACCCTCGGGGAGCACACAGCTCCGTCTGATGGAAAGGAAGAACGGGGACAGAAGCAGAAGGAAAGCTATCAACATCTCCCAGCACACATCCCCAGGCCTGAGCAGCATAAGGGTATGGAGAGGGAACCTCGGGTTTTCGTGACCAGGGGATCCTTAGTATTTTGAAGAGTGTTTTCAATGGAGCATCAGGGAGGTGACGCAGTCGGCAGGGATGCTAGAATGGGAGCACCAGAGCCCCTTTTGAGGTAGTGCGAGACGAAGGGGCAGGCCAGGAGCTGAGAAGACCAGGAATCGAACACTTTGTTTTGAGAACAGAGAAATTTGAGCAAAGAGAAGCAGGGGAGGCAGGAGCGCTCCAAGCTTCAGGCTCTGCGCTTTGCTGCCCAACGCCGTGACCGCCAGCGACAGGTGCAGGTGAGGGCAGCGTGTGGAGCTTAGAGGGGGGAGAGCCGACAGACCTCTGCAGTGGGGAATGCGTGACGGAAATCCCCAGTGGGCCAGCAGTTAGGGTAGACCCTTCTAATTTCAGACCCCAGGTACGGAATGTATTCTTTCTTAAAATCCAAAAGCAAAACACAGGGTTTGCTGGTGAATCTTGGCAAATGCTCCTCTCTATCCTTAGCGTTAAAGCCCAGGGACAGAGATAAGGCCACAGCGACAGACCACAGGGAGATGAGATGTGAATGTGTGTGGATGGGAAGGATTGACTGCTTGGAGCTATGGAGGCAGAAATGACAGAACTGGGGAGGGGTAAGAGAAAAAGCACAGATTCTTGCAGTTTTATGAATTTGGAGACAGCTTTCCTTAACAATGGCGCTCAGGACTACCACCCTCAAGATACACGGAGCTGGGACAAAAAATATTTCTTGACACCAGTATGGAAACAGTGACCATCGATTTATTACCCTTCCTGCCGTATTCTTTACCTTACTTCCATATAAAAATGTGGGAAGCAGCTTAGCAGAGGAGGAAGAACAGAGGCTTTGGCCTCAATGAAATTTGGGTCCAATTCTTGCTCCGTCACCACCAGCTGTGACACCAGAGTGAGTCACTGAACCTCTGGAAGCCTGCGTCTTCACCAGCTAATGAGGGAAAATGGAGTTGTAGCAGAAGTCAAGTGAAGGGCTCGGGGAGCACCGGTGTTATCTCCCTCCCTCCCTCCTGACTCCAGACTCCTTCCGGTGCCGGGTGCCATCTGCCCAGGGAGCTCTCCCTGGCTCTCAAAGAACTGCCATTTTGAACAGCTTGGGAGGAAGAATGCAAGTGTTCTCCTTGGCCCTGCCCCAAGACCTGCCACACCATCATTTTTCAACAAAACCAACATGCAATTTTATTCATGAATTTATGTTCCAAGTAATGTTCACTTAATTGGCGTTGAGCTCCCTTAAAACTAGATTATGCTACTCAATTTCCAACTCTATCCAAGTAAGCCTAGGCCCTAGGATAGAGGCTGAACACCAAAGCAGAATGGGGAGACAGTTCCTATCTTCCACGCTTAGCCACTCAAGCCATTTTGGCAGCAGCATCTCTGATTTATCCGTGGACGTGTTCGGTATGAAGCCAGCCTATAGTGTATTCCGGTTTATTTTCCGCAGCATAATTAGGAATGATGATGATTAGTTAGGTAAAGAGAAGAAAATTTATGAGCCTATGGACCGAAGCTAATGATGAATCATCCCTTTTCCTTTTCTTCGGAACCTGGAAAGGTGTGAGTCAATCACAGAAGAAAGGGAATGCAAACAAAGCCCATGTAAGCTGGAAAATAAACTCAAGTGCCTGGTCAAATGCATCATACACAAGGCACACACTGGCGAGAGCCTCAGGAACCAGAGTTTGATGTTATTTCCTTACTGGAGCAAGATACGGCAGTCAAGTGAAACACCCATTACATTTAAGAGGAAAGGGCACTTCACTGGAATGCATACAAACAGGTGTATACTGAAATATATTGGAACAATTTATTTTGAAAGAATCTGAAAAACCAGATCACAAGAAGAGAAATAGCCCCTGAAGGAGGACATTCTCAAAATAATTATGATTTATAATAAGATAGAAGGTACTTTCAAATATTTTCATAAAACAGTACTTAGTTTCATAAATGATGTCAGTAGTACAATATACAGATAAAAGGCCTTGAATAATCACTGAACGCAGTCCTAACGCATGTCTTGGTTTAAAATGCCTTTAAAAAAAAATTTGTTTATTTATTTAAGAGAGAGCAAGCACGTGGGTGGGGGGGGGGGGGGGGAGAGAGAGAGAGAAGGATAGAAGCAGACTCCCCACTGAGCGTGGAGCCTGATGTAGGGCTGGACCTCATGACGCTGAGATCACAACCTGAGCCTAAATCAGATGTCGGGCACTCAACCGACTGCACCACCCAGGCACCCCTAAAATGCTTTCCTTGGTTTCGGCTCAGGTTGTGATCTCAGGGTCGTGAGACGGAGGCCCGCATTGGGCTCCCTGCTCCTCTGAGTCGGCTTGAGATTTTCTCCCGCTCCTTCTCCTTTGGCCCCTTGTTCACGCGCGCCCTCTCTCTCTCACTCTCTCTGTCATATAAATAAATAAAATCTTTTTAAAAAAAATGGATTGAGATTTGTGTAACTAGAGGAGGCATGATTTGGGGGGGGAAATGCCAAGAACTAAAGGGTTGTGTATGTTGCTATTGTTTGGGGGCAGCGGATATTCAATGCTTTACCATATTGATGCATGTTCACAAAATAAAACTTCCCCCTTTTTTTAAACTATATAATTTTTTAATAAAGATTATTTATTTATTTATTTGACAGGGAGCGACACAGCGAGAGAGGGAACACAAGCAGGGGGAGTGGGAGAGGGAGAAGCAGGCTCCCCGCTGATGTGGGGCTCGATCCCAGGACCCTGGGATCCTGACCTGAGCCGAAGGCAGACGCTTAACGACTGAGCCACCCAGGCGCCCCTAAACTAGATAATTCTAAGCACCTTTATAAAAGGTGTGGGCATCATAAAGTGCTACTATGAACTCAGTGGGTGGTAAAGCAGCACAGATCTCCAATACCGAGTTTGTATAGTCCCAGTTACTTTTTTTATTTTTTTTTTTAAAGATTTTATTTATTTGACAGAGACAGCAAGAGCAGGAACACAAGCAGGGGGAGTGGGAGAGGGAGAAGCAGGCCTCCCGCCGAGCAGGGAGCCCGATGCGGGGCTCGATCCCGGGACCCCAGGATCATGACCTGAGCCGAAGGCAGACGCTTAACGACTGAGCCACCCAGGCGCCCGTCCCAGTTACTTTTAGAAGTCCAGGCACATGAGGATAAAAAAGCTGATGAAATAAATAATCCAGATCATTTTATTCTGCTTAGACTCTTAAGACCTTTCATACATTCTGATTTAGATTTGTGGCCATGACATTCATTGGGCGGCCTCTCCTCAGAACTGTGGCATGGACTAATAGTGATTACATCTGGCTGACCTTGAACCTTTCCACCTGATGGTCTCCATCAGGACCTTCAATTCAATGGTCATGTTGAGAAAAATCTCAAAGTCAGAGATTAAACTAGACACTGTACTGCTTTTCTTCCTCTATTGAAATAGCACGTCTTTCTGACGCAGGCCATTTACTTCATTCTTCAAGAAAAAGTAAATATTTGAAATGGGATCAAATGAAATAATTACAATTCCATTTAATGTGGTATTTCAGTTGGCAAGACCACTTGGTTACATTGGATCTTAGCAAACAGTCTGATTAGTGGCAACAATGGGAATGGCCTGGCAGTGACCGGTGTGTCGCTGACTTCCTTCCGGTCCTCTGGTAGCAGAAAGCAATCCTCTCAGGACACAATTGCCTGATACACGCAGAGTCCAACTGGTGTTAACCGCTCTCTCTGATTTAATGGAGAAGGAGTGGATTCGAGGACTCTGACAAATGTTAAATGAGAATTCCATCGGCCCAAACTCTAATATTTGCATTGTTTCCTCCCATGGGCACCCGTGGTTTGCTGTATTTAATGATGTCAAGAATCTAGAAAGTGATTGGTCTTGGATGACCACAGGGATGCAGCAGGGAATGGTGACCCCATCTGGAGGCAGAGTGGCCTTGGTAGCAGGGGCAGGCCAGGTGGGACAGAGAGATCGTGGCTAAACAGGCAGAGGGCAGCAGACCAGCCAGAATGCCAAGGTCAGCCTTGGGGACCTGCCACACGACCCGCAGTCCTGACAGACCGGGCTCACGACAGGCGCCAATTCTGTTCTCTGAAAATGCAACTAACCGAGCAGTTGAAGCTGAACCATGGTCTCTGGAGATGTTATTTACTTGGGGGCATTTCATTTACTCAGAAGCATTTAAGTCAAGTTGGGAAAAAGGTAAATGAATGTGATCCATCCACAGTTTGGCAATGCGTATTTAAAATCCAAGTATATTGGAATCAAGACATTTTTAGGAATTAAAACCAAATTTCACAATGGCCATGAGTGACAATAACCGCTGGTGTTTGTGGGTTTGCTTCTTCTAATAGCTATCAAACAATCAGTGCTCTTAGGGGTCAGGAGATGAAGATTTTAGCTCTAGTTCTGCCCTAATCAGATGGGTGACCTTAAGCGAGTCACCTCTCTGAGAGCTGCAGGGTCCTCACCTAGGAGGACACTGGACTAGATGATCCTAGCAAACAGAGATCCACTACGTGAACACAGTGCTGGGTTTCTGACAGCATGACAGCGCTGTCAGGCAATTTGTTCCGTGCTTATGATACCCAAGAGATAATTTGTAAATATCATGTTACAAGAATGTACATCTATGTGATAGAGTGGGCAGCTAAATAAATGGGAGGCAACTTACATTAGAAATTTCTTCCTTTGAGCACTGGGTATTATACCCAAACAATGAATCATGGAACACTACATCAAAAACTAATGATGTAATATATGGTGATTAACATAACATAATAAAATAAAATTTAAAAAAAAGAACATCATTATTGGTAAAAACTTAAGCATTAAAATCAGGGAAGTAAAAATGTTCTCACTGCTAGGATTCATTCTTAATGTGGAAACCATAGTTAAGACAGACAAGTAGAAGAAATAAGCAGCATACCAATTGTAAAGAAACAAAGATAACTACTTATGGACTAAACAATTGTATATCAATAAAAAATATCAGGGTAAATGATCAACATAATAAAAAATAACAATACTAGCAGAAATTTGTACAGTACTGGACATGTATAGAATGTGTTCTGAGTCTGTAGACATATTAAAATACATTCTTTATAACAACAAAAAAAAGGAAATTTCTTCCTTTGTGCCTCTGGTTCAACGAATGAGTCTAAGCAGAGCTAACGTGCTAACAGAAATAGCCACAACTTTGATTTGTAGCAACAATCCAAGGAATAACTATCTTATGTCTAATCAATAACCTTCTTAGACCAAGGAAGATATCGCTATTACCCAAACTTGTTACCGGGGTAAGGTGGTCCCAACTTTCCCTTGAAGAGCCGCCTGCACAGCTGTCCACCTCATACAGAGGTTAACCCTGGCATAAATTAGATGCTCTGCTTCACCTTCACTTGTTCTGATCACCCAGTAATGGTAAAGAAAAAGTTGCAGATGCTCATAAAAGCAGGGAAGAGATATAAAGGACCGTAAGGGGATCCCTAGGCTCCCTAGAGAGAAGGGATAATAAAAGATGCCATCAGACAGACAGACAGACAGGTAGAACAAAGGGAAAACGATCCATTACTCCAACTCCTAGAATTCTGAGTACAGCTGAAGGAACTGACAAGTCAGGCATATAAGTAAAGCCAAAGAAATGAAAAACGAACAAAAATCCTAAGCCTTCCCAATGGCTGGACATCTACTAAGGCAAAACATTCGGTAGGTAAACAATTATTTACTGGGAATCCATCATGTGCCAAGCATTATCCAAGACACCGAGACACTATGGCAAACTAGTGCTTTTGCCCTCAAGGAGCCTAGACGTGCACTTGAGGGAGGAGCTATGGAAAGAGAACCACAGGAAGGGGTGGGCGCAGACAGCACTGAAAGGAACTGCTTCTTCAAGTGATCATATGTGTTCTTCAGTTGATCATGCACAGGGCTTAGACAGAACTACCAAGCAAAGAACTATCACTGTCTGTTAGAACCAGAGAGGATGCTGGAACGGAAGGGGCTACCAGGCGGCCCACTGTTCTTTCTACTCCAACGACACTGGAGAACAGGAAAAGTCAGAGGGAAGGACACCAACATTTCCTTTTATGATTAAGCATCACATCGGACCCATGTGGGCATCACCCCAGATAGCAAGGTGGGCTCTGAGCCTATAAGCCTCAAGAGAAGCAGGAGTTTGAGGTGGTATCTCAAGGCCATCTAAAGACGGCCCAGTGCCAGGGAAGCACATTAGGTCATCACTGGGGAGAAGGGTCTGAGGGCTTGGAGTTGTGCATTAATGACCGTGAGGCTCTAAGTAAGTAAGCTCCCTGGAGAGCAGAGGCCCCTCTCTGCCGTGGGTCCCCATTGCCCTACTCTTCATGTGCGGGCTAAAGGGGAGCTCTGAAGGCCCCAGACAGACTTCCTATGTATATATTTGCATTTCTATAATATGAACCATGTATGTGCATTCCCCACTTTGTTTTTTCTTGCCCAACCACAAACAGAAACCTTCAGGCAATTTGTTGTTTAATTTTTTCCCATTGTATTTTATCTTTTATCTATATCAGAGACCCTCAACCTTCTGTAAAGAGGCAGATAAGTATTTTAGGCTTTTAGGCTTTGCGAGTCATACAGGCTCGTTCACAAATACTCAACTCTGCAATCAAAGTGTGAAAGGAGTCATAGACAGCAGTCAAGGAACAGTGCCTTTACGAAAACTGGCCTAGGCTGGAGTTGGCCAACAGGCTATCATTTGCTGACCCCAGATCACCACCATTTCTCCTCAGCCCTGCCCTTAATCCCCTAAATTCAGTGTATTACTCTGGAGACACCCATCCCCACATCAGCTTCTTGCTCTAACATTAGTTATCTCAGCTGGTATCTTTCTGTCATGCCCCAGAAGGCAAAATATTTTCATAGTTATTTAGGGAAGATAAGAGAATATCAGCTGTATAGATGCAATACCTTTTTAAATCACTGTTTTCAGACAACAGGAAGAGAGGTGAGCAAAGAACATTGACAATGACCATCATTCATCATTCACCATCACTGACGGTCCTCAATGACCATCACCCACCAACAGCAAGTACTACGACCATTTGTGAGAACACAGAGGTAGGGTTCCAAATTTCTTTCCCACTTAGAAATATGGATCTATCACTTCGACAAAATGGGCAATAACTCTAGAATTTATCATGACCACTCCAGATTAAAGACAACCCCTAATTTGATGGAACTTCACAGAGACACAATGGTAATGCTGCCTGACTGCCTGAACTTTGGATACAATCCTGTGTTCATCTCCACAGTTATGGTAAGCCAAGAAGTAGCTGAACCAATTTAGATATGGCCAGGCTGATCTCAGCTTTATGTTGCTATCTCATGGTGCTTCACCTTTATCAAGAAGGGACATTGGGTACATTTCCCAAACACATGGAGAAGTCCTTCGAAGTGCCACAGAACATGCATGATGATGATAACTCCATTAATCTGAGACACCCTAAGGCTAGAAGGAAGTGCAGGACAGGAAAGTCTTAGCTCAATTTTATCTTTTTTTTTTTTTTAAGATTTATTTATTTTAGAAAGAGAGCACATGGGGGGAGGAGGTGGGCAGAGAGAGAGAGAGAGAGAGAGAGAATCTCAAGCAGACTCTGCACTGAGCGCAGAGCCTGACGCGGGACTCGATCTCACGACCCTGAGATCATGACCTGAGCCACAACCAAGAGTCAGACGCTTAACCAAATGAGCCACCCAGGCACCCTTTGGCTCAATTAAAAAAAAAAAATCTAAATATTAAGACTCACCTACTTCTACACATTTAAAAATATATGTATTTCTTAAGATTTCTTCAGATTTCCTGGAAAACATTCTAAATTAAACATTTGAAAAGAACAGCACATTAAAAACCTGGTGGGTTTTATGGATATCTCTTTAAATAAATCTATTCAGAAGCCATTCGTAAGATTATTTTCTTTGAGCAGAGAGTGTTTATTGCTGCAGTCTCCCTACCTAGCATCAATTTCAATGATTCGTGGCGTAAGTTAAGTCTCAAACTGAAGTTGCAAAGGATCCCTAAAGGCACCAGTATTGAACCAAACCCAAGAAGGGCCATGGGGCGTGGCGGGGGGGGTAGTCAGCTGTCAGTCTGCTTGTTACACTTCTTTTTCTGGCATCCAGCTGTAGTAACTCAGCAAGACCTGACTTTCCATTTAGGCAGGGTAGGAAGAAAAAAAGCCTACCCCCCTCCAAACTGGATATCGGACGGCGGTACAACCAAATGCCATCAAGCATTAATCCATCTTTCCTAACCTCACAAGAAATCCAAAAGACTTCTCCTTTGCTTTCTTATATTTATTTCTAAGTCAACTCTGAAGTAATATTTGGCAACAATAAAATGCACATACTTTAAACATACAGTTCAATGAGTTTTGACAAGTATATACAGCTGTGCAACCACTCTGCCAATCAAGCTATTTCCATCACCCCACAAGGTCCCTTTGTGCCTCATCCAGTCCATCCTCCTTCCCTGCCTCCAGCTCTGATCTAGCTTCGAATTTGTAGTTTATCTGTAGGTGTAGGTTTAGGGGAAGTGGCAATATTTGGAGTGTACTTTCAGATGACCCAGGACCATGTTCTGAGGAATAAGGTGTTGAACCAACTTCACATTCATATTTCCCAGAGAAAACTACAGAGTAACAAATAGTACTCTGAATGCATTCATTCAAATACGTACTGAATACAAGGCACTATTCTGGGTTTGGGGGATCCAGAGGGGAAAAGATGGGACCCTCCCTGCAAAGATAACCATGTGCTGTGGTCTGGGCTTCATGTAGGGTATCAGATGGCAGTGGAAGAAGAAGAAGCAGCACCTGTGTGGGCCTGGGGAAGCCCGGCAAGATTTTTCAGGAAAAGGTGGCATTTTAAGCTCAGGGACGAGGCCACAGCATGAGCAAAGGCACAGAGCCCTACGTGAGGCAGTCCAAGTGGTTAGGGGCAGGGATCGAACCCGTGGCCTCAAGCAGTACTCACATATGTCTGCAAAAGCTGGTAATAACAGCACTTCATAGGCTGTGCAGATTAAAATGCGCTATGACACAGGTAAAACTCTTAGAACAGTGCCTGCCACCCAGCTGGCTCTTCCTGGTATTATCACTACCTGATGAGGAAGGAAAGGGAAGGCGTGTGCCGAGCCTGACAGACGGGGAGGTGGTAGAGTCTGAGCAGCGTTAACTAATCAAGCAATTAAGCACAGTCCTTCCCTCCGGGCTCTGAGCCCGGTGGAAAGGCAAAGAAACAGAGGTGGGGGTTAAAATATAGCCTTGGCTTCACCATCCCAAAGCAAGACAGGAGGAAGGCCCCAAAGCCAAAATGGCGCTTCCTGTTCCTTCGCATGCGGGTTCCAATGAACACAGCAGCTGTCCAATGGCTGGGGAAGGTCAGGTCACTAGGTAGCAGTAGGAACAGGGGGCAAAACATGCCCCCAAGGAAGGCAAATAAGTCAGCTAGAGAGGAAGGGAGGAGAGAAAGAGAATGAGGAAGGAAAGGGGAAGGAGGGAAGAGGGGGGTAGGGGAAGGAAAGAAAGCAAGACATGGCAGGGCCCTTCCCTGTCCTCCTTGCAAATCCCCAGCAAGGGGCACTGAGAAAGGCCCAGCACCTGGTAGCAGGCAGAAGCAGCAGTTTTGATTTTGTGGGAAGCTCAGGAATGGAAGGGCGGGCCCCTCCCCTTCCTATTTCTCAGGGTTTGGATTTTATCCTGTGAGTGACAGGGCTGGTGAAGACTTCACTGGGGACGAATATCACAATCATAACTGCATGATCTTTTCTTTTGTTCCTTTTTAACCATTTTACAGTACACAATTCAGTGGCATGAAGCGCACTCATAATGTCCGGTAATCATCATCACTATGTCCAGAAACTTTCCATCATCCCAAACAGAAAACTCTTGGAGGGCCAAGGGCAGGCTGCCCCAAGATGGGCCACTCTGACTTGAAGATAATTTTGAGTTGAAAGCAATCCAAACCCAGCAGATTCAGGAAAAGCTCTTTACCTCCCCTCAACTGTCTGCCTGTACCAGGAAGAGATGTATTCACAGAGATTCCTCTTTACCTAGAAATTTATCTGCACAACAGGGCAACCTCTGTTTTCCAAGCATCTCCTCCCACCTCCCCACTAATGGTCTTTCTCCCCTTAGTGTCCACCGACCCTACCCCTCTCCTTAGCTCACATAAGCCCCATGGTGCCTCACTGTCTTTGGGATTTCACGTCTGTGTGGATTCCCCTTATGTATGAAACTACATTTGATTTTCTCCTGTTCATCTATCTCTTGTCAATCTGATTCTCAGTCCAGCTAGAATTTCGGTTTGGGGCTCCTTGGGAAGTTGAATATTCTTGAAGGGCAGAGGAATTTTTTCCTCCCTGACACTCAGTACTCCTGAGTAACAGTAACTCCCCACAGCCCATGGTAACCTCTATTCTGCTTTGGTTTCTCAAGGAATTTGCCTATTCTAGGTGCCTCATATAAGTGGAATCATATATTTGTCCTTTTGTGTCCAGCCCATTTCACTAGCATGTTTTCAAGGTTCATCCATGCCAGAATGTCATTCCTTTTTATGGCTGAGTAATATTCCACTGTGCATTATTTGTTAAAGTTCCTGGGGCAGCAGCTTGGGGAATTAATTGGGACTGGTTTGGGGGGACGGGTGGTGTCACTGCTGGAACATAGGCAGTGGGGATGAAGGGAAGGGGGAAGAGCAAACAAAGAGAACTTGAGGCTGGGTAGAATTTGACAGGAGAGGGAGTGTCAGGGAGCCCTCTTGCGCAACTATAGACCCCAACAGTTAAAACCAGACATAGACAAGACTGCTTAACTCATGCTCTAACTGAAACCCATGGTGCTTATTTCTTATCACACTATCTTGAGGCATTGACCAAGCTGTTTTGCAATGACTGGAACATTCTAACTGCCAGGCCAGAAAAGCCCTGATAGCAAGGTCATGCCTAGAAGACCACACCCTGCACACCCCCTTTCTGGCCCATGATCATGTCCTGGAACACATACCAACCCCCACCTGTGATCACATGCTCCCTGCCTGCTCTTACACATAGCCCCTCCTGAACCTCTCCTATAGAACTCTGGTTTCGGGGCGCCTCGGTGGCTAAGTGTCTACCTTCTACTCAGGTCATGATCCCGGGGTCCTGGGATGGAGTCCCCCATCGGGCTCCCTGCTTGGCGGGGAGTCTGCTTCTCCCTCTCCCTCTTCCCCTCCCCCACTCTTGCACACACATGCGCTCTCTCTCTCTCTCTCTCAAATAAATAAAAACCTCTAAAAAAATAAATAAATAAAACTCTAGTGTCCACCTTGCAGGCATAGAGGTCAGTTGTTACGACTTGAGCCTGCCATCTCCCCTGGCTTCCGGCACCCAAAATAAATTTTTCCCTTTCTCTTTTCCAACTCTCATGTCTTGAGTTATTGGCTTCTCTTGCAACAAGTTTATCCAAGTTTGTTTGGCAACAATGTTGGCCAACCCAGCCAGAAGCTACGCTTTCGATTTGTCCGGTCCCCTTGGGCTTTCGATTTGTCCGGTCCCCTTGGGTTCCCCGGGATGGAGCAGTTGGCCACAGCAAGGCTCAGGCGTGCGTTTCCTGAGTTAGTGACTGTGCTAAATCGTTTGGTAGCACGACGGGGGAGGGAAAGATCCCGAGGTTTCTGGTTCAGACAACTGAATGGAGGGCAGATTTCTGAGGAGAGCTGCTTACGGAAATGCAGGACAGGGTCTGAAGGTTACAGAGATGGCCAAAATGCTCTGAATCTTCAAGTTTTCCAACTGCTCGAGTCCTGACTTCTATGTGAAACTTAGATAAGCACTGGGAAACTAGCATTACCGCATAATTTTAATTATATGATGTTATATTTCACCAAATCAATTATTAGACAACAAAGAAATGGGTGTTTTCATTACTGGGTCCTCTAGAAAAAAAACAGGGGAGGAGAAGAGACTATGAACTACAAATGTTCAAGTTCACAGAGATTAAACCTTAGCAGTGTTCAAATTATTCTCATCTCTAAAAAGGCACAGTATAAAGTATTTGTAAAAGGTTCTGTGGTGCCAGGCTAGAGCTGTTTATTGGGACATCACACTGTCAAATAATTACTGTCACCAAGCTCGAAGCTATCTTTTGCCATGTAAATTCCTTTCTCTAAACCCTGGCTGTGGTCACCGCCTCAACGCAAGGAAATGCTCAGATTTACCATCTCTCTCTTTGTTGCTTATTCAGTTTGAGATCCCCCTCCTCTTCAAACAGACATTTCTTTACAGATTAATAAAGTTTGCCAAGTCCAGTAGATGGTATACAGTGGGTGCTCGTTTATTAAATTACACCCAGATAAAAGAGCATATCTTCATCTTGCTGTCATATTATCTCAATAATAAGAATATTCAACTTCACAAGGAGCCCCAAACCGAAATGTGAGGTTATAGATTATCCAAATGTTTCTATCCAAGACCACACACAAAGTATTTAAGTTTCAAGAAGAAAAAAATTAAGCAATTTTGGACATCGTGCTCTCCCCCCTACTCTCACCAAGTCCCCTTGAAGAAAAAAACACTGTAAATACTAAGCCTGTTTAATCTTCCAATTAACTTATTGAGTTTCAGCTTTCATTTCCTTTGTGAAAAAATTTCTCATAACTTACCTTTCTCAGAAGAGTCACAAAATATATCTAAAAGCAATAGGTTAATATTTTTTTAATATTAACCCAATTCTACTTTGAATTTAAAACACAGAGATGTAGCAACAATAGGAGGAAAACAACAAATACAGATTTAAATGAAAATAGATGTCTCACAAACCGTTAGCCGATGTAGGTCATGGGAATCAGATTATATTGGTTTATTGAGACAGCCAGTCCATTTCAGAAAATAATTCTCTAATGCTCTCAAGTTACTGAGTAACTTAAAATAAAACAAGGTCGAATTTAACCTACACTGAAAGGAGGGAAGAGGTAGCAAAGCCTCAAAGAAATTCCAATCTAAGGTGATTCACAGCGCAGATCCCGCCCCACCCCCACTCCCCCTCTGCAGCCACGATCCAGTTCCACTCCGTCCTTCCCTCTAACTGTGGCAATCCCTCCGTGTTCCCGTCAATGGAGTATCAATGAGACCAGAGAACCACAGACTCACACACAAATACAATTTCCTGAGGAAGTGATTCTAGAGCTAACATCACTGAACACGAGGTCCCGTCTGTTAGTCCCATCGGTTTGTTTTTCTTTAGCTGATGGGAAACATTCTAGGGCTCTCAAGGCCAAAGGGACTCTGCATTTTTGAAATGCCATCTATCCCTGAAACTGGATTATAATAAGCAGATAAAGAGACACAAACATCATGACAATAATTTGAAATTTTTATTTGAAATTTTTTTTTCTGTCCATCAATCCGGGATGGGGCCATACATCATACAGGTGACTCTTCCCAATTACGGATACTTTCATAACCTGATTGCCATTTGCATTTAAAAAAAAAAGTTCATCCACAAGATAAAACATCAGGTACACTGGCACAACTCCTTTTATTAGGGGTGCAAAACGCTAATGCAAACCTGCTTTATTCCACAAATCAGCAAGTCATCATTCATGCAATCAGCCATCCAGTGAATTATTGAGTACTTACTCTCACCAGGCACTGGAGCAAATGATGTGGCCCTTGGTTACTTATTCAAGTACTTGTCGTGCCCTGGCTTGAACTCCACCCTCCAGCCACTCTGAGTCACTTGCACTTCTATAAAAGCAATGTGCCTCTCTTTGAGCCTCTAAGCTTCTACACACCTCATTCTCTTAGCTTAGCATGCCATCCCCTTTTCTGGCCTGGAAACATCCAGCCCAGATGTCCACCACCAACTCTTAGCAATCATCTCTTACCCTTCTAGCTGGGTTAGGTGCTACACTTATGTTCTCATATTCTGTTTACTTGTGTCTCCCCATTGGAAAGGGTTCCTTCAGGGCAGGAACCTACACACCCCCTGTGTCTGACCAACTGAGGGGTTCAGTGGACTCCTGTTCACTGGCATCTCCCCCCACCCCAGCCAGAATGAATACCTGAGGACAGGGATCTGGCCTGTGTTCTATTCTTTCCTTAATGACTGCCATCAAGTGAGTGCTCAATAAATGCTTGGAGACTGAATGAAAACTAACTGAAATCAGGCCATTTTTGAAAAATTAAGGACATACGGTCACCAGTATTGTAGGCAATTCAGAAATCATGAACATGGTAAGATTCATGCATTAACAGTATGCTTTTATTTACCTCTTCCTAGAATGGTAAGTTAAAGGAAGGAGTTACTGGGTAGGAAAATAAACTCAGATGTTAAACTAGGACTTCTACAAAATAATTTGAGTCCATGCCTCATAATGTCCACTGAAGACTGAATAAATCAGGGCCTGGGAGTGGGGGCCCAATGTAAATATCTGCAAAAACCTCCTTGGAGGATTGTCATGGCAAGTGAGGTTTGAGAGTCACTGATAATGCCTTACTCTAACCAAAAAGGGCTTTAACATCTACCCCACAACAGGCACTCACTCTCACACACCGCTCTTGGGAGAACACAACGGCAGGAGGGGGTGGTATCCTTATCTAATAAACCCATATGTGATTTACCTGTCGACCCAGTAACTCCACTTCTAGGTATTCACCCTGAAAATACACCTCCGTTCATACAAAATAAAACATTCACAAGGTAATTCATTTCACCATTATTTGCAACAGCCATATGTTGGGGGGAAAAGAAATTTAAATTCCCATTCACAGAAGCTAATTGGTTTCTATCCACTCAGTGGAGTAGTATGGAATGTGGTCATACAAAAGAATGAGGAAGATGCTATGAATTGCTTTGTAATGACAGCCTGGTTATACTAAGTGGGGAAAAAGCAAGGTGGAAGAAAGAAGGGGAGTAAGAAGATACATTCGCTTATTTTTATGAAAGTAAACAGAGAATAAACCAATTAATGTCACAATGGTCACAAATAAGGGGGTGGGTGGGAACAAAGAGGAAGGGCATGGGGCAGGTGAGGTCTCTCTCAGTATATCTTTTGTACAGCTGTGACTTTTGAATCACGTACACATTTTACATATTTTAAAAACTAATTAAATCAAAAAGGATGAACAAAGTCAAACCCTAAAATTGAATATATAAACAGAAACAACTGAACTGAGCTCAGATGGACAACATAACCATCATAATCAGAGGGGGGGAAAAGTGCAGAAAGAGAAGAAGAACGAGAGGAAGGGAGAGGGAGTTCTTTTTTAATGACAAATCCCAGCTAATATATGAAAAACGACAGACTAAATTTTTTAAACCACCATTTTGCCTTCTCCAGTGTAGTGACTGATTTAGGCGAAGATCATCCATAAATGCCAAAACCACTGGGTGAGAGGCTGCTGGAAGGCAGCATAGCATATTGACTCGCCTCAAAGATCAGCTCACAGATTGCTTATTAAACGCTGAAGACAAAAGTCATCTCTACGATGGAGAGATCTGGCAGGCATCACCTTAACCAAAGATCCAACCGCACAGGCTGATGTCACGTGCCTCCTGCGATAGCACATGGAAGAACACAATTTACCTGTGCGGTACCCTGCCGAGGGCTTCATCTTGAATTTACCACAAGGAACAAGACACGGAGGACTTTTATGAGCTCCTCAAAGCTGGCAATGTTGTGGAAAGGAAATCAGAAGCAAGGAGACTGTTCTAGGTTATAGGAGACTAAGAAGATGCGTGAACCATGTTGGGAATCCACGACTGGGGGGGTGTGTGGGGAGGGGATCTCTACAGTGATAAAGGACATGTTTAAATATGGACTGTATATTAGATGCTGTTATTGAATTAATGGTGAATTTCTTGGGTGTGATGATGTGATTCCGAAGGAGAATGTCCTTGTTCTCAGGAGATATAGGCAGGAAGTATTCTGGGATTGAAGTGTCATGTCCGCAAATGTGGTGAAGTGTAAAATTCATCTCCATTCCACCTGTTTAGTTATTCCTTCTATTTCTAAGATTATAGGTGAGAGAAAGCTAAATGCAGCCAAAGCAAGCCTCCTACACTTCTTGAAAAGCTGCCAATCACCCCTCAAGAATGTGTGAGGATCTACGAAAATAAAACTTCCTGACTGTTATGGGCTGAACTGTGCTCCCCCCCCCACCCCATAATTCATACATTGAGGTCCTAACCCCAGGCCCTCAGAATGTGATTGTACTTAGAGCCAGGGCCTCTAAAGAGGTGATTAAGTTTAAATGAGGTCACTAGGGTGGCCTTAATTCAATATAACTATGTCTTGATTAGGAGGGGAAATTAGGGCACAGATGGGTATTCCGAAGACCACATGAAGACACAGGGAGAAGGTGGCCATCTACAAGCCAAGGAGACAGGCCTCAGAAGAAACTAACCCTGCTGACACCTAGATCTGAGACTTCTAGCCCCTAGAACGGTGAGAAAATAAACTCCGGTTGCTTAGGCCACCCAGTCCAGATACTCTGTTAGAGCACCCCAAGCAAACGAATACACTACTTTGTGCTTTTCTTTCTTTCTTTTTTTAAAGATTTTGTTTTTAAGTAATCTCTACTCCCAGTGTGGGACTCGAACCCACAACCCCGAGATGAAGAGTTGCACGCTCTACCAACTGAGCCAGCTAGGCGCCCCTTGCACTTTTCTTGATTCATTTTCTATTTTGCCAGGCCAAGTGCCTAGCAGAGTTCCTGGCTCACAGCACCCAAATGCACTCTTTCCTTCAGACTTTGTAAGAATGGCACACAGGGTCCTTCGATCCCATCCCCCTTAATCACACAGGCTCCATCTCCCACCACCACATCCTCCCCTAGGCTCCAGGACACCGTCCAACTCCCGGTTCCTTGCCTCTGGGCCTTTCTTTGAAGAAACACACACACTCTCCTCCTGACTTGAAGGCTTCCCTCCACAACCCTTACCAAATTGGAGGCTCCCTCCTCCCCGATTCTTCATCTCTTTATCAGCCCCTATGAAACCTCTCCCCATGCCGCATTAGAACTACCTGTTCACTTACAATTCCCACCCACCCCCCAGATTTAGTTGCTGTAGAGCAGGAAATAGGTGTTCTTTATCTTTGTGAACCACAGCATTTAAGCACATGCTAGGCATTCATATCTTTGGTGAATTAAATTAGTATGAAACATGAACCATCCTATACGTTCAATTTCGGCCTCCTAACTTTTCATGCACTTGGCATGTTCAAGGGACCAGAGAAGCAATCGCAAAAAGGACTCCAAAGTTCAGCCCTGTAACCAAAGGTGGAGGAGCAATACTTAAGTCCTCACATTTCAGCCTGTACTTGAAACCAGCCTGAGTTTCATTAGTATTAGCAGAAATGAATCTCGGAGAACCAAGATCAAATGAGATGTACCTCAGTGTGAGCTTAAGCCAACCTCTCTTTCCAGAATAAACTGTTGTAATCCTTCTTTAGTCCCTGGCAAAACCACCTCTCCTGCCACCCCTCCCACCCAACTTGGCCCCAAAGTATCTACAAATAGCCACAGAGCATCCTCAGATAGCACTAACATTCATGGCTGGAAAGAGGTGGAAGAGCCACCGTTTACTAGAATGGCATCAGAGGGTCCGCAAAGGACAACACATAGATTGATGCACTTCTGCTGTCCAAAGCCCCTCCCAAGGTCCTTGCTTTCCCTCCCCATCCAGATCAAAGTCTTACCTATCCTTTTCTCATGACTCACCTCCTTGCCTCCCACCTATTCCCTCCTGGGGGACTTCTGCCCGTTGTAGGCTGATGTTCCTTTATCCTAAACTGCCTATACTTGCTTTGTCCTTCTTGTCCCTCCTGGTACCTGCTTCTCTGCCCACACCAACACAAGCTGCCGATTTACTTGCAACCCTCCTCACCCATCAGCAGTCTCAGCTGACCTTTGCCATCATCTTCTACAACTTCACTAAACACAATGATTATTCATAGGATCCCACCTTGTTGCAAAAAAACAAACAGCTTCCCCTTCCCTAAAACATTTGATAGTAAGCTGCAGACCAGAGGTCCCATTACCTGTTGTACCCTCGAGGTATTTCCTACGTAAGTGCTGTACGACCATTAAAATCAGAAAATTCCACCAAATGTCCTAATGATGCAAAGGGATAGAATCCAGGGTCACGTTACATTCTATTTACATGTTGTGATTCTTTATTCTTCAATCTGGAACAGTTCCTCAGGCTTCTCTCGACCTTATTATAACCTTGACAGTTTGAAGATTATCAGGGGTTACTTTGTAGAATACCCCTCCGTTTGAGTTTGTCTGTTGTGTTCTCACGAACAGATTCAGTTTACACATTGTATTTGGTGGGGAGAGGAGAGAGATTAGAGAAGTGATTCTAGCAGATGGTTATGTTATATTAACTTGATACTTGCCTCGCCCACATTTCTCCACTCTAAAGTTACTCTTTAATCCCCTCCCTTTTGTATTTAAAAAGTATTTTGTAGAGAGGTATGTTGAGGCTATGTAAATCTTATTCCTGACGAAACTTTCATCCACCCACTTTAGCATGCTTTAAAATTTCTTGCCTGAATTAACTATAACATGATGGTCGCCAGACGGTGATTGTTAATTCTACCCTTTCTTCTACCTTTATTAGCTGATATTCTGTTGAAGGTAGAATGTCCTCTTTTCCTTACTTATCTTATTCATACTAGTATGGACTCATTGATTTTATATTATTCAATGAGTGAAGACCCATTACTGCTATATTTATTCTGATGCTGTAAGTACCCTAGGTTTGGCTATCGGGGGGCTCCTTCAGGCTGTTCCTATGTCCCCATCATTCTTTGAGCACTTTCTTACTTTGTGACACAAAAAGATGTTTTAGGCTCATCTGACTTTCCCTGTCCCAGGCCCAGAATCAGCCACTTCTCCCAGGAACCCATTCCTTTCACTTGCAGAATGGAATTTAGAAATCAAGATCTTGGGGCGCCTGGGTGGCTCAGTTGTTAAGCGTCTGCCTTCGGCTCAGGTCATGGTCCCAGGGTCCTGGGATCGAGCCCCACATCGGGCTCCCTGTTCAGCAGGACGCCTGCTTCTCCCTCTCCCACTCCCCCTGCTTGTGTTCCCTCTCTCACTGTCTCTCTTGTCAAATAAATAAATAAAATCTTTTAAAAAAAGGAAGAAAGAAAGAAATCAAGATCTTAGTGGGGTGCCTGGCTGGCTTGGTCGGTAGAGCATGCAACTCTTGATCTTGGGGTTGTGAGTTTGAGCCCGACGTTGGGTATAGAGATAACTTGAAAATAAAAAAGAAAGGAAGAGAGGAGGGAGGGAGGGAGGGAGGGAGGGAGGGAAGGTGGGAGGGAGAAGGGAGAGGGAAGGAAGGAAGGGAGGGAGGGAGGGAGGAAGATAGATCTTAGAAACCAAAGGTATCCTCATGGCAATCAATTATCACTGGTCCCAGGACCTGTCAGTGGACACAGCTAGGAGCTGAGCTCCACTGGAGATGTCCAACATCTTGCTCCCATGTAGCTGACAAGCCTCAACATCAGTGAAATCGCCTAAGATCCTGCAACTTGGACTGGTCTGTCTTTTCTTTATAGCCCACAACCCAAGGAGCTAGGCTTACAAAGTGGCGGTCCTATCCTGTCACTCATAGCTCCCCTTCCTCTTCCAAAGCCTCATGCTCTGGTCTGGGAGCTTTTAGTTCTGATTGTGTCATCCTTGGTCTTTCTCCTTGTCATACCACCCTGTGTGTTCGTTTCTAACTTCTTGCCTTCCCAGGTGGACTTTCAGAGTCCATGGGTTCCAGGCAGCCCAAAAGCCAGCCCTGCCCTGTGCACAATCCATCCCAGCTCCCAGAACCCCAGGAATCTGTTTGTCCCAGAGGAGAATTTTCCCACTAAAAAACAGCACTAAAAAAATATTTACATTCTTCACGGTGACAGTCCATCTTTCCCTATGTTAATTTCTAATGGATAAAAAAAAGTTTTAGGTGGTGTAGCAAAGTGATATGTACCTTTTTAAGTTTGTGGGGGTGATATTTTGGTTCCAAAATCAGGGCTCCTCAGCTAGTCCTGCATTTCTGAGCTTCTTCCCTGTCTCTGCCTCTGACACCACAGTTTTTTCTAAAAGCACCATTGTTGTTCCTTCCTCTACCGCTCTGTTCAGCTTCCATCGCCAGAAACGTGTCCATCCAGGTAACGTAGAGATGACATATAAATCTTCTAGTTCCTACTACCTACTGTAGGAGCCTATTCTGGGGTGAGAAAAACTTACAGAGTCCTTGAAATAGCCATTCATGGGAAAGGCGACCAGAAGTCAGCCCTAGCCCACTGTACAGTCCATCTGCTGGTTTTTTGGGCGTTTCCACAGGGTTCCATACGTGATGGATGTTTAATAACGTTGTCAGCCTAACTAGCAGTGATTGCGAGTGGGTACCCATCAAAAGTTACTACAAAGGCCTATAATTTTGGACCTCAGAGCTTTCATTTTTCCAAATGGGAAAGGCATGTAATAAATATGTCCAGAACCACAACGTGATATGACACCAGCTATTAAGGTCAAGGAACCAATATCCATGAAACAGTCCCTTATCCATTAATAACAGTTACAAAATGTCATATCCCACAGCTGTGCTAGGCTGCAAATCTTATATTCCTTATTTTAAGAATAGATAAATAAATAAGCCTATGCGTTGGCCTGACTTTTCTGGGCGCAGGGAAGTGAGATCTTTCTAACCATCATGTCAAACATGAATCCGTGAGTTCGGGGTCAAGGTCTTCCTCTTCTGGACTAATGATTCTTCACTCTCAGGGGCTACAACCATTCTGAGAAAGTGATAAAGGGTACAGACTCCTCTATGTCTGAGAGGGTAGAGGTGCAGAAAAACACATGTTCACAAGCAGAGTGGGCCTCTCACTTCACGGAGCTAGATCACGGAGGCCCCAGGGGAAGAACTCCTGCCCTCCGCCAGCGCTTCTCCAACGTTAATGTGCCAACGAATCACCGATGCTGCTTTGAGCGGCAACCTTCTAGAATAGAGGTCAGCACAGTTTTTCTGTCCAGAGACAGAGGGTAAATATTTTTGGCTTTGTGGGCCACACAGTATATGCTCCAACAACTCAGCGCTGCCGCTGCCCCAGAAAGCAGCCATAGACGATACCCCGACAAATGGGATGTGCCTGTGTTCTAATAAAACTTTATTTACAAAAACAGGAGGCAGGCTGGATCTGACCTGAGGAACATGCTGGAAGGTATTACTTTAAACCCGGCACAAGGACTATAATAGCAAATTACAAAACTAAACGGATTTTTTTAAGGTCTATCACATAGTCACTTTGTTAAAAACATAACCAGCAATTCCCATTAGCACATTTTTCCTACTGAACAATTTGTTAGGAAGAAGCCATTGTTCCATTCTGCAGCCGACACAGCGAGGGTCGGAATAACTCCACATTATAAGCATTTCCTGAAAGACCCTTTGTGGCCTGCTTTTCTAACTCACAGCACAGTTCTAGTAACTGACAGCTGACCACACGCCAGACGTGAAAGCAGAACACATTCCTTCGTGTTCCAAGCTGCCCGTTCCTCTTCTGAATCCCGCTGTCATTTTAACAGGCCCGGCAGCTGTCAGACTCAGGCCGACCGTCACAAGGGCTTTGTTTCCACAGAGACTTGTTTTCACAAAAATCAGGACCCACACAAGGCCCTTCTTGGGCCTCGCCCGTCCTCTGCAGCCGAAGGGCAGATGCTCGACTATTGAGCGCCTTCCCGGGTGAGCTGCCCTGAGTCGCTTCCTGTTTCCTGCCTGTTTCTGGCAAAGCCCCTTCAGCCACAACCCGTTAGCTCCACAGAATGGAAGGGCTTTGGATGGGCTTTCCTCCCAAGAGTCTGCATTCCGAAGTTCACACCCGGCCAGGTGCCCGCCGACCCTGCCCTGGAGGAAGGGGGTCAGCATGGCCTGTGTGGGTCTGGAGTCATTTCTTTTTTTTTTTTTTTTTTTTAAAGATTTTTATTATTTATTTATTTGAGAGAGAGAATGAGAGACAGAGAGCATGAGAGGGAGGAGGGTCAGAGGGAGAAGCAGACTCCCCGCCGAGCAGGGAGCCCGATGCGGGACTCGATCCAGGGACTCCAGGATCATGACCTGAGCCAAAGGCAGTCGCTTAACCGACTGAGCCACCCAGGCGCCCTGGAGTCATTTCTGAGGGCCTGGAGGACTGTTTTCTTTTCAGCACATGCACACCCTGACAGAAGAGCCCGCTCTCACTAGAAAGGACTTAGGCTCCTGGTGTGTTTCTAGCCGTTTTCGCTGGTTTCTCAAGTTAAGCCTCACCGAATTCGGTATGAACTTCTTCGGGATTGCCAACTGGTGTTTAAAAACCTACAGCCTGTAGGGGTCTAAACAGCACAGAGCATAAAAGCTACAAAGCACAAACGATGCTTATCCTTTTGTGTGAAAGTCCAGCTCAAACTCACGAGCAAACACACAGCTCCCACACAACTCATCCGAAAAGAGTTGTGGGTAACAGGACACCGGACGTCAAAAACACAGCATCGTGCTGCCCACCTCTTGCTTTGGCCGAGACGTTATCGCCTGGATCTGGTGGAATAAAGCCACAGGGACTCTGGTGTTTCTCAGGTGTTTGTTATTGTTGTTTGTGTTTGACAAACATGTCGGGGACTGTGGGGCATTCACAGCAGCATTTTTTACCCAGAGGTCAGATTCTCTTTCTAAATCACTAGCACAGATTGTCCAACAAGTTATTCATCTTGTGTCTCCACAATAACTCTAGAGATTATGAGGGAATAAAAGTAATAATAACATGAGTCTGCAGGTCATATGTGCTTAACACTTGTGTCTCCAAGGAGGGCAATCAGCTTCAGTGAAACTTGATTTCTTAAGGGAATGAGCAAAATACATTTTACCTTAGTTTTTAAAGGCTGTGATGGCCCTTAGCTATTCACGGTGGCTGCTGCTCACCCTAGTGATGAACACTTTATGGAGGGCAAGTAACAAAGAGGCTACTTCATTTGTTTTATTCCCTCTGTTTCTCCTGGGGGCCATAAGTGGATCCAAGGGCAAAAAAATGTTGGTGACACTGGGAAGACTTTTATAATAGTAGGGAGGCTGGGTGAAAATGACTTTCTTATTCAGTTGTAGAGGTGACAGTTTGAAGTTTGCTGTAGAAGAAGGGAAATGCCGGGGATCTCAGATAAAACCTAAACAATGAAGGTGGCTTGGAGTGCCAGACCTCTCTCCAAGTCCGCAAGCCGGCCCATGGCAGCTGGGCATACAGCGCATGCCCACCAAGCCATCCCAGAGCTTTCCTACATAGATGGAAGGTGTCCAGCACCTTCCATCTATGTAGGTGCTGACGTGTGGAGTTTATAGTCAAAAATTCTTCCCTGACAACAGTTTTTCTTTTTTTTTTTTTAAGATTTTATTTATTTATTTAAGAGAGAGAACAAGAGAGAGAGCACAAGCAAAGGGGAGGGTCAGAGGGAGAAGCAGATTCCTCGCTGAGCAGGGAGCCAGATGCAGGACTTCATCCCAGGCCCCTGGGATCATGACCTGAGCCAAAGGCAGAAGCTTAACCGACTGAGCCACCCAGGCGCCCTACAACATGATTTTTCCAGCCTTTCATCTTACACAGGTAGGCACATGCATACTTTCAGACGCCGCTGGGTTTATGCGAGCATCCTCTAAAGCATCCACACTCTCCACCCTGAGACACTAACTGTCCAGCTGCCATTCCTCCCACTTAAAACTGTCCTCCCAGGAATCACACTAGCACGTGGGGAGCCTGAGAATAAGCCCGCTCAAAATGCAGCCAAGCACAGTCATCCAACCATGCTTGCACTCGCTCTTGCCTTCTTCCTAACCTTGAAAAGGTTTGGTGCAGTTATAGTAGGAGCTGGTAAAACACTGCCAAAAGTCTCTTGGCTCAGAATAAATTCCCACAAGTGTCCTTGAATCTGTTAACTCTGCAAAGACAGCTCTGCATCAATGGAAAATAGAGGCTGCCTGAGGCTCGCTCTCAAAATCATTACGGCCATGGCATAAACATTGCTTTTTCTTAAAACACACCTCAGAAAAAGCCAGCCACCAAGGGTAATATAATCTGAAATAGAAATTACCATTCAAACATGGACAGTAGTCACACATCTGAGATCACCACTGGGGGTTCTCATAAACATCTCAAAGTTAACATGTCCAGAGTGGAATTCTTGGTCTCTCTGCAACACACCCCAAAATCTGCTCTTCCCACAGTCCTCCCCATCTCAGTTACTGGCAACCCTATCCTTCCAGCAGCACAAGCCACAACCGTCAGCATCATCCGGTCTCCTGTCTCTCACAGCTTCACTCTTTTCCCTCCTCCCCTCCCCCACCCTGGTCCTGGCCACCACCCATCTCACCAGGAGCCCTGGCAATATGGTGGTCTGACTCCCTGCCCCCTCCTCTGCCCTCTACAGTCTACTCTCGGTACTGCAGCCAGAGTGGTGTTAGGACAACAAAAGTCAGGGGCGCCTGGGTGGCTCAGTCGGTTAAGCGTCTGCCTTCGGCTCAGGTCATGACCCCAGGGTCCTGGGATCAAGCCCCACGTCGGGCTCCCTGCTCCCCGGGAAGCCTGCTTCTCCCTCTCCCTCCTGCTCGTGCCCTCTCTCTCAAATAAATAAAATCTTTAAAAAAAAAAAAAAAGAGCAAGGGACTCCTCCCTCAAAGCCTATGATAGCTACGCATGCCGTGAGAAGTAAAAGCAAAGTTCTCACAATGACCCATGTGTGTGCCATCACACCCCGGGCCTCCCCTGGCTCACCCCTTGCTCCGTCTCCTCCAGGCTCACTCTTCCCCTGGCCTGCAGTCTCTTCTCTCAGATATCACTGTGTCCTTCCTGTCTGTGCTCAAGCACCACTTTCTTAAGAAGGCCTTCCCTGATGGCCTTTTTACAAATTGCAATGCCTCCCAGCATTTCCTCCCCTCTTTCTCTGGTTATCTTTGTCTAGACACATCATCTTCTAACACTGTATGTCACTTAATCTATTTTATTTTGCTTGGCGTCGCCTCCTAAATCCCCAGAACATAAGCTCCATGGTGTCTTATTTGGTGCTGCATCCCCAGCATCTAGGACTGTGCCTGGCACATACCAGACGTTACACTGAAAAGGTGCTTCTGGGCTTCTAGCACATCAGCCAACTAAAGCTCTATGGGGGGAGGAAACGGGGGGGGGGGGCAGGAAGAACAGGCTCTTACTCTGCTCTCCTGTCCTCTTTCTCTCTCTGTCCCACCACACCAAAGCTTTCTAAGTTTCCCAGTATTTTTGCAAGAGATATCAGGCTTCCACAATTTTTCTGATCATTAATAATTATACCACGTTTGAACGATTCCCTAAAAGAGAAGTGTATATGTCAGATACAGTAAAAATTAAAAATAAGTCACTACCCCTCCTCCGCTATCACCTTCCTCTAATTAAACTGGAACTCAGTAAGAGAATATAGCAAGCAACACTCATATGCTTCCCATTTTAATACTAAGTGATCCAGTCTGTGCTTGACCTAAGCTGGACACGGCTACATCTTCCCGAGGAGTACTTGAAGAGATCTAAGGAAGGGCCTGTGTATAGGTCAGGCGGGGAGGAGGGTGAGGGTCCTCGCAAGGCCACCAGGGATTAGCAACAGTCGAAGACCCCTACCAACCCCAGAACTGAAAGGTAAGAGGAGGGAGCTGTCACCACAATCAACAAAAGCTTGAAGTTCTGGAACCTGTAAAGTGGGCCTGCCCAACAGCAAGGAATAGAGTTGGAAGGGAAATGGGGCTCAGGCAGGGAGGGAGCAAGGATGTGGGAAAGGAGAGGTCCTACCATCTCCTGCCAGTAGTCAAACCCAACTGAAGCCAGAGGGCAAGGGAGGCAGGGGGATACAGCCCAAGATCTGGGAAGACAGGAGATTGGTCTGGAGGGATGAATGGAAATGTCCAGCACACCCCTGTTAGCTAGTCGAGATCCTGGAGTCTTGACCGGTCCAGGGAAGAACATAGAAGGGGAGCCTGGATAGGGGCTGGGAGCTTTCCTTACTTCCCCTCACCGTTAGCTGTGGATCCACTAGGATTTAGGAGCAAATGTGTCAGGGAAATGTTGCCCTGGGTGGGAGGTGGGGGGTGGGGTGGGTTAACAGCTCATAACCTAAGTACTAAGTGCCCTGACCAAAGCAAATGGTCTCTAGCAGCCACCCCCCCCAAAAAAACTGAGATGCAATTGCTATGTGGTACAGCCAGAGAATTTCTTTTACAGAACATCTCCATTTCTGCTACCTTGAAGTTGACCCTGAAGGATTTCCCTAGGCCCATGATTACAGTTCTGAGAACCCTGCTCTCTCTTCTAAAGTTACTTCAAATGCATAATAAGTGACCGGTCACTGAGCCATTACAGAGAATACCTACCAAGTTCTAGGTGCCATTAGCACCCACTCCTGCCAAGAGCCACACAAAGGAAGCATTCACTGCTGAGCTGGAGTAATCTGCCCGAGCTGACCACTGAGCAGATGCCAGAGCCTGCGCACTTCTCCAAAATATGAAAAAAGAAGCTTTAGAATTTAACCCAAATGAAAAATCCTTAAACCTCTCACTTCAGAGGACCCATAACTTAAAAACAGATCTCTCCTTCATCAACGCATCTGAATTGATGTAGATGGTGCAATGGTGTAGGGTGAACCTTCACTGGATGAGTTTGAAGAACACCTGGCTTCCGGATTAAGTTCTATCAGTGATTTACTTTGTGACCAGAGGCAATATTCAATTTCTCAGCAGCTCAGTGTCCCTAGCTCTTTAAATACAATGACCTTTCATCCAAATCTGTCAGGGACATATGGAAGGGAATTACTTAATATATCCTTCCAGTCTCTTCCAGAGGCTCTTCTTCCCCAACCTCCTAAATGTGGATTTTGCCCAAAGCGACAATACAGCAGAATACAAAGCACATCTATCAGACCCATCTGGAGTCAAATGGTAGACCTTTCACCGGTCAAACCATTTGAACTTGGACAATTTATCCAACCTTGTTGTGCCCTAGTGTTCTTCATCTGTAAAATGTGAACACTAAGAAAGCATGCGCGGTCACACAGTTGCTGGGTGATAAAATGAGAATATGTGTGCAAAGCCCTCAGGATAGTATCAGGAATAGAATAACCACTTGAAAGCAGAATGTAATCATTATCATCATTATAATCCTCATTATCATTTTTCATATGTGGTTCTAAGTAGAATTGGTCAAAGTACAAAATTCCTTTGAGCATTCTCCAGAATTCTTCTATGACCTTAAAATAATTCTCTTTTTTGTCTTTACAAGCAGAATTGAAAATAACACAAATAGGGGGCGCCTGGGTGGCTCAGTTGGTTAAGTGTCGGACTCTTGGTTTCCCCTCAGGTCATGATCTCAGGGGTTGTGAGACTGAGCCCCAAGACAGGCTCTGCACTCAACAAGGAGTCTGCTTGAAGATTCTCGCCCTCTGCTTTTCCCCTTACTTGTGCGCGCTCTCTCTCTACTAAGTAAGTAAATCTTAAAGAAAGAAAAGAACACAAATGGATATTATGATCGCCACCAAATTTAATTGATAGCTCGCATTGAGAGTAAAACCCAAGTTACTGAAAAGCAGGGTCAAGCTACATAGACTTGATTAGAGCCCAAGTAATGTGTCCTGAGAGAAATCTTGGGGAAAGAGGATTTCATTTTGGACTATTTTCTTTGAAAAAGCTCTCAATTCATGACAACAAAGTAAACCTGTTTGTGAATGAATGGTACCCAAAATACAGGTTAAAAAATAAAAAATTTCATGAACCATAAAATACCCCAAATGCTTCTTTGAGCTCAGGGATCTGGTGAAAACTTCCTGAAGCTCCTACCCAGCATTCATTGTATGTAAGTTCCCCACCCTCCACCGTAAGGTCTTCTGATACTCAGGAAGCTCCACCTGGCAGGGACCAGCCCCCCGGAGAACTGGCACAGCACCAAGCACACGGAAATGCCCAGCCACCATGTTTGCTTTGATAAATGACTGCTTCTATGGCAAATCGGATCAGAGAACCACGTCAGCTTCCCAGGGAACCACTCAGTGGATCAGCAACATGCCAATGACCTTCCTCTGTTTGGTCCCGAAGACCATCTACTGATAGCCACAATTATAAAAAAACATCTTCCAAACTGACCCTGGTTGGTACAGATAAACCATCTGAAGTCTTACATTTCTGATCTAACAGAAACAGACAGGCTTTACTCACCCAGTCCTTCCCTATCAGCACTTTGTACCAATATTTTAAATCAAACTTTTAAACCATTCAAGTTCTGGACCACAGTGTCTACTTTGCATTAACACGGTAGCCACACTATAGTTCCTAGGAGTGGTAGGTATCCAATAAACATTTATTGAAGGGAGAGAAGGAGGAAAGAAAGAAAAATGGGGAAAAAAACAACACTGAGCCAAGCTCCTGAGCTGCCCCAGATTGAAGGGTAAGGAAGTGGAAGAGCTGACCGATGTAACACAGTACCTTGTTTTCGATGGGCCTCACCTCATCCTTGTAACAGTCTTATGAGTAGGTATCTCATTCACCCATTTTAAGGATGCAGAAACTGAGGTACAGAGAAATTAGTTTTCTAAGTGTCCCCCAGACAGTAAGTTTCAGACCCAAGATTTAAACTGAAACAATATAATCCAGAGCTACACTCTAGCACTGGACACCCAAATTCACCCAAGGCAGCCTGAAGAAAGCCAATCATTAAGGTTTTCATTTACAGATAAGAAAATTAAGCCCAACTGGTTAAATGACCAATAAAAAGAATCACATGCCATCTCATGGTATCAGACCCAGTGCTTCTACTTGGTTGCTACCTTAGAACCTAGATAATAAGGACCCCCAACTGTTTTTATACGTGAATATAATAAGTTTATGCTACAGGCTTTCTATCATCTTTCTAACTTCAACCCAGAATTCCCACTGAAAATATAACAGCAACATTTGCATAGCACCTTGTGATTTATAAAAACAATTTTATCTACAATACCCTCCCTGTGACATACACCATGCAGATAACATCACCAGCTGTCAAAGACCAGGGCAATCTTAGTGACAGGCAGCCCAGAGAGGCCCTCGGTGACACATCTCAGCTCAAAGCACCCAGGAACACAGGGAGGCAACTTTCAAAGACCACGGCTTCTGCCAACAGTGGTTCCCAAGGGAGAAATTTCAAAATGATTATTTCCTCCTTCAGACTGGAGACATAAGGACACAGAATGTAAGTAAAAGCAATATTTCTCAATCCTCAAGGGGATCAACCATTTAAGGAGAAGGTCTCCACATCTTTCTCTCTCCCTCACTATTGCTTTTCAAAACCTTTGGGCAATACAAGGAGAAAAGTATTTGCTTATTGAAACTGTGTTTGCCATCGGGGCAGACCAATCTATTTGTAATCGTCTCAAGAGTTGATGGCTAATACGTTTGTCTTTCTTGCCAAAATTAAACCATAGCTTATAAACTGATAAGTTAATATCATTGAAAGATACAACCTAGAGTCCTCGGCAGAGCATCTTCCCCAAAACTCAAAAGAACATCTAGGTCATCAGAAGACTGATTTAAAATCTTACTTAGCAGACACAACACCTCTGCAATGGGTCTCATTCTTGGCTGAACACTACAATCACTTTTAAAGCTCTTGGAGAGCTTTAAAAAAAAATACCATTGCTCAGGTTCCACCTGCAGAGGTTCTGATTTAATTGTCCTGGGTGAGGCCTGCACACTGGGGCACTTAAAAGCTCTCCCCGTGACTCTACTGCATCCAAGCTTGGGACCCACAGATACAGAAAGTAAGGCGTATACCTGCCTGCTCAAGTAAAAAGTGACTCACTTTTGACCTACTGACCAGGAACAATTACACAATTTAGGATTATTTGATAACATGGATTTAAATTTTCAGACCCAATCTGTTCACTGCTTAATTGAAATTGTTCTCCTGGTCTTCCTGACATATTCTAGACCACCTTCACCTGGAAATGCAGATGAATATAAAAATGCATTTTGAAAGTACTAACATCTATGTAGCACTTTGAGATTTATAAATATATAAATACGAAGTCACATTTAATCATTACAAGAGCGAGGAGGTATTAGTTTTCTATTGCTACTACAACAAATTATCCCAAGCTTAGTGGCTTAAGACAACATGAATTTATTCTCAGAGTTCTGGAGAACAGATGTCTGAAATTAGTCTCCCTAGGCTAAAGTCAAGGTGTGGGCATGGCTGGTTCCTTCTGGAAGCCCTGAGAGGAAAAATCTGTTTCCTTGCCTTTTTCAGCCTCTAGAGGCAACCTGCATTCCTAACCCATAGCTCCTTCCATGTATTGCTCTGCTGCCTCCCTCTTATAAGGAAGGACCCTTGGGCTTACTTTGGACCCACCCAGATAATCCAGGATAATCTCTCCATTTACAGATCCCTAATCACTTCCACAAAGTCCCTTTTGCCCTGTAAGATAACATTCACAGGTTCCAGGGATTAGGACAAGGACATCTCTGGGGGCCATTATTCAGCCTGCCACAGAGTCAGGCAAATGTCACCACTATTACGATTATGCCCATTCCCCCTGCCCACTATCCTTATTTTTCCATTAAAACTGAGGCTCAGGGCTGCATGACTTAACCAGGTCCCATGTCTGGGACAAGGCTGAATTTAAATCTGACCTCATAACGCTCAGTCCCACTTTCTCTCTGCCACAAGTGTTGCTTCCCCACAATAAGGTGATGTTTGCAATATTACTTTCTTTTCCAAGTTTTCACCACGCTGTTAACAAGAAGTGTTTGCACTCCCCCTCAATCATTATTTCTGTGCCTCAGCCAATATGTGCCAAGTGGAAACTTCCATGCACTACTCCTGGTAAACATGCCTCAAGCCAGGCCCCTTCCCTATGGCCCAGAAGAACCAGCAAGCCCCCTGAGGCAGTAATTCATTATATGGACTATGATGTCACAACTATCTGAGTTAGCTGCACAAGGTAGTACATGGAGAGAAAAAGCAAGCTCTCGGTTGTAAGAGAGCAAAACAATCTGAACTTGCTAAGACATACACATACACATAACCACCTCGAGAAAAATCTATTATCGGTGATGTCCATACACTGTCTGCTTAAAACAGCCTAATCAGAACTACTTTCTCTTCTCAACTGAGGAGGTGGTATGTATTTAGAAGCTCAGATAGTGGTCTTCTACAATGTGGTATCTGAAGCCATCAGGAAGTAGTGGGTAAGGCTTTCTACACAAAGGACATTCTAATATGATGGTCACACCTCCACTGATGCTTGGGATTTCACATACCCCTCCTCCCAAGCACATCGGGGACAGAAGAACCTGGTGCTGAATCACAGCCACTTTAACAATGAGGGGAGGTAAACAAGCCAAGCAAATCTCACTGCCAAGTTTATACCTGGCCTGAGTCTGTGTTCAATCTGATGCGAAAATGGTAGGGAAGAAAAAGAAAAAAATCAATGCCGCATCAGAATGCAACTGGTAGAACACCAGCAAGTTACATGATTTTCCAGGAAGAAGAGAACGCATCGACTCTCTCCCCAGAACTATAAAATAATGGCAAACAGGGTTTTAAAGGTCATGTGGAATAATTCAAGCAACCAGAAATTATATTTTAAATAAGCTAATGCAGTTGGGGAGAGGGGGAATGCTGGAATATATTCTGTGGCTTGTATTCATGCCAAATCCTTGCTCTGAAGCTACCATTTTATACGATTATAACCAATATTTGGAATGATTCTCGGGGGCAGCAAGATTCTCTGACCTCTAAGAGTCAGTTTGGGTCACTCATTCAGAAAAGTAAACCAATGCATGTTTAAAGCTTTTCAACAAGGTAGCATTATATGGGAATTCCGGTTACCAGGAGTCAACCATAAACTCGTAATAAAATTAGGATGCTCCAATCCATGTGATTTAGGTATAACTTCGCTAAAGTAAAAGAGAGCACAGCTGCTAAGTAATCCTTACTCCATGTTTCCCGACATCCAGGTAGTTACAGAGCCCTGGGTTCTGGTCCTGGCTCTGCCATTAATTCACCTGGACCAGTAACTCAACTTCTCTGGGCCACAGAGTTCTCATTGGTAAGGTAAGAGGGCTGGACAAGATGACCTCCAAGGGCTCCTCCAATTCTGACTCTAGAAGCTTCCAAAAGATCCATTAACAAAGTTTACTAGCTGTCTTCTGGAATTAGATTCCAATTGAGTTGGGGAATAAAGTGAAGACAAGGAAGCTGATGGTCAAGACTCTGAACAACTAAAAGCTGGAGAAGACACGTAAGCTGGAGAACAACATGGCGGAATAGAAAATGGGTCCCCCTCCTGGGGAAAGTTACAAAACCTGGGGGACCCAAGAGTTTATTTCAAAGACTCCTGAGAGTGCTTATACTTAACTGCTGGAGGGTCCTGCATTTTTATGCTGCCTCCAGCACTCAGAGCCTCCCAAGTACAGAAGGGATGGGCCAGAATTGGGGGCGGCGGTCATCCTTGGGATGGGAATTCCACAGGCAGCATCATCGAAGCATCATCACTAGGGCCCTTTTGGCCACCTAGGGTCCAGCACAGTGTTTAAGGTCAGTCTGATGCAGGGATAGCTATTCATTTGAGTTGGAGACTGAGTGATTAGGAATTTGCTGTACCATCTTCCTCCTGTCCCTACCTGGGGTGCGGAAGGGGGACAGTAGAGCAACCTTCATCCTCTGAGGGTCTGCAAAATGAGCCACAGCAAATGAAAAGTGGATTCACAGAGCTGTTGAACTCGCTCAGGATTCAGATCCCCGAATAGCTAGTTCCAGGAAACAAATGTGCTTGCTTAAGTGGGAGAGCCCAGAAAAAAAGTGACAGGAAAATTGAACACTTGCTATAAAACTCATCTTCAAAAAGCCATAATTATCACAATCGTGTCACCTAAGCATTATTTACAAACATCCTTCTGCACAATTTCTCCTCTTGGAACAGCCGTTGTCTAGATATAGTGCCATTACTCAGGGTAACATTTTAGATTAATTAAGTAGTAAAACATGGAAAAACAAGCATTTTTCCATCAAAACTCTGGAGTGAATATAATTAAAATAAGATGCAAGGGAACAGGCATAAAAGAGGGAGAATCTGACTTTTCACCTTCATGCTGATAATCCCCACTTACCAGTTTTATAACATGTCAGTTTCCAGGGTTGTGTACATTACTCAGTGTAAGATTACCCCCAACACTGGAAAAGGGAGAAAATGTAAAAAAAATTTTCCAATTTTGCAGATGAGAAAAACTGAGACTTTAAGGAAATTAAATGACTCATCCAAAGTCGAGTCACAACAAAAACCCTGATCACCAAACTCCTTATTTCAAGGCTTCAGGACATCAAACACAGTCTAAGTGATTTTGTTTTCATGATGAAACTAAAATAATTTTTACATCAAAAGCTGTCATCTACTTTGTCTGGGCCTTGCTTCTGAATCTTTCAGGCCTCAGAATATGCTGGTTTGGCTCCTGGCAAAACAAAGCCAATTCTCAATAGCCACACAAACAGGGTTTTCTCTACAAGCAGAGACGGCAAGAGAATGCTCCTCACGGTCTGTTATATTAACTGCAGTTCTCCTCATAACCTGCTATTCCTTTTTTTACATTTTTTAATTGAAGCATAATTGACATACAGTGTTATGCGAATTTCAGGTGTACAACATAGTGATTTGACAGTTCTATACATCAATTGGTGCTCATCACGCTAAGTATAGTCTGCATAAAACATGATCATTTCCTGTGCTGTACTTAGCATCCCCATGACTTATTTGTATAAGTGATAAGATAACCAGAAGTTTGTACCTCTTAATCCCCTTTACCTATTTTGCCCCTTCTCCCATCCAACCCCCACCCGCCCCTCTAGCAACCACCAGTTTGTTCTCTGCTTTTATGAGTCTATTTCTGTTTTTGCTTGTTTTGTTTTTTAGATTCCAGGTATAAGTGAAATAGGGCATTTGTCTTTCTCTGACTTATTTCACTCAGCCTAATATCTTCTAGATCCATCCAAGTTGTCCCCAAAGGCATGATTTCATTCTTTTTTGTGACTGAGTAATATTCCATTGTGCATACAGATATTTCTTTTAAATCCCAAGGTCATGGTTCATGGCCATGATCTGCTTGTACAGGGCACAAAAATAGCAAACGGTTCCACACTATTTCCATGTCTTCTAGGCCCTGGCCTGAAATCAAAAATAGGACTGTGGGCCTTTGTTCATTCTATTTGGGGATGGCATCATATCACCAAACACCTCTCAGTCCCAGCTCTGTTAATCAATAGTCATTTTAGGTAAATTTGTCATGGAGGGTATATAAACATCTACCTTCAATGGTGTTTTCCCAAATAATGCATTTGCCCTGTGATTTTAAGGAATGAGACAACTAAAACAACAGCCGCAGGAAAAACATCTCTAGTCTAAGCTCAGGTGGTGGAGAGGAGTTCAGCCTTATTTTGGGATCTCTGCTACCGAATCCACAAGTCTACTCAAATAAACAAAAGCAGGGTAGGAGGATGGCTCTGTCCCAACCTGGAGTCAGGCTGCCCCAGCCCTCTTTTCTCACAAATGAATCCCCCCCACCTACCCCAGTTTCTACAACTAACCCTAACCTTAGTGGAGACGTCTGGGAGTTTGGTGCAACCCGCCAGGGACCCCGCCCAATTCCCCCAGAACGCCAGCTCAGCGCAGACTTCCTGCCAGCGCTCCTCTACCTACACCTGGGTCCTTTTTCCTGATTCCTTAGCCTTCAGGTCTGGAGCCCACTGGACCCCTGGCCGCCTTTCCCTCCCCCAAGCATCTGGACCTGCTGTCCCTTCAACCCTGTACCCTAGGACCGGGACTCTGTCCCTGAGATTCTGCCACCTCTGGAAACATTCCCCAATCCTGCCTCCTTAAACTTCCTATGCAACCCATCACCCCAAGGGGACGCCCCCAGCCCCCAGCCTTCCCACAGCTCCTCCATCTTATCTTGCAGGTGTACTTCCACCCAGGGCTCCTACGGAGAAGTCTACCGCACTCCTTCTGGGCCTGGCAGGGCCCTGAGAATAAGACCAGCAGCTCTTCAAGTGACCCTCTGCCTTTCGGACCATGTTCTTATTTAAATGCCTCTGTCTGAGCCTAAACTCCATGTACGAGTGGAGACAGAGCTAGTGAATGGCTGTCCTCATCATCAACCCCTCACTGTTCACTTGAGGTCTGCCAGCGACTTGCATACAGCAACCTATTAATTGCCCTGCAGACATCATGATGCAGCAAATTCCACTATTTTCACAGAGCTGAGAAACCGAGGATCCCATTCTAATAGGAACTGTGCCTACGTTCCGTTGGCAAGTCGCGGGCAAAACGAGGAGTAACCCGGAGTCTCGTGCCTTCATGCTTACAGTACGAACCCTCTCTTGGGAAACCACATTTCTTGCGCACGGAGTTATGTCAATTACCCAGTGCGGGAGGGGGCAGAGGAGGTCCTTTCCAACCCCCGTGGGCCGACCCCAAGGCAGGGACAAGCGCCTGGGCTCCCTGGTGTCCCAGTCACCTGCCCGCACGACCCCAAAGTCGCCGCACACTCATTCCACCTCGCAGAAGGGGCCGCAGCACGCATTGGCTCAAATTCCCAGCCCAGCACTTCTGATAAAACCAATGGTTTCAAAGAACTGGAAGGACTTTCGTACTTCCCACCAGCCCCATCGAGGCTTCCTGGTTTCAGGCTTAGTTGACTTAAGTGAAATCGGCAGCAGAGCCTGAAAGCGCTGTTTGGTGTTAATTCAAACTCTAAGCTGCTTCCGGAAGGGGGGCGGCATAACTCTGGCAGACCATGTTCGGGGGCGAGAGGGTGGGGGGGTGGGGGGGGCTCGTGACACATCCCCGGAGACACGCAGCTACCAGTTCTGGAAGGAGCCGGGGGGTGGGGGGGGCTGCCTCCCTGTCTAGGCTGGCACGTGCTGCCCTCTGCAAAGACCTTGAAGCTGTGGTGGCAGTGAGTAGATGAGGAGCAATCCACTTGTGTGTGTGCGTGTGCAGCAATCTGTGTGTGCGCACGCGCGTGTGCACACGGGGTATGCAACAGAGTCTCCCAAAAACATCTGTCCAAGTCCTAGCCGCCTGTACCTCACAATGCGGCCTCGCTGGGAAGTAGGGTAACCGCCCAGGTGGTTCGGTAAGATGCGGTCATACTGCTGGGAGGGCCTTTAATCCAACACCACGGGGGCGCTCGTCAAGAGGGGAAGAGACGCCGGAGGAAAGAGGGTCCTATGACAACAGGGCAGAGGTCAGCTTTGCCTACAAGCCAGGGGCAGTTGGAAGAGGCAAGGAAGGGCCCCCACACACACAGTGCGGGTTTCAGGGGAGCGTCGCCCTGCTGACACCTTGAATTCGGACTTCCAGCCTCCAGGGCTGTCAGAGGATGCGTTTCTGTTGTTCTCAGCCACCCAGTTCCTTGCACTTTGTTAGGGCAGCCCTAGGAAATTCATATAAGGTGGAAAGGAAAACTGAGGAATCCCAAAAGCCTCTTGATTTGGAAGGAGCACCAAATAAGAAAACTATATGCTTGCGCTCGGGGACTTCGGCAGCGTGGCCGCCCACCAGATGGAACTGGAGGAAGAAAGACAAGGCTCTGCATCCCTCAGAGGAACCTTCCTTCCCCTAAGAAGTGAGACTCATTCGGGTCCTGAGTGGGGGAGGTAATGGAGCCGGAAGTCCTGCCTTCTCCACCCTGAGCCTCTTGGCGCCTCTCTGCCTCACAGACTTATAAAAGGTACTAGGTAGGTGATGTCATACCCCGGATCGCCTTTCATCATCATGACCATCTGGGTGACAGAGGAAGGGGGCAGGTGTTATCATCCCCATTTTACACACAAGGACACTGAGGCTCAGACGAGGTCACGGGCTACCCACAGACGAGACGACCATTCCAAGAAGACCTCGAGATGACAAAGCAAAAGGTTTCCAAAAGAGGTGAGATGGGGAAACAAAACAAAACAAGCTAAACAAAAGTTCTAGACACCTTGCACGTCCAAACCAAATCAAATCTGCTGGCCTTGACACATAGCCCCTTTCCCTTTTTCTGAAGGTAGCAACAGTCCCAGAACGTGGCTGTCGACACAATCTGCCGATTCTCTGGCCGGCTTTTTACATTCAGGTGTCTCTGAGGGAAATAAAAAAAAACTGCACATGTTTTCCAGGCGTGAAATACAAGCTGTCTGCATGCCGGCTCACCGTGTGCTCTAAAATCTTCAAGCACTGCTCTGTCCTTGCCCAGCGGTCACCTGCGCCGGGGCGTGCTCTCCTGAAGCTGGCCTTGAGGGTTCCAGAGGCGGGAGCTCCCACATACTGCATCCAGCAACCTCTATCTCTGAGTGAGCCCTCTCCCAAAGCAGCCCTTGAGAAGGCAGGGACCCAGTGGGATGGCCTGGGTCCCAGGAAGGGACAGGATCGAAAGGGTTAAGCTGGAAGGCCCTGGATATAAGGCCCTTGGGTGGAGAGCTTGGACTCTGTAATCAGCTGCCTTTTCCAAATATTTAAATCTTTCCCCTCTGGAAAACACCCAGTCGCTGGCCACTGGGAAAACTTGGATTTCTTCTTTCCTGCCCATTAAAGCCTGCAGCCAAGATGCCAGGCAGACACACATTCCCGGGACCAGCCACTAACCATTCTGGGAATGCACGGCCACGAAATGCCATTCCACGTTTTGTCAGCTTGAAAATATTAAACACCACTGAACAAAATTTAAGGTTTCTTTTTTAGACGTAAATGTCTACTCATTTCAAAATGAATTAGTAGTTCGCTGGGTTTCATAATGTTTAATTCATTAATGATAACTACAGCTCGAGAATTTGAAAGGAAATTGCTTTCAGGATAAAATTAAATGCGAAACTCGAAGCAGTGATTCATGGCTGTTCCTATCTAAATTACTAATCCGTGTGACAAACCTGGTTGGCAGCGCACAGAAAAAGCAATACGACTTCCCCCACTGCCTTTATATACTTTGCTGAATTGTTTTGCAAACTGCCTAAACCCAAGTCCTAGATAATCCCCTGCTGGAGGCCTCCATCCCTTAGTGGGATTCAGTACTGAGAGTCCCTATTGCCTCGGAGAGGCTCATAATGGACCAATACTTTTGAGCCTCGGAAAAGAGTTTTCTCGACATTAAGAGTTTAGACATATAATCCAATGGATTTCCAAGGAAACTCATTTTAAATTAAAGACAAATACCCCATGATATCTGTCTGCATCTCCCCAAAGAAACCCGCATAGAACTGTAAAACTGGCAATTTTCCTTTCGTTTGCAAGGAAGCCTAGCCAGCTGAGATCTAATTACATATCTCCCCGTTAGAACAACTGGGCACTAGAGTAACCATGCTATCCAAAAGACGAGACAATACAATGCTTCTGAAGTTTCATCAAGGCTTCTGCTTCCGGAAACTTCTCTCAGGTCGGTTCCAGCAACCACTGCCTGGGTTCACAGCCGAGGCTAGAGAGGAGAAGCAGGCAAGGACATTCCTGACCACACACAACACACCCCACCGCCAAAGGAACTCAGAGGACCGGGGTCCCCCAGGGCACCTCTCTGGAAACTGCTACCAGACTGCCACAAACCAGGTACCCGGTCTCCAGGCTGTGTCTCCCTGCAACCAGCCTGTGTGCTGTTCCTAAATGGGAGGTCAGATCCCCACCAGCCCTCAGGGGTGCCACCCCATGCCAGGGATTTACATACAGTGACTCCTTTATCCTTGGGACAACTTGGGGAAGGTGTCCTCCTCGTCCCACAATGCAGAGCAAGAGATGGTGGCAAAGAGGTTCAAAAAAGCCCAAGTTACAGAGCAAGTAACAGGCAGAGCCAGGGTTCACACCCACACTTTCTGCCCAACTGCCCATGTGTCGAACCGGCTGATCATGCCCCACCACCACTCCGAATATTCTACTCACTCCTTACTACCAAGGGAGCAGCGCCCGTGCAGCCACCAGGCTCTATGGGTCCTTTGGTGATTCGGTTACATTTGCAGCCTCATCTGACAAACACGCTCTTCTCCACCTACCTCCCGTTCTGCCTTTTCTAATCTATGTGCACCTGCTCTTTTCTCCACCTCTCCCCTGGGACAGCCTCCAAGTCCCCCTCTGGGGTCTCTTCCCCCCACCTTTATGCTCCTGGAATGCCAAGTTCATCCCTTCAGCTGACCATCCACCACTGCCTACCGACAGTGGGGGTGCACCTTTGTCTCCCTGAGTGTGTGGCCTTCTCCCAGCCAGCTCGCTGGCTTCTCTACGACCTGCCCCTGGTTCCCACGGCGTAGCAGGGCCATGGTGAGATGCTCTGTAACCTCTGGAACTACGGAATGTGCTACAGCAAATCATCAGTGACACTTAAGCAAAACCAAACCAAACCAGAGACTCAGGGGCTTGTCCCCAAATGACCCAGTTCGGTCCCTAAAGAGTGAAGACGAGGAGATGGTGGGATTTATGTGAACTTTGTAAAAGCTCTATCAGGGAGTATTTTTTCCATCAAGCATGCAAACATTGCAACCATGAAGGGAAGAACACCTAGCTATCTGCTCGCTAGCGAGTGGCCTTATGAAACAAGCCTGTTTGGGATTTAAAATCAGCAAGAGATCATCTTCAGAATGGGAACTCAAGAGTTACCCATGCATCACAAAAATGGGATGGCAAACTGAATCCACAACTCAAGACTGGTTTTTATTGTTGTTTCCAAGAGCAGCAGGAGGGGGAGCGAAGAGAGGCTGAAGGAAATTCTTTTTTGATTTTAAGGAGGGAGTGTACCCACTCCCTGCAGCTGGCCCGCCCCTAGTACCAGTCTTACCAGGCGGGCATCCATTCTTGAGCATGAACTCAGCATCAAATAAACCCCAATACCATCAGCAATGCAGCATGAAAAGCAAAGATCACAACGGTAACTCATGGTCATAATTTAAAATATGATAATGCTCCTAAATCCCATGAAATGGTTTATAAATGTCCAATGAACGCAAATTTTCTGAAGAACCCCGCAGCATTGTGGAAATACACAAAACGCACATAAAAATACAACCCTACCGTTATGTAAAATTAACCTAAAACTAATATGCTAGCTAAAACAAACTATATATTAAATCCGTTTGGCTCACCTTCTTCGAACTTAATGAGCCCCCCAGGGGGCGGGTGGAGGGGTTGCGATTTGGATGCCGGAGCCTCTTTCACAAAACCTTCCAAGGAGATTCACGGTAATGGGTGGAGCTGGGTTTTTCCCATCTCTCCCCATTTTCCTTGTAGGCAGAACAGGCATTCAGAACAAGCTGCTGACTACAGAGGTCAGCTCCAGGTGTCGCCGTAGGCTTACAACACTGTGGTAGGGGGTGTTTCTCCCAGGGAAAAGCATTTTAAAAATATTTTCTTTTCCTCCCAGCTTATTCAAGGTCTCAAGGGCAGCCACACCCGCCCAGTGTCAGCTCAGAGAGCACAGGATGGGGGGAGTGCATCTCCCATCACTGTTCGCTGAGCCTGCAGGGCGCTCCAGAAAAGCCATTTCAGGTCGCAAGGCTAGGCACAGGCTTTACAAGTAACTTCAAGGTTGTCCACTAAACGAATGAAAGGCATAAATCAGTATCGTGCCCTGTAGTGACATGGAGGAAAGAGGCAGAGCAGGAAAGTGTGTAGGGAAGTCAGGAGTAGGCCTTACAAAAGCAGTTTGCTGGAAAAGGTCAACGACGTACAGGAGGCTTCCCACATGACGTAAAGGTAAAGCGGGTTGATAAAGGGACTGCCTAGCCTTGAGGTTCTCAGGGTTCCCACTTTAGTGATTAAATAGAAGAACTAAAAGTATTCACTGTTTATAAAAATATAGGTCTTTCACAAGCATTTGAAATTCTCAGAAAAGTTTTTTTTAGAACATTCTAACACCTTGCAGGTGATCTTGTTTGTTCCACGAATAACAAGTTCTCCCATTTCTTTGTAAGTAGAACTAGCTAAATAAAGGAAGCCCCGGTCTCCACCATTTCAATTACCACAAAATTCTAATTAGAGCAATCCACAGAAATGGGAAATCTCAATCTTCAGGTTTTAACTGCTAACGACACAACAATGATATAAAGAAGAAATGAGAAAGTTTGTAAGCATCTGTGCTTTGAACAGGAAACCACGACAGTTGACAATGTCATCAGGATTCACTATAAGCATTTGTATTTTCTGGTGGAGACTTCTGCGTGGATCCTGTTCACTCTGAATTTAATCCATGAAAGAAGAAAAAAAGATGGGCAAGTCTTATCAACCCAAAGTAGGCCTCACCATATACCTTGTCATATCATTTCTTTCCACTGCTCCTAAACCTTGCCCTGTCTGGGAAAGAAATCATTTGGAAATGCGGAAATATTGTTTTACTGGACCCACGTCTGACTCTAATCCCCTGCTTTTAGGATTATAAAGAGGCTGGAGTGGAGGTGGGGCTCAGAGCTCAGCGAGAAGCCTTCGGTAGCCAAATGTCACTGCAGCCAGGACATGGCCTATGCACTCCAAAGAGAAACAGGCTTTACGGATCAGTGTCTGAGGATGGGGTTTATTATTACAAATATGCTCATGGGTGGCATTTTTAAAGATCTCCATGTCATACATTTCCTCTGCTTGTCTCCCACACCGCTTTTTTCCTACTAAGTGACCTCATCTGCTCGGGCTTTCTTCTACCCAAGGAGAAAAGTGTGCAGCGCTCCCTTTCGTGTTCCCAGGGTCAGTCCCCTCACCCCTTGGCTCTTCACAGCCGGCCTGCTTCCCCTCCAGGAAAGACTCCCCAGCCCGCCATCTGCACCGCTCCAGAGTCCAGCCAGGGTCTGTGTCTCGGCCAACGATGACCCCAACCCCACTCCCTTTAGGTTTTGCTTCAGGATGTCACTGTTCTTTCTCTCCCTTTTTTTCTTTTTTAAGGATGTGGAAAGAAGAGTTCCTTTAAGGTTAACCAAGAAGGAAAAAGGACCAGAGTCCTATTTTCCTGACAGCATGTTTGTAGACCTCACTTCTTCAGATCCAAGAAAAAGAAAAGTGAAGCCAAAGGGGCCCAGCTCCATCCAAGGCAAAACGATCCAGTTTAAATTGAGTGCTTCCGGTCTGCCTGCATTCACACCTCCTGCCCTGGTTTTGGTGCTCAAGTCAGTCCTCCCACCACCCCATCCCCAAGTCTTAGTGGGGCCAATCTGTCTGGATAATGTTACAACCTGTGGTCTTCTGCACATTCCCTCCATCAGACCCGCCCACACCCCATCTGCACCTGCTTCCCAGCAGGGCTGGCAGATACTTGATCCAAGCGATTAGCTACAACACCCTTATGGAGGTGATTGTGTTTCCCTTCACAAGGGCGCTCACATTTTAGCAAAAGATTCAGGGACATAAAACCCAAAAGGAAAAGGAACTAATTTATAATGAATTGTCTATGTACCAGCTTCAGACCCCAGACACATCATTTAATTTCTCTGGGCCTGCCTCTGGTTCCCACCTCAGACGGCTGTTCCGATAATTAAGTAAGCTAACATATACATAATACTTAAAACAGCACCTGACGCCTTGCAAGGGCTCCACCACGCATCAGTTTTATTAACCTTCACCATGACCTTCTGAAATAAGTACTACTGGTCTCATCTTAAATGAAGACACAGAATGACTTGCTCAGGATCATAAAACTGATGAATTAGCAGAGTAGGGATATAGCCCTCAGTCTACCAAGTGACCACAATCCCTGCTGTTTTCAACACAACACAAGGAATGACTGGTAAGACCATGGACACTCTGCAGACCTGTGGGGTGAGATCCCATGGAAGGGGTCCTGTGGTGTGCTGATGGTGGACTATTAGAAGGAAGGCAGCTGGGGTGAGCGTGGAATGATTGCTGGAGCGTGACCAGAGTTGAACAGCATGGTGTATGTATCCTGTCGGGGCTAACTCAAGGTCCACCTCTGAACCACAGACCTTGGTCTACCCATTCGCCTCCTTTAGGCTCTGCTTTTCCTGACGATAAAATGGGACATAAAATTTACTTGGGACACTGCAAGCTCCTGACCCCGGAGTTGTTCATGGCAGAAGAGAAAACCTCTTGTGGGGAAACTCCAGAAAGGGAGTAAGCCCTACAGTCAGGAGGGCAGCAAACCTGGGAATGTAAGTAACTTCCAATGTGAGAAATCGAGGTTTCACTAACAGGCTAGAGATGAATAATGCTTACTTAGGGAAAAAAAAAACAAAACAAAACTGCCAGAGCAAAAATATTACTAATGACCTTGATAGTATCTGGTTAAAAATTCTGAATTAAGTCTGCATGGTGTAATTTTTAATCTCCAAAATATTCCTGAAAATTCACCTATTTCCATTATAGGTTACAAATCCATAATTAGGCCTCTTTCCTTTCTGGCTTGTTCTACATTTGAAAAGCATTCACTGTTCCACTGAAGTGGACATCCTTCAAAATAACCTCATTATTCTAGACTTGCACAATTATGTCACAGATATAATTACTACCATCATGATTCCACTGGCTATTTGTTGCACCATAATTTCCAGATGAATTTCTGGTGTAGAAATAAAATAGCCACAATAAGATAATTAATTACAACTCTATTATGACTACAGCACAGAGTGACCGAAATTAAAACTCTGAAAGCTTCAGTATTTCATTTTTAACATCATGTTCATCTTTGTGGCCAGCAAATAATTACTATAAAGATGCTTATTGTTAGTATATTTTGTTTCTAATAGCATTGCTTTCTTGGTATTGGTACTTTTCCATAACTTCTACTGCAAAGTTTTGAAAGACCACTATATCATGATGGTCTGAGTAGCAGTGCTACTACTAATCAGATTCAGGGTTTTCTTGTTTGTTTGTTTGGTTTGGGGTTTTTTTTTTTAAAGATTTTATTTATTTATTTGAGAGAGAGAGAGACAGCACGCCGAGCGAGAGTGAGAGAGCACAAGCAGAGGGAGAAGCAGACTCGCCACTGAGCAGGGAGCCCGACTCGGGGTTTGGTCCCAGGACCCTGGGATCATGACCTGGGCCTAAGGCAGATGCTTAACTGACTGAGCCACCCAGATGCCCCCAGATTCAGGGTTTGTATGCTCCTTTTGCCCCTTGGGAGCATAATCTTAACCTTAACCAAGCTACCGAATTTCTTTGGGTCTCAGTTTGCTCATCCAAAAAAAAAAATGGGGCTTAAAACAGAACCTACTCCTAAATCATTGTGATAATTAGGTGGGGTAACTTATATAGAGCTTCACAAAATGCTTTGGATTTAGTTACTGCCAAGTAAAGTTAGCAATTACTTCTTTAACTTGTAAATTCAATTCAAAGGTATTCAATATTTAAAATTTTACTCAAGGGGCGCCTGGTTGGCCCAGTAGGTGGAGCATGTGACTCTTGATCTCAGGGTCATGAGTTTGAGCCTCACATTGGGCGTAGAGCCTACTTCAAAAAAATAATAAAATAAAATTTTACTTAAAATGTTGTCACCTCCATTTGCTTCTTTTTCTGCTAATGTACTAAACTTACTATCCAACAGTCAGTTACGAACATCAGTCCACCTGACACATTCTCTGAAGGAACAGAATAAGGTTCCTTTCCAGAACCCAAAGAAAGCAGACTCGTTTTCTGAGACAATGGAACCAGCTAGAACAAAGCACGGGGCAGCTGATTCAAACTAATCGGCGCTGATGATACTAGAGTTTTTGAGGCTGAGGGGGGGCAGAGACTGCATTGGTAAACAACCTCACAAAAGGAAAATGAAAGCCTCTCCCATCTTCAAAGTATTTCCTAATCTATCTAAACGAGTAGTTTATTCTGTGTATTTGTGACCATTCCTCACACCATACTAAGTGAATTTGTCTGATTAATTTAATTTCAGACATATAAAAACTAATTTCAGGCCTCTACTACTGTTTTTTTTTGTTTTTGTTTTTTTTTAAAGATTTTATTTATTTATTTGAGAGAGAGAGAGAATGAGAGACAGCACGAGAGGGAAGGGGATCAGAAGGAGAAGCAGACCCCCCGCCGAGCAGGGAGCCCGATGCGGGACTCGATCCCGGGACTCCAGGATCATGACCTGAGCTGAAGGCAGTCGCTTAACCGACTGAGCCACCCAGGCGCCCCTCTACTACTGTTTTACCTCTTTGGGGCTCCAACTATATTTTGGTTCCTGAAAACCTACCCCCAACTTCTTACATGAAACCCAAAGGCCGAACTACAGGGCACTTTGCCCCAATACTATCCCCTTGCTGCTAGTTTCATAGCACGTTAACTGACCAGAGAGAAGAATCAATCAAGATACCCAACATGTCTTTGGAAGAGCGAACCAACATACTTCCCATTGCCAATACGAGACTCGGCTACCAAGATGCTATGCCCCCCAAAAGAAAACTTCCTGATGATACAGCCCTTAACCAACGAGTAGCATGAAGATACCACATCCAAGATAATGTGGGGGATATACAAGTGTTAGATCACTACAGTCTTTGAGGAGATTAAGAGCCAGTTAGAGATAGAAGATAACCAGTCCCAACAACATTTACTGGTGAAAAGAAAAAAAAAAAAAATAAGCCAGGTCCCTAGATGCAAAGATGCATAAGGTAGGCACAGCCCTCAACCAAGCCACATCCATCATCACTCAGCAGCCGGCCACCCCGGGGCCCCACGCTAGGTCTGCAAGATGGAGGAGGCAGCGAAGATCCCTTTCCCCTGCAATCATCAGTGATTCAGAGATGGGCCTTGGGCACGGTACCAGAGAAAGAGTTAGGATTTGAACTGAGGGGTGGAGGAAGAAAAAAAAAGGCAGGCATCCTCAAGGAGGCCATAGGAAGAAGGCAGACCAGCCTGAGCATGCCCAGGGGCTTAGTGAGGTAGAAACACCATGGCCAGTTCGGGTGAGCAGAGCATCGTCCCACCAGATTCCCAATATTCCAGGCAGGGCCCCCTAGGGAACCCTCTTCATGCACGGTCTGCAAAATATCTCAAATGTCTTAAATCTAGGAGAAATCATAATCAATCTGGGGAGAATAAATATAAATTTAGCTCCACTATAACATGAAGTCACACATTACCTTTTAGTTTTCAGTACATGCAAGTGTCCTATGTTCCGGGAAACAAATGTGTTTTCCTCATTCCTGCCTCCCTTTCGATCTATGTCCTTTCGCAGAAAGCTCTCAGAGGCTCTCTCTCCCCTCCTTGGCAACATGATTCAACCTCAGACTCACAATGGCCGTCTGGATGTGGATACAGCTCTGTCCTCTCTTCCGAATGCCATTTCCAAAGAGAACTCTTGATTTCTTCCAAATCTGGCCTTTTCCACGTCATTTTATATTTGTTACTGTTATTCACCCTGTAACCCAGACATGAAAACCCGTTTATCTCCCACCTCTCATTCCACTGGTCTCCAAAATTCCACTAATTTTGTCTCTGAAATGTCTCTTGCATTCATGCATCCTTTCTATTCCTGTGGCCTGCCTCCTGGGGTGCAGGTCTTCACTACATCTTCTCTGGACCCCAACTGGTCTCCCCACCTTTGTCCTTTCCCATCCATATTGACTGCTGCCAGATTAAGCTCCCAAAAGCACAGCTTCCTACCCACATGCTCCCAACCCCCAAACCATCAACGACTTCCTACCAAATAAATCCCAAGGCCCCCTTCCCACCAGCTATTCTAATCCTTTTCCTCCCAGTCCGGCTTGCCGACTCGCACTGTAGTCATAAAGCATTGTTTGTTGTCCGGCAGACAAGATCCACCCTTCCCTAGCACCTTGTTGCTGCTGGAATGCCACTCCCCTGCCCACGTGGCCAGATTACTCCCTCCGCTCCAAGAGCATGGCCGAATGCTACTTCTTGCATGAAGCCATCTTAAATCCTTTAGCAGGAAGTAATCTCTCCCCTCCGAATTCTAGTACCACTTCATCCACTACCAGCTGGCATGTGAGTTCCTTGTGTGCATGTGTTCTTACTCCTACCGACGTGACCTCCTAAAGGAGCAGCTCTGTAGGAAAAAAATCAAACCACCGTGCTAAGTTAGTACTTCCTTAGGAGGAAGCATTGTGCCAAGAGTTATGGAAGATCCACGAGCATCAGTTGACAACTAAATTGGAAAATTATGCTCAAACAATGCAAAAATAAAGCAATAATATCAGTAACTCTTTTTAACCATCATATACAGATGTTCACTGAATTCATGAAAATATAGAACATCTCAGAGAAAAGGAGTCTCCTGAACAGAACGAAGAATCTGAGGCAGCATACTGATAGATCATAGCCTCAACTCTGGAGCCATTTGGGGCTGAGTTCTAATCCAAGCTCTGGCATTTACTCACTTTGTGACCTTGAGCAAGTCATTTGGCCTCAAGTTCTTATAGAGACAAATTAAAAAGGAGATATTAAAAGTACCTTCCCCTTCAGACTGTAGTGAGAATTATGCACGCACTATGCAAAAACACTTAGAGCCTGGCATATAACTAGTCCTATCCATGTTCGCTAGTCTTATTATGGTGCAAATGTTCTATATGGGGGGAAAAAACCACAAGAATCACCTATTTGGTAGTTAAGATGCCTAGCAGGATTTTTACTAGAAAGGAAGACTTTACCATCTTAAAATCGTCAATCCACATTGGCTCGACATCCTGACTGGTAGGGTCTCTGGCTGACTGACAGGTAGGGTGAAATTCACCAGGGGTGGATCTTGTACCACGGACGGAATGCCGTGTAAACAGAGCGGGCACCGCGGCCACTGAATCAGACCCAAAGCCTTCAGCCGTCGAAGGGCTCACCCGCAAACAACCCCGCTGTTGTCGTCCAGGTGGGGGCCAAATGAAACCGTGGGACTTACGCATTTTGGTCCGTGGCTCTGTGTAGAGACAACGACAGATACAATTAATTGCTGCACAAGAAATCCAGAACTAGGCGCTGAATTTGGTCTGATAAGCAAGGTTTCAGGGTCAGATTTTTAAAGGACACTAATCCACAGCATCCAGCAGGACTATGCAAATAGGAGTCTGTTTCAAGGCCCATCACATCATACGGTGACTTATTAATTACTGGTGTGGGGAACAGTTGTGACTGTAGGGTATCAACATCTGTCATCCCCCCCCCAAAATGTTAAAACACATTATACATAAATTGCCACAAATAAACAACCTGAGCCTGGACCACGGGCGCATACTCCCACACAGTGAAGTGAAACCTGCCAGGACATTTGATGTTTTATTACTTTTTACTAAAATTATTTATAGCTCAAAAGTGCTTGTTAGTCACATGTCAGAATTACCAGAGTGGTGGAATCACAAATTCACATTTCTCCTCACCTTAGTTTCTGACAAAATCTAGAAATTAACAGAGTTATAGCACTAAGGCTGATGCCTCACGAGAACAAACAAAAATATCTATCCCTTTCTCCGTGGTTGGAAGATCTGTTTTTACTTATGACCTGGAATCCTGCTACAGCTGCTTCAGTGAGATCTCTTTATCCAAATGTCAGGGAAGGGAGGCAGGGGAGACTGACGGCCAGAAAAAATACCCCCAAATCTCACGGGCCTAAAGTCACACATGGTTTAACCTCTTCTTCACGCTGCATTCCAGTTCTGCTTGGTGAGGGAGGTTCTGCTCTACACAGTCATTCAGGCTTCTCCCGTCCTGTGGCTCCATCATAGCCCAGGGCTTCACAGTTCGCCCCCCGCCACCCCCCTGCAGCTGGTCAGCAGACCAGAAAGAGAGCAAATGTGGAAAAGGCACTCCCACTCTTAGCTGCCTCTCATTCCCACACACATGCCATTGGTGAAAATCGGTCACATGCCCCACCCACCCCCACACATGGAAAGTGGTCTAGTACAGTGGTTGTCAGCGGGAGGCAACTGTGACTCCCAGGAGACACTGGCAATGTCGGGGGACATCTTCACTTGTCACAACGAGGCAACCGGCATCTAGTGGGTACGGTCCAGGCATACTACCAAACACCCCACAGCGCACAGGTCAGTCTCCCCACAACAAAGAATCATCCAGTCTCAAATGTCACCAATGCTGAGATTCTGGTAAGCATCTAGCCACTCACCACCATCATATGACCTGTCAATGCTCAGGTCTACCGCCATTTGTCACAAAGATACCCTCTAATCCATCCCAAGGAATCCATATTTGAAGTTTGTTCATTCATTCCCTCGTTCGTTCCTCCATCCACTCGTCCAGACTCCTGAACAAGACAAGATCCCTGCACTCAGAGAATTCTCAAGTGGAGCAGGGCGGCAACCACATACAGAACCATCACACACAGAGGGAAGTGGGATCAAGAAAGAACAACTGGAAGGAACACTAATTCTTCCAGAGAGAGTTGGAGGAGGATCCATACGCAGATGGACTGGGAAGGAAGTCTTGAAGCGCAGACGTACAGCTTTCCAACAGAACAAGGTGTTTTTGTGGGAAGGGGGACAAGGAAGACAGGAAGAAATGGCATCCCAGGAAGAGGGAACTACATGAACAAAGGAATGGCCATATGAAAGGATAGGACTGGGCGCCTGGGTGGCTCAGTTGGCTAAGCGACTGCCTTCGGCCCAGGTCATGATCCTGGAGTCCCGGGATCGAGTCCCGCATCGGGCTCCCTGCTCGGCGGGGAGTCTGCTTCTCCCTCTGACCCTCCTCCCTCTCATGCTCTCTGTCTCTCATTCTCTCTGTCTCAAATAAATAAATAAAATCTTTAAAAAAAAAAAAGAAAAGAAAGGATAGGACTTCTTCCCCTTTTGGAATGGGGCAAAACAGTAACTAGGGGAGGAGGGTCCACCCACAAAACAGCCATTGTAAGAGGTACTTTTTTGTTCAAACAATATTTTTTAGTAGTGTATTCATGATAGTCATAAGCGCCCGACTACACACACTGGCTTTCAGTCAGGTGGCCCTTCAAGAAACAATCTCCATCACCCAACTACATAGAAATGTGTTAGCACAGGGCAAAGCTCAGATAATCGTCGGAAATCTCACTGCAAATTTCCCAGCAGAACTCATCACTGGCGCTTTCAAACCATTCGGCCTCAAAGTCAGCATCAAACTGATTCAGGGAGATGCGGACCAAAATCATCCATCTTTGTTCCCAGAGACAGAAGAGTGCAGGAGTCAGATCACTTCCTGAGTTATATGACACCGAACCCGTTTTTTTAAAAAGGAGTTACTGCTTTTTTCAATCCCGAATCCCAGCCTTGGATGTGGCTCCCAGGCTGGGGTTAAGAGCACAGACCGCACAGGCTCATATCCCGGGGCTCTGGCATAAACTCGCCGTGTGACCTTGGGCAAGTCCCCTAACTTTTCAGGATCCACTGCCTCTCAGATAACATGCTTAAAGCAGTTAGCCCTGAGCCTGAAGCATATAATACACATTATCTGTTATCTCTGTACTAGAGTTATCTCCCCCATTCCCCCCAGAAATACACTGTGGAATCCAACACAGTTTGGGAAGGAAAACATCTGATAAGCTTCCATGTCATTTTGTAAAACATGCATTATTAATAACAACGTCAATTTTGCTTCGGGCAAGATGCTTTTAATTAGGAAGTCAATACCACCGTGTAAACAACAGTTGTTCTTAATGTTGAAGCTAAAATTGAGTCTAAAAAATACCACCCTCCTACACCATTATTTACCCCATTATTCGCTTAACTCACTTTTCCTCCCTCAAACTGTTGCCCCTCTCTCTTTTTCTCATTTTCGCCGTGATCTGCTCTGGGGAAACAAAGTGTATTTAGCTGTTAAGTACTATAGATTATATCGAACGACACCAGTCACCTAGCACTAAAAAGCCTCATAAAAGGAAGGAATTTGTTTCTTCACAAGTCGGAGTCTCAAAGGAGAAGTTAAACCCAGGGAAGTGGACTCCAGAACCCAGAGGAGCGTCAGCCCGTGCCGAGCGGCCTCCTCCGCCGCCCCACTTCTGGGGTGTCCTAGGTGATCACACGGGAAGCCCCAGTCACCTTTACTTACAGTGGCCACAGAGTCTAATGGAGCTGCCCTTTGCAGTAAGCCAAGGACAAGGAACAAAATGAACACCAAGGCGACCAGACGACCGAGGCTGACTCCCATTTACACTTCAAAATTGATTATCACTGCCCTCCTAATTTACAAGGAATTCTAAATGGTCTGGACAGCATCTTTTTTTCAATTTCCATTCCAGACTGGCCTTGATTCCAGAGAATGTTATTTTAAGGAGCTCATTAAAGACAGGGTTTGGCACCTCCACGGACAGGTTCCACAAATAAGATGTAGTAAATCTGGGGTAAAACCTCACATATTCTTTTTAACTTCTTGGTGAAGACATTTTTTCTTGCAAATCAAAGAACTTCTTGTTGGGAAGAATGACTGCCCTAAGATCCAATTCTCAAACACCTCGTTTATTATTTTAACATAAACTCAAGGTGTGTGAACGACTCATTTTGGATAGCTCTGATTCTGCTGTTGGGGAAAAAATAAAATAAACGTGTGATTCTGTAAAAAAACACAAAAAACAAAAACCAAAAACACCCCACTAACTCTTTCAACTAATATTTAGTATTTGTGTGTAGAAATAAGGGCAATTTATAAAGTGAATTCTGCTTGTCCCCCCTTCCCTAGACAAACCATTTACCTTTTCCTCAGGTGAAGCAACAGGCCCTGAAGAAATCTGGCTTATCAGGAACCGAAATGAGTATTTCTCAGTGTGCATGGTGATTACCCAGGAATCTGAGTTGAAAGAGTGACGTAAATGTCTAGCAATTGCCCCCAAGTGCTATGTGCATGGGGTTTGCAGAACTAGCAAACTAATTACTGTTTCTGGCAATTTGCTGCAGGTCCTAACATCCCCAGATAAATAGTTACACTTCCCAAAAAGAACGAGAACACAAAGGGTTATCGTTGGAGGCATCAGCTGAAGACCAGAAAAATCTGTGGCTTATCCCAGGGCCTTATCAGTTGCCATCAACCCCATGTGTTAGTAATGGAGATTCAGAAAGAGGGAATGCAGGCCAATTGGAGCCCTTTGCCAGGTATCTCCACTCAGTAGTATGGAGCTAGGCCTGCTTCCCTTCCCAACCCCCACTTGGAATGAACAGACTCATCGGGAAATCGCGCCCTTAACTCGAGGAAGAAAGCACTGGGCAGTGTGTACACAAGCACTTGATCACACAACCGTTATGTTCACAACATGTGCACGTTCCAGAAGCATCCTAGCTGCAAACAAAAGACAAGGCAACGCATCAGCCGGTGTCACGTGGTTCCACCAAGAAAGACAACAACAACAACAACAAAACGGTCAAGAAAAGCCTAAGCTGATACACAAATACACTCCAGATAGCAGCAAAACAAGGAACCCAGAACAGATAGAGGGCCATGCGTTTCCAAGGTAGCCACCCAAGGGCCCAGCCTGAAATCCTGCAACGATCAGCAACCCAGCCCTGAACTGGAACCCAGATCTCAAAGTTATTCCTCAAGATTAAATTCCACCATTCCTTCAACAAGTATCTACTGAATGTCTACTGTGTACCAAACCCCGTACAAAATCCCTTCCAGGCACAGCAAATACTATGGCTTAAGGAGAATTTTTAAAAGATCCCGCCAATTTTACAGTCCTATTGTATAGTCTAGTGGCCTTTCTTGCCTGTGCTCAAGAGACCTCTTCTTTAATAAAAAGAACAACAAACAATAATAAAGATCCTATTCCAAAAAGCATACTCATAAAAAAAAGGATTGACAAAGCCAGGCTCATCCAGCCCTGTTCTCTCCTGCCTCTTTTCTGAGGATGGCTGCCTATCCAGCCATGTGAAATGTCCACAAAGGCTGCCTCAGGGGGCCAAAAAAACAATCCCAGAACAAGGACAGGACCCCTGAGTAGGGTAACCAACTGATGCTAGGTTTCCTGGGACCGTTCTGGTTTTAAGACAGAAAGTCCCTCCACCCAGGTATCCTCTTAGTCCTCCTGGACATGCTGAGTCAGTGGGTCATCCTACCCCCCAAGAAACCAGACCCTGGAAACCAGATGCTTGCCTAGCCTGGGAGGAGGGAGGCCACAGGAAAAAGGAGGCTGGTGCTCTTGAAGGAAGGCCTGATTGCTTGCAGCCTGTCCCAGAGCCTCTCAGCTTCCTCCAGCTTCCTCCTGAGAAGGCCTATCATCTTAAACTCCACACCATTCAAGCAAAGCTTTACAAAGACTCTTCAGTGACAAGACTCCGATGACATGACATACAAAGGAAATCCTCATAAAAATGCCAAAGGCCGTAGTTCTTTGGATGTGGTTATCTTCCTGGCTAGTTAAAGAGCTTCTTCAGAGTAGAGCACAACTATCCATCCCGAGATTTCCAGATTTCAACACCACAACTGGTGGATGGCAGATGCTGAATAAAAGGGACATTAATAATAGCCACCACAATGCAGCATTTACAATGCACAGGGCAACATGTTAAGCACCTTCTGTAAAGATCTGACTTACTCTCAAATAACTCAGTGAGGCTGTCCTCCATTTTCCAGGTGAAGAAACCAAAGCTCAGTCAGACCTTATTTACTCAAGGTCATTACGGCAGAGCCAACACTTGAACCCAAACCCATCTTGCTTCAAAAATTCCAGGTTTTTAATCACTCAACTGAATTAGGATCAAGTAAGACGGGTATGTATGGTAACAGATCAAGAATTGACAGAGAAGAGTATCAGATACATTTCTTTTATTCTGTCCCCTTTCAGCTTTGCCACCGCAAAAAAAAAAAAAAAAAAAAGGCAGAAAACCAAATTAATTACAAGTTAAGTTTGTACATTAAGCTAAGGCAAGGCAAGGGTTTTACTTAGAATTGTGCAGAATTGTGCCTAGTAAACAGCAGGCACAATTTAGTATATACAATTTAATATATACAATATACAATTTTATACCTAATACAGGGTTTGAGCCATTGGTTCTCAGTATTTCAAATGCTATTTTACCCATCACCAGAGGTGAATAGATGGATTCCTACCTTAGGTTTCTCAAGTGTTAAGATGATGGAGTAGGACCAGATGGACAAGTACTTACCCTGGATAAAGATGGCTCTCTACCTGGATGGTTGAATTAGCTATCACTCCCTTACAATGACCATGATCCTTATGTCGCATGCAACAAAGGGGCAAATTCTCCAGACGAGGTACAGAGATCTACCCACATTCTCTCCAACCACTTTTAACCTCATATTAACCTACAAGGAAGCAATTTACAAACCCACCCCAGAGCCATACAACTGGAAAAGAGTATCACACCAAATACTTTGTTTTTGAGACATTGAGCTCAGCTCCATTCATTAGCCCTCAAACTGAGAACATTATTTTGATGTTAACGTATCCGTGGCCATTTTCTCCAAGCAGCTAAACACATTTCCTCTTTCCTAATAACGCTATCCGTAATGATCAAGCATTCCAAGGGTTAGGGTTTCTATCCTGGGAACGAGTATTCCAAAATCAAAAGAGGTAGAGCAAACCAGATGTCTGTTGTTGTTCTGGAAGAAGCAGACAAACAGAAGATGAAAAACAGACTACCAATAACAATTCATCTTGTTAGAATGTTCACTTCCCAGCTACTGAAATGTGCACTGACGCCTGGCAACTCTAATTTGATTCAATACTTAATCATTATTAATGCAAGTAGGAGAAGCTCTTAAAAATAAGTTTCCCTCAGGGTGCCTGGGTGGTTCCATCAGTTGGGCATCCAGTTCTTGGTTTCAGCTCAGGTCATGGTCTTGGGGTCCTGGGATCGAGCCCTGTGTTGGGCTCTGCGCTCAGCAGGAAGTGTCCTTGTCCCTCTCCCTCTGCTCCTCCCCCACCCCCTCACGCTCGTGCTCTCTCTCTCAAATAAATAAATAAATAAAACCAGGGGGGGAAAAAGTTTCCTTCTTCTTAACTTCCTTTAAGTCCAAGGCCAAAAGCATCTATAATTCCTTTATCAGTAGGTCAAAATCATTTCTGTGCTGTCAAAGATTCATCGATGATTGAGTATTTATTGAGCCCTTATGTTGTACAAACACAGTGGGGAATACAAAATAGGTTCAAACCTCATCCGGTATTCATCTCTAAGGAGCCTGCAAGAGATACGAGATCTTGCTGGTTTCAGTCCCTACATCCACCAGCTCCAAGGCCCCCTTGGAGGAAACTGGATCCCTCACCCTCTCCCCCAGCTGAGCAGTGACTGGAAAAGTCCCATTCACATCCTGGGACATCTCTTCAGTATATCATCCTTTATCTGAACTCACTTGAGTGGGTTTCTGTTCTTTGCAATTAAAAAGAAAGAAAAAGACGGGCGCCTGGGTGGCTCAGTCGATTAAGCATCTGCCCTCCGCTCAGGTCATGATCCCAGGGTCCTGGGATCGAGCCCCGAGTCCCATCGTGGCAGGGGGCTCCCTGCTTAGTGGGGAGTCTGCTTCTCCTGCCCCTCCCCCCTGCTCGTGCTCTCTCTCTCTGGATCTCTCTCACTCTCTCTCAAATAAAAAAGAAGAAAGAAAGAAAGAAAGAAAGAAAGAAAGAAAGAAAGAAAGAAAGAAAGAAAGAAAGAAAGAAAGAAAGAAAGAGAGACCACTCAATCTTGGGTGATAATACAAGACCATCTATGATAAGTGCCCTTTGTAGAATGAATGAATGTTGAACAAAATGAGAGATGAAGGTAATTTTACCAGAGAACTCTGGAGGAGTGAAGGATTGCTATGGGCTAAAGTGACAAAGTTAAATTTTTTAGAAGAGTTATAAGAGCCAAGTCACACCTTGACTGACAGAATATAGGGAGAGGACATCGTAGGCCACAGAATATTCCAGAATTTTAAACAGGCTATGCAAAGCATTTCTGGGGACTTTTGGGTTCACCCTCCAGTGTTTTAAAGTCAGGCAGAGCAAAAGTCAGGGATAGACATGAAGTCTGGGTCTAGGTGGGAAAAACCTTAAAGGGAAGACTAAAAAATATGAACTTCATCCCCAAAAGACAGAAGCCACTGAGAAGTATTAAGCAAGGGAATGAACACTTACAATGGCCTACTGTCCCAAGGGTATCAGCATTTTGTCATATGGATTGGGGTGGGAAAGCCAGGAGGTAAGGGTACCCACTCTCACAGTCCAGAGAGAAATAAAGTCCTCAGGTGGGAGACGGCGGTGAGGAGAGACACTAAGGGAGATGGGAACTGTCACTAAGGAGGGACAGTTCATCTGTTAATCAGCAGAATCCCAATATTCATAAGAACGTTCCCTATTTCCACGGTATCTGTCAAAGCTTTTGCCAAAATCTCATCAATGACTGTAGAACCTCAGTGAGGAGTGTACTAAATGTGCTTTTCTGGATTTATAAACGGAAAGTGAGGCAGGAAAGCCACATTTCCTTGGGAGGTAGGTCGGAGGGACTAGAGAGAAAGCACGGGCACAGAACATGGCGCCCCAAGACCCCACTTCATCACGTCTTTGCCCCTCCCAGCCGCATTCGATCAATACCTTCCCTGCATGAAGTCTGGTAGCCCAGGAAGCCTGCGTGATGTCAGAATAAGTTTTAGCAGGCAGGATGTTTGCAGCGAGCTTTACGTATGCGAGGATGAACAAATCCAGTGGCAAATAAGACATCCTGCCCTACTCACGCCCTCCGCTCCCAGTAGATCACGAGGAGCCCCCACAATTCTACAAAAAATGTACTCCAGGCCTCAGCAGCCATAAAGGGCCTAGGCTGGAAAACCACAGGCTTCAAGGGCCACCCAAAGGAGAAACAAGTCACACACGCAGCTGCTGGCCTCAGGTCTTCATGACAGCAAGCCAACCAGGAATACAAAATCCTTAAACATAAAACGAGTACTTAATCCAAATGGTGATCTCAATCACTTAGGCGGACTCCTGGAACACCAGGCAGCGCACAAAGTCAGGAGGGAAGGAGCAGGAAAACCCACACCTTCCTCCCCTCCGGCTTTCTGGACATTTCGACAGCGCCTGGGGCCAGGCACCGCATTCACTCCACAAGTATCCTCTACCTGGTCAGCCAACTAATTATGAAATTAAGTGGTGGGCCCTCAGAGGCCAAACAAAACACAGAAATGTCTTTTGGGGCCTCCCAAATATATTTCGAGACTAGTCCCTCAGGGCATCATTTTCCCTCCTGCCCCGTCTGCGCCTCACCCTCAGCCCAACCCCACGCACCCCGATTCTTTCCTGGAGGTCGTGGACGGGCTATATTTGGCTCTCCCTGCCGGCTTCTCAGCCACTCATTTCCCACTTTCCCTCCCTTTGGGTGCAGTATTTTGTCACTGAGGGGAAGCAGAGGGCAGCCTCTGCATTCTTCGGCTAACACTGATGTCCCCTAGTCACTGTGACTCAGGGACCAGCTGTCATTTCACCGTATCACCTGTCTAGGGAGAGCTCTTTTTATAAAAATGACTTCAGCGAGCGAGGTGATTACTGAGCCAGAAGCAACACTATTTTGTTAAATTCCACACTTATGCCGAAGGTACTTCTCAGATCCTAAAAATTCTAATCCATGCACGCGTTTACCACAACATGAACAAAGATATTTGAGGAACCAGCACTTCCGACAGCAAAATCTCTCTACAGGCCACCAACTACTTAATCCGCTGCCCCTTGCAATGCCTATTCCTCAGCACCCAACTATTTTTAGGGACAATGCAACAAGGCAGGCTTTAAAACTTAACCACTCTCCTTGTCAACATGGTTGCTGATGGGGGCATGAATGTCCCAGAACTCTCTGGGTGTTCTGCTGGTCCCATGACCAGAAAACGTCACTCATCCAAAGTGCTTTTTCTAAACATCGGAGTAACGAGGGGGTGGCCCAAGGCCACCCTACACACACTCGGGCCCCCTCGATGTCTTCTCTGGGGCCCTGCAATCTTTGCTGTGGGAGGCCACCCCCTTTGCCACTCCTTTCTTACCCTAGGCTGTTCAAACAAACTCAGGAAGTCTTAGATAAGAGGCAGATGGTGAGGGAGAGAAAGTCTGTAAGTAACAGCTCTGTTACATAATGCTAAGCACAGAACCTCCTAGAACTAGCCCCAGAACCATCTCCCGGCCTATCACATCAGAATAAACAACTACACAAAACAGGCAACAAGAGAGAACATTATAATTTTTTTTATTTGATGGTCAGTGTACCATCGTATTAGCAAATATAATACCAACACATCAGTAAATACCATGTGCGGGTAGGACTGGATTCTTCAAGATAGTGATCATTCATTCTTTCAAGTGATACTTGTGTAACACCCAGTGTCTACAAAGCATGAGCCAGCCTCACAGGAAGACACTTTGTAACCTCATCTGGGCCACATTACCTGTGGAAGTCATTAGTGATCACTCACCTCTATCCATTTCCCCCTTTTTCAGGACAAGAAATACTGAATTGTGGTTTCAGTGGGGTCCTAGCACTTTCTGGCCAAAGCAATGTAAGTCACTTCTGGGCCCAATCATGTCATTAATACAGCAAGATCCTCTAGTTTCCATTCCAGTGCTGCACACTCAAGATCACACCTCCATCAGTTTGGGTCTTCGGGTGACTGCGACAAGCAGGGCCTACCTGCTGACCACGCCGGGCACACAGCACGGGAAAGAAAGAAACTGTGTTTAGCCACTGAGATCTGGAGGTGATTTCTTACTGCAGCATAACCTAACCTAAACTGCCAATAACATCACTGCTTTAAAAAAGAGAGAAACCTGCAAAAGTTCCTGTCCCCCATCTGTTTTCTAAATCAGATAATACCCAAAAAGCAGAGTTTGTTTCAAAATTCAAGTAATTCTTTCCAATGTAGATGGTGCAGACAGGATAGACAGGTTCAAGCAACAATGAGGGGGATAAGGAATGAAACAGAATGACCTTTCAACAACAGTGAAATCTAAACATTCGTGTGGAATTCAGCTGCAGAGTTTAAAGCCTATGAAGAAAAGGTCACCTTCTGACAACAGGTCCAGTCACTTAGGAAGTAGTGATCTCCCCACTGAAAGAGGCATTCAATGACCATATGCTCCTCCCTCAGAAGTCCAGTACCACCCTTTGTTCCTCTCTCTCTGGCTTCCATTGAACTTAATTAGAATCAGGTCTTCCATAAGCTCCCCGAAGGTGGTTCATCTTTATGTCTCCAGACAGCACCCCCCCCACCCCTTGGCATTTTTCACAGAACCTATTATTTATCAGGTGCTTGATAAACATCTGCTGAATGACTTAAAGGAACATTGTAGAAAGGACTTGGGCACTGGAGGCAAAGGTTGGTCTAATAACCCTTCTAGGGCCCCCCCGACCCACAGCTAAACACACTACTGCAGACCTCTGGGGGTGGGGAGCCTCCACCTAAAAAAAAAACAAAATAAGCATCAATACAACACTTTATTATGATTTATTCCTGCACACCGTTTAAAACCACAGTGAAACCGAACACTGCACTGTGGCTATCTTTGTTCTTGAACGTGCATTTACATGTGCAGGCAGCCGTTTTCCCATGTGGAATTTTGCGTGTGAGGTATTTATTTTTTCTATTAAAAAAAAAACCACACCCTTTGTTTCTATTGCATTATTACACTCCTTATTATCCCATCACGTGGCTTTTCCTCTTGCAGGAACACAGCACACACCCTGCGTTATTGCTGACATAAAAATTACTTGTCAGAATCCCTCTGTCCTAGCACCATCACAAATCTGATCTTCCCGAAGTGGTGGCCTTTGTTCGAGCCGGGACCCGATACCTCCTTTACTTCTCCCGGTGATTCCTGGATGCTCCAAGGAGAAGGATACATGCCAGTGTCACTTAGGTTTTCTTAAAGTCACCTTTCAGAACTACCCTAGAGGTGAAAGACAAATCCTTCAAGTTCTTAAATTTTAATTTTTCAAGGGATGGCGGGGGGGTGGGGGGGCGGGGGGAGGGCGGGGAATGGTGTGGGAGAATCTGCCACAGACCCTGCGCAGCTGTTGCTGCAGGAGCACCAGGAGCCTCGGGCCCTCAGCAATGCCTTCTTCCTACAAGATGAACCTTGAGTCCACCTCCATAACCATTGTTATTTTCTGCTCCTCGTGCAGGATGCCAGGACTCTGCCCTCTAGGAGACAATGCCAATGCCAATGCCAAGGTGATCTGACACGTCTGAAGGTGACATTTTCATTGAGCCCCGTCCAGAGAACCCCAGATTTCGTTAGGTTGACATCAAAACAGAACTATCCTTGGAAAGAAAGGAACAGGCCAGAGTTTTTGGAAAAGAACCAACAACCTAAAGATAAAATGCAGCCTGAGAGCCTAATAGTTCATAGCTACATAAATGGAAACTTAACCAAAGCACCGTTTCTCTGTTCTCTTTCTGCTCCCCCAACTGCCCTCTGTTCCACCTCCCAGGAACTTACTGCTGGCATGTCCCTCCTGATATTGCAAACACTATTAAATGAAGGCTTGCAGGAGGGACATTATTTCGTAAGGTTACTACATTTGACCAATGCCCTAATTGAGCACTGGTCAAATTTACAATCGGCCTTACAATGATACCTTTTCAACAAGCGATATCCATGAACAGACTGAAGCCAAAATATATTACTACAGATAAGAAAGCAGGCATCTATCCAAACCCCACGTTCAGATACAATTGCCTATGTACAGAATACATCAAAATTCCCATCAATGGAAACCCGGTGGAATTGATTCAACCCCAAAGGCGCCCTGCCCTCAACGACTTCTTCAAAGGAAGGTTTCAAGTCATTTGCAATTTCTTTCTCAGAACCAGGAGTTATCAGCAGCCCCCCGCGGCTCTTCCACACAGACAGGAAAGGAATGGTGTGATGCAGAAACCACCCAAACAGCCCCGTGCAAACACTGTTGGCCCAAACGACCCAGGCGGCTACCCAGACTGCTGGGGGTTACCTGAATCTGTCACCGAGTCCCTTTCACCCCCTTCTGTGTGATGACATCAAGTGGAAATGGTACGCGTTTGGGAGGCAAGAGGCTGACAAGCGGGAAGCACAACTGAGCCTGAGCTTTGTTCAGCCTGCAGTGAAATACACGCGGGAAGCGTGAGACTCGCGTAGCAGAGAAAGAAATCCAAGCACCCTCCCCGGCCGGCGGCGGTGAAGTGGGTGCGCGGGGAGGTGGAGGGAGGCGGCGGAGGTGTGGAGAGCCGGCCGGCCGGCCGCGGAGGGGGCGTAACGCTGCCCAATTGTCTCTATAGGATAAATAACCCCCTCCCCCCACGCCGCTGCAGTCTCCCCCGCCCCCAAGTTCTCCTCGGGTGGTAGAGCTTCCACCAGCAACTCTATGTAACCCCTTAGAAAGAAAGAAACACCAGAAGGCGTAGAATAATATTTCGGGGCAAAGACACACTAGCAAAATATACTAGTAAACCGGGTTATCAGGGAATGCGGGGCGCCGGGTCACCCGCCCCGACAGACACACCAGCGCTGCGTTCGCGAGCATCCTCTCCCTCGCCCCTGTCCGCCACCTCCTCAAGTCCATGTCACTGTTTTGCCGATTTCTCCACTCTTTCCAAAACCGTGCAGCGCTCCCCCCGCCCCACCCCCACCCTAGGCGGGATCGGGGACCGCCGCCTCGCGTGCAGCGTCCCACGCGTCCAGCCGGCTTTGTCCTGCCGCTGCCCTTCCAGAAGCAAGCGCCCCAGGCACGTGGGTCCGCACAAAAGACCCCCAGCATCTGGCCCGCCGCGGCTCCCTCTCCTCCCGAGAGGGGTCCCGGGGCCGCGGAGTGGCGCGCGAGGGCAACTTCTGGGGGTGGGGACCTTGCCCGACAAGGGGCGTGCTAGGGGACCGTCCCGCGTGCGTGCGGGGTTGGGGCGCAGCTGGGGCGCGCGCGCACGTGCACCCTCCGGGGTGCGCGCGGCGCGGGCGCGGGCGCGAGACGCGCTCCCTCGGACTGGAGCTCCAGGGGGCATCCGAGGACTCCGCGGAGCCGCCGACAGCGCCGCCCCCCCGCCCCAGCCGCCAGCCCAACTCCGCCGGCGCTCCGGAGAAACGCAACTCCAGGGAGCCCCCTTCCCCAGCGCCCCGGGACCGCCCCGCTGTGCCCCGCACCCCCCTCCCCGGGACCCCCGCGGCCCGCCACCCCCATCCGCTGCCCAAAAGGAGCCCCCAACACACCAGGCGGCGGCTCCCCTTCGCTGCTTCCCTGGCTCCGGGCTCGGCCGCCGTGGGGGCGAAGGCATCCCACCCTTCGCGCCCCTCTCGCCGCCCCCGACCCGGGAGGAGCAGAGCAGAGAAACAAACCGAAAGTCACCGACCTCTCATTGCAACGGGCTCGGGCGCTCCCTACAGAGGCGGCGGCGGCGGCAGCATCGCGGGGTGGTCCCGGCGCGCCCGCCACCCGCTCGGCCAGACGCGCGCGGCGGGCTGCGGGGCGGGCGCGGGGAGCGCGGCGTCGGCGCCTGCAGCCCCGGCTCCCGGCTCGGTCCTTCGGGAGGCGCCCCACCTGCCCGCCGCCCTCGGCGCTCCCGGTCGGACACCGCCGCTAGGCGCTCGGCTCCAAGCGGGAGCTTTTTGTGTCACCGCCCAGACTAAGGCACCGGGGCGGGGTGGGGGCGGGAGGCCGGGCTCCGCTCCCCGCGGCACCGCCCCTCCCCGGCGGCTCCACCTCCTCCACCCCCCCCGCCCCCCCAACGGCGGCTCGTCCTGGACGTCCGTCTGTTGGTCCGGAATCGCACACCCAGCCCCCGAGGGAGGAGCTGCCCACCCTGGTCCGCGCGCTCCCTAGGCCGTGCCCCAAGTGCCCAACCTGGGCCGGACCTCGATACTGTCTCTGCACCGCGCGCTGGTCGGGGCGGGGGTGGGGACCTGAGCGGCGATCAGGTGTGAGACCGGGCCGCGTTCAGCCGGCAGGAGGGCAGGGCTGGGGTGGGGGCCGAGGCTGGTGGGGACCAGCGTGCGGCTCGCGACCGGGGGACCGAGCCAGGGAGTTGATGTCGCGTTTCCAGAAACTGCCCTGGCACCCGCGTCGCCGCAGATACTTTTTGGCTGCCCCTGAAAGTTCACGTAATCCAAGCAGGGAGCGGTCCTGCTTTTGTGAAGGGGAGGACGCTTCCAAAGAAGCCCGAATGGATACCCCCCACCTGGCTCCATGGGAGGGGGTGCGGGGGGGGGAGGGTAGAGAAGAGGGAGGTGCAAATCCTGAGGATTCTGTGGCAGGTGCGCACCACCGCGGCCCACCTTATTCTCCACCTTGAAACCTAACTTCTACCTTAGGGAACATGCTTAGAATGACTAGTTACTCCAAGAAAATGTAAAGACATGGTCTCTTGCCTCTTGTGTTGACTGCAAAACTGGGGAATGGAGGAGAGGGGGTGGCTGGTAGAGGATGGTATCCATGCTCCTTGGTGCCTTTTTAAAGGATTTCTATGCAGAATGAAGATCCAGAACTCTATTCTATGACTCTGGTAAGGATAAGCCTACCCACTTGCCCAGAACGCCAGTCAAACAACAGAGAGCATGCAGCCTCCTGGCTGCTGGAGTGGAGCTGTTTTATGTTCTGCTGTCTTGTCCACAAAGAAAGAACTCCCATTCTAACCTCTCCCAATAGCTCACTGAAGTGCTTCTGCCAAGAAAATGAAAAGGAAACCCTGCAAACCATCGAGGGGGCTCTGAATGACCTACTAAAATTCAAAACGTACTCAAGCAAAACCTGTTCATAGTGTTTCCAAATGTGTTGTCACTAAGCACATACAGAAATCGGTCACCAAGAGACAGCTTTATAGCTTTATAGCTTGATGGCTGTCGGTCCTCTCTTAGGCTCCTAAGTAAAGCGTTCACTTGGCTAGCCCGTGTCCTTTTGTTCCCCGAAGTTATAGCCCCGCTGTACACCTGTCCAGCAGTGAAAGCTAGATGTGCGTTTCAAAAGCCTCGGGTATACTTGAAGTAGAAGACTTCAGGAGTCTCTATTTTTGGCCTCAAATTTAGGGCAGAAAAAAAAAAGTTATTTTCAATGAGAAGCTAATGAGAGTATCGAAAACTTCTGATGTTGACCAGGAGCTTGGAATAGGATGGTGTGTTATCACATCCCAAAATTTTACTAGGAACGTTTAGCCTATAAATATTATGATTATTCAAGAAGTGACTTTAAAGACTACTTTTAAGAAGCTAATTTCAGGGACCGGTAATTATTCCAAAATGCTGAAACTCTTTTGTCAGCTGCTTTCAAAACAATTCTTTGGGAGGATTCAAGCATTCAGCATGGTGTGGGGTGACTTCCATCCTTACTCATTCATTCCCGCTGGCTGGTATTTTAATTCACACCACATCCTGGGTGTTCTGCCTTCTGTCCAGTCTTGTAAAGCTGTCATGTAGAGAAGGTTAATTAACTGGGGCAGACTGGGATAGACCAGTTCTAAGACTAGTCGGGGGCCGCGCCGGGGTGGCAGCAACCGTTCGAGTCAGGGGAGGAAGAGGCAATGACACGTCTGAACAGATCCTTCAGTGAGGCAGCCCCGGGAGCAAGGCAGCTGCGACCAGGCCGTGGCCCGAGCTGCAAGCTGGTGGGCAGCGTGGCCAAAGCTTCTGGCCTCCCCGTCCAGACTGAGAACGCTGCCCGTGGTGGGAATGAGCCAAGGGGCCAGGCAGCGTCCGGGGTCTTGAAGAAAGAGGCTTATCAGGATGGGCTCTGGCACTGGGGAACAAGATAAAGATCAGATATTCATGAATTCATCCGACAAGTATTCCTTGAGTGTGGACTGTGTACTGGGAACTTGGCCCTTGGATCAGAGCAGAGAAGAAAACAGACCCAAACTCCTGCCCTCACAGAACACACATTCTAATAGAGAAAGCAGAGAATATACAAGATAATAGGTAAAATGAATTGTGTGTTGGGGGGTGAAAAGGGAAACAGGAGCAAAGCAAGCAGGAAAGAGGGTGATGAAGTCTGTGTGAGAAGAGGGCTAAAATTTCAGTTCGGTGGCTGGAGGGGTCCCCCACTGAGAAGGTGCCCTCTGAGGAGCACGCTGCAGGAAGTGAGGGGGCAAGGCAGGCAGTAAACAGGGAGAGTCGCCCTTATCAGACAGGGTACAAGAGATGGGTCTGTACTTCCCACGGGCAAAGGTTGAGATACTAGGACTGGGTCACAAGGTCAGTCAGACCAGTAACACTGACCGATGTTTAGTCACCTGAGGTGGAACGAAAGCCATTTAAATCCCGACAGGGATGAGCTCTTACTCATCTTTGTACCCACAACATTGAGCACAGTACCCAACAAATGTTTCTTGGGCTGAGCCCTTAAATCTCTGAGAACCTGCGATGGAGCTGAGAGAAATGTGACCCCAGAAGACCAGGGACAGCCCTTCTATTGGGGATGACACTTCCACAAAAGAATGTGACGATCTTGGGGCAGCTGGGTGACGCAGTTGGTTAAGTGTCTGACTCTTGGTTTTGGCTCCGGTTGTGATCTCAGGGTCCTGGGATTGAGCCCTGTGTAGGGCTCTGGGCTCAACACGGAATCTGCTTCAGATTCTGTCTCCTTCTCCAACTGCCCCTCCCCACGCTGGTGCTCTCTCTCTCTCTCTCTCATTCTCTCAAATAAAAAAAATAAATCTTAAAAAAAAAAAGAATATGATGATCTGTTTCATGGCCTTTTGTGACTGTCTTACCGATCTTTGAAGGCAGGGATTATCTTTTACCTTCTACCCTGAGCACCTAACACATGAAGAGGGAGGGAGAGAAGGAGAAAAACAAGAGAAGAAGGGAAAGAAAGAGGGAATTGGGATGGGAAACAAACAAATCCTACTCAATGCTTATAACCTCTAAAGATCCTAATCCAGCCCAATAATGAGGGTGAGTTTTCTGTTTAACATGTATGAGTTTTATATATGAAAACTGCATCTTGAAATCGAATTACGGAAATAGTTGCACACTTAAAAACAAGGGGATTTTATGGTTTGTAAATCGTACCTCAGTAAAGTTGTTTGAAAACATTGAAGTAGCACCCCATGGTGAGCCAGCTTTCACACGCTGTCAATGATAAGCCAAGGAGGCATATTCAACCAAACACATTATCATCCTTCCTAAACTAATAACAGTTTAAACCAAATTGATTTGTGTGAAATAGCAGAAAATATATTTATTGGTCTCTGCCCCCAGTTCCTGGCCCAGAGCTCCTGAAACCCTTGTAATTTTCTAAGTGATAAGAGCACTAGGAGCATCTTTTGTTCTAATATTTGGCCTTTGACCCCAGTTCCTGACACGGAGTTCCTACACCCCTGGGAATTTCCTGGGGATAGGAATGTCTTTTGTCCTAATGAGGTGACTCTTGGTGGGCTCCTAGGTGAATGCTGGTCACCACAAACACCAAGCCATGATGAGCAGCTTAGAATTTTCAGCCCCACCTCCCCTTCTTCAGAGAGGGGAAAGCAGCTGGAAATGGATTTAATAAATAATCCTATGTGATGAAGCCTCCATAAAAATCCCCAAAGTACAGAGTTTGGAAAGCTTTTGGGTAGCTGAATATGTGGAGGTCTGGGGGGAAGAGGTGCACCAAGGGAGGGTGTGGAAACTCCCAACTCCTTCCCATCTTCCTTGCCCTCCACATCTCTTCTATCTGGACGGTCATCGGTATCCTTTATCATATCTTTTATAATAAATTGATAAACAGTAAGTAAACTTTTCCTGAGTTCTGTGAGCCACTCTACCAAATTCACAAAACCAAGGCAGGAGGTGATGGGAACCTCTGCTTTCTGGCCCATCAGTGGTCAGATGCACAGGTGATCACCTGGACTTGCAATTGGCATGGGGGGACAGGAGCAGCAGTCTTGTAGGACTGAACCCTTAACCTGTGGGATCTGTCATCTAGGTAGCGTCAGAATTGAGTTAAATTGTAAGACACCCAGCTGGTGTCACAGAGAATTGCTTGTTGTGGGGGGCGGAGCAGGGGGAACCACACCTTTGGTGACCAGAAGTGTCAGAAGTGGAGTGTTCTATGAACGTAAAGGAGAAACACCCAGGAGGAAAAGTGAGTTTTTCTTATTCACTCTGCAAACTTACTTTTCCCTTATGTGATATTTGCCTCCTTAAGGCATATATAATCTTTTTAAAAGTCAAAAGAAGAGTCTTAAAGTCTACAAAGCCTAGATAGTTTACTAATAATGACTGCTAAAGAGAGTGCACATTTCAAAACTGGTTTTTATTTTGGGGCCCTACTTAAGCCAATTCCGACAGATTAATTATTCTTTTTTTTTTAAGATTTTATTTATTTATTTGACAGAGAGAGACACAGCGAGAGAAGGAACACAAGTAGGGGGAGTGGGAGAAGGAGAAGCAGGCTTCCCGCGGAGCAGGGAGCCCAATGCGGGGCTCGATCCCAGGACCCTGGGATCATGACCTGAGCCGAAGGCAGACACTTAACGACTGAGCCACCCAGACGCCCCCAGACTAATAAACACCTTCTGATAAGGTGTTGTAAGTGAGAAAGGTACCGTATTGGACACACTGTCTAATGTCTTACCTACTTAGAATCAGGTGCTATCTATCTAAGGACAATGAAGCCTCATCTGGAACAAAATACTGAAGTATTCTGGAAACCCCAAAGGATTTTCATCGGAACTATATCTAAATTGCTTTTCTAAAAGTGGTGATGGATTGAACAAAGCCATCTCATTTTTTTTTTTTTTTAACCTCATCTTTGATATGTACTGCTGACACTGTGAATCAGCTGTCTAGAACTATGTGAGCATAGTCAGGGGTAATAGTCAACGTGTTTAACCAGCCGTAGGCCTAGGCATCCACCTGTAGTGGATAATGACCATACACAATGTGGCCATTTGGTGCATCCGGGCTGAATGTCAGCCTTAGACTATGACGCCAAAGTCCTTTGGACACCCCCCTCAACAGCAGTCAACAGCAGGTATCTGCTGTGTTCTCGTCACATTTGGACAGTTTGGGGTTAAGCAAGAGCCTCCTATCCACCAGTCAGTTGCTAGTGTCTGCTCTAAGTATGGTAGCAGGAAATCATTATAAACTGAACTCAATTCCTTGCCGTGTACGATCAACTCACACTGTTCTCACCGCCTAAAGGGCTGGAGTGGCTCCATTCGATCAGCCAGGGAAGGTTTGGAATAATGCAGCTCCTGCGTTATTCACTGTCCCTCCGCTTATCAACAGTCCTATTGTCATTCCCTCCAGGTGTGCCTTCATCCATGCCCATCAGTCACTGTTCTCCCTGTTTCCTTTCCATCAGCTGTCAGGTTCCTGGAACCCACTTGGCTCCCCTCCTCTTGGCCACGAAACCCGCTGATCCAGCTGCCAGATGGTACAGCAGTGCAGCTCTGAGACAGGAGAAAAGGAAAAAAAAGAACAAGGACGCTCCATCTCCATTGTTCAGACCCAAGTCTGAATCTAATGCTTTGCTCTACTGCTCCAAGAAGCTGGCTCCATCTTGTGGACTCCATTCCTAGCCTGCATCTTACTCAAGTTGACCTGGCACCCCTTTACCTGACCCAGGTCCAGACCCGGCTTCACCCACCCCTTCTCCCCACTGTCTTTGCTCTGAGCCACAGTCATTCTGAGCAGCAGTCCTTCCGACACAAGGGAAGCAAGCATCTGTTTCTGGCCCTTCTGGATCCCAAGGGTCAAATCAGGGCACCCTCTAGTGGTCAGGAGGAGAGATGGCAACCCCTGGCTGCGTCTCCGAGAGGTCCGACCCTTTGTGGAGGTCAGGATAGGGCAAAGCAGAACAGGATGTTCTCCACATACTTTCTACCTCTTTTTGCTTTAACGTCTTTCCTCTGCTATTACTTCTCTCCCTCCCGGTGGATGGAGCGTGTTGGGAAGGGGGGTGTAGTAAAGCACGCCCCACTGCATTCTCAACCTTTCTGCTTGAGTGCTTCCTATCTCCCCGTTCACGTACCTGTTTTAACACAAATTATTCTGCTACAGGGCAAGAGAACTTCGAGATATAGTCAAGTCCAAAGTCAGTAAAGAGCAACTTCTTTTTTTGCTAGTGAACGGTTCTTGGGCCTGTGTACCAAATAGTGTTGCTGACCATTACCAGAGTATTTCCATTCATACTCACAAGAACCTGAGAAGTGGTATGATCACCCCCACTTCACAGACAGGGAAACTGATGCCTACACCATTTACACACCTTTCCCAAGAAGACAGGACCAGTAAATGGTGAGCACAAACTTGACGCAGGTCTGCCAAACCCAAGGTCCTTCCCCTGAATATCTGCCATAGACTATGCTCTCCAGGTAATTCCAGGTAATTCCACTTGATTTGGCTTAAATGCATCTCAGCCTCTTCCAAGCTGCTCCTGTTGTAGCTCAAGGTCAGCAAGTGGCTTCCAAGGCTGACACTGTGGCTCACAGTACTGCAGGGCCCCAAGTGTCCCCCAGATTTCAAGAGGATTTGCTCTTCCCTAGCCTCACCGTCACACTTCCTTTGTACCTTACGCAACCACGTGGCCTACACTTAAATGGCCAATCTCTAAAGATTTGGTGCTTTCAAAGTTTCCAAGGGTATATACATCTCTGTCTCTCACCATGGCCTCGTGTCCCTTCAAAGCACACTCAGATTTCTCCAACCAGATTCATTTTTACCTTCTGTGAACTCTTATGACCCATCAGTCGTTATTTCGCACTTCCTGTGTTCTGCCTTACATCTGCCTTACAGCTGCTCACATATTTATCCCATCAACAGGTCCTTAAAGACTAGAATTCTGGTTTATTTACTTCATCCACCCAGGCACACATGCCCCAGCATCATACAGATTAGCGTGCTCCTACCCTGCACACACTCAGTGCTTAATAAGTGTTCATTTTAATGACCAGTCAGGAGTTTCCATTTTCCCTTCCAGAGTCATGCTTCCTACATCCCCTCTCAGGGGATTTTCTTTAAGTTGTTTCTCCACAAATCTGTAAGAACCTAGCTACTCCAGCTCAGCCAAAGTGGGATTTAGGGTTATTTCCAAATCCCAAGGGGTGGGGGGTGGGGGGTGGGTACAGATGGGATAAAGAATTATGACGTGAAAATTCTCTCTGGGCTCTACAGGAAAATGGACTTTCCAGTAGCTATTCTTACCCTATGTTATGGGTTGAAATGTGTCCTTTCAGCACTTGTTTGTTGAAGTCTTAACCTCCGGTACCTCAGAACGTGCCCGTATTTGGAGGAGAGTCTTTGTAGAGGTAATCAAGTTAAAATAAACATATTAAAATGGGCCCTAATCCAAGATGACCAGTGTCCTTGTAAGAAGGGGAAATTTGGACACAGACACGTACAGAAGAAAGAAGAGGTGAAGACAGGCAGGAAGATGGCCATCTACAAGCCAAGGAGAGAGGCCTGGAACAGGCCCCGTCTTCACAGCCCTCAGAAGGAACCAACCCTGCCAAGACCTCAATCTCAGCCTTCTGGCCTCCAGAACTGTGAACCAAATCTCTGATGTGGAAGCCACCCAGTCTGCAGCAGTTTGTTATGGCAGCGCTACCAAACGAATACACCTTAGACTCCTGCTCACATAGAACTGGATACCACAACCCATGGTGGAATATCCAGGGGCCATTTATTTCCCGAGTACTTACCTACAGTGGCAAAGCTAAAAAAGATAACCAAGCAAATCCTCATTTACATGTTTGGGAGAAGAAGAAGAGCAATGATGGCTACCATTTGTGAAGCACTTATTGTGTGAGTAATGAAATAATGTTTAATACAATAATGTGTCTAATCACTGTTAGGTGCTTGCAAACATCATCTTACTTAATCCTCCCATCCACCCAATTGAGGTGGGTATTGTTACTCTCCTCCTTCCTTTCGAGCGTTCTCTGGGAAAACTCCCCTTGTTACAAGATGGTTGCCCCCATTCTGACATCATATGGAGATCAGGTAACATCCAGCAACAAAAAAGGGAACTCCTTCTTCCCAGAGTGATGAACTCTTTTCTAGAAGCCTTCCAGCCAACTTCCTCTTGTGACTCATAATCCAGAACTGTGTCACATACTCATCCCTAAACCAATTCCTGGTAAGAGAAATGGCACCACCACAAGTGACCACATGACAAGCTGGGATTGTTGAAATCATGTGGGATAGGGTAGATGCTACAACAAAAGAAGGGATATGCTACATGGAAGAAGAGCAAAATAGACTAACAGGTTATAGCCACACACTGAATCTTATGAGAAGTATGATCCTGGGCAACTTACATGAATAATCCCCTTACTGTATAAGACACTTCTTCCCATTGTTTTCTACTACCTATAGCCAAAATCATCCCAATATTCCACTTCCACACGTATGCTTGGATTTTCCACTGTGAGAACAGTATTTACATCATTTTATGAGAAACTAATAACGCCAAGTTGACTGTCATGCAGAGTTTCAAAGGCCTAACAGACAGAAACAGCATTTTTTTCTTATTGTGATAACATATACATAACATAAAATTTATCACTATAGCCATTTTTAAGTATATGGTTTGGTGGCACTAAGTACATTCACACTGTTATGTGACCATCACCACCGGCCATTTCCAGAACTTTTCATCATCCCAGACTGAAACTCTGTATCCATTAAACAATAACTCCCCATTCCCCCTCCTCCTAGTCCCTGACAACCACCATTCCACTTTCTGTCTCTATGAAATTGACTTCTCTGGTACCTCATACAAGTGGAATCATACAACATTTGTCCTTTTGTGTCTTATTTCACTTAGTCTAATGTCTTCAAGGTTCATCCATGCTGTTGCATGTATCAGAATTTCCTTCCTTTTCAAGGCTGAATAATAGTCCATTGTATGGATATACCTACCATTAATTTATCCATTCATCAAATAAACATTTGGGTTGTTTTCACTTTTTTCCTATTGTGAATAATGCTGCTATAAATGTGGGTGTTCAAGTATCTGTACAAGACCCTGCTTTCAATTCTTTTAATATATGCCTAGAAGTGGAATTGCTGGATCACCTGTTAATTCTACTTCTAATTTTTTGAGAAATATCCATACTGTTTTTCACAGTAACTACATAATGACATCATTTTGCACTCCCACCAACAGTGCACAAGGGTTCCAATTTCTCCATATCCTTGCCAACACTATTTCTAGGGTTTTTTTTGTAAAATAGCCTTTCGAGTGGGTGTGAAATAGTATCTCATTGTAATTTTGATTTGTATTTCTCTAAGGATTAGTGATGTTGAACATCTTCTCATGTGGTTATTGGCCATTTGTATACCTTCTTTATTGGAGAAGTGTCTGCTCAAGTCCTTTGCCCATTTTTGAATCAGGTTGTTTGTTTTTTGTTTTTTTGAATTTCAGGCATTCTTTATTCTTCAGAGATTACATTTAACTAAAACTAATCATTTATATGAGCTCCTAGATGGTCAGCTTCTTGGTTCACTTACTTCTGGTTCATCTTTGCATTTCCCCAAAGCTCTAGCTCAATGCCTTCATACAATAGGAACTCACAACCTTCGTTGGCTGGCTGGCTAGATAGGTGGTGGCTGGATGCAGATGAACCCTATTTAGGAAATAGAAGATAAGGTTAGAAAAGTAATTTGGGTTTCAATTTGAGGATGTATCAGTTTGGTGGGAAATGGAAAGCAGGATAGTTTTTGAGCAAGAGAGTAATTTAGAAAAGCTGACGTGGCCCTGGTATATAGGTGGCATTGGAAGCAGAGATCCTGGAGACAAGGGTCACAGAAGAGAGCCCTCGTGGCTCTGGAGGTGATCAGGGCTGGAAATCAGACTGGCAGTGCCAGGAGTGTGATAATCATAATAGTACCTAGTTCTTTACAGTTACCATGCCTTTTCACACCACTATTTCATTTGCCCCTTCAATAATTCTGCCAGGAAAGTTTTATCACCTTCTACAGAATTGTAAATTGATTCTCAGAAAGTGTGAATTTTCCCCAGGTCAGAGTAATTAAGGGCCAGGTCAGCATCAGATCCCAGGCAATGCTGTTTCTCATCTACCAGCACCAGCTGACTACACATTAGAGTCACATAAACTTCCAAACAATAAGATGTCTAGGTGCTCTATCCCAGAGAGCCTGACTTATTTGGTCTTCAGTGAGGCACAGGTGAGGGAGTTCCTGAAAGCTCTGCAGGGATTCTAACTTGCAGCCAGGCTGAGAACCTCTAGAGAGGGGAAGGGGAGGCAGAGTCGATGAGACCCAATGACTAACTGCAGAAAAATATCAATGTGACAACAGGGTTCTAGCCTGAGGGACTAACCTTCCCAACAAACTCATCTTACCAGGACAGAATTATATGCACACACTTGCAACAGCTGTATTCAGGGTTAGAATAAATGGAAAATGGCTGCTTTTGATGGGATCTCAAATAGTCATCCACAGATGGTAACAGGCAAGTGTATGACAAGTGTTGGGGAGAGGAGGTGGCTAACTCTAAAGGTAGTGATATGGACAACGCTTCCTCCGGATTGTCCCACAGACTTCCATTCAATGACATTAAATGGCATCCTTAGAAACATTCCACAAGAGACTTCCTCTTTTCCTCAAATGCCTTTTCTTCCTCTTTTCCACAACTATCTCCATTAACGATCCATGGGAAAACCAGTAGCAGTGCCATCCTTGAGGTTAAGTCAGTCAGTTATGGAGGATGGCTGGATGGGATGATGAACTTAGGAGCCCAAAGTATTTGAGATGCTGGTGGCATATCCAGGTGGAAAAGATCAGCAAGCATTTGGAGCTGAGAGACTGAATCACTTGAGGTTAGGTCTGGGCTAGATTTTAAAACAAACCAGGTAGAAACTGGTTAAAATTTATATATGAATGAGATCACCAAGGAATTCCATAAGTAAAGATAAAAGGTCCAAGGACCAAATTGCGGAGAATGACTCAGACCATGATCTCAAGGTCCTGGGATGGAGCCCCACGTTGGGCTTCCCGCCCAGCGCAGAGCTTACTTGAGGATTCTCTCTCTCTATCCTTCTCCCTCTACCCCTTCCCACCACTCATGTGCATGCTCTCTCTCTCTCTCTCTCTCTAAAATAAGTGAAATTTTTAAAAAACAAAATACCAGTTTACTGGTATCCATGAAGTACACACACACAAATAATTAAACATATAGGAAGAAAAAAAGATAATTTCAATAAATTCCAGATAGTAAAAATTATATAGGTCACATTCTCTTTTAACAATCAATTCAAATAAAAAAGTAATAGAAGTTTAAACAAAAAACACTCCACCATCTGACAACTAATACACATCCTATTACGTTATCATAAAAATAAAAATTATTTAGAAAAAACAAAAACTAGAAACACACATATTAAAACTTAGGATATTTGGCTGAAATTGTGCCCAGACACAAATTTGACGTTTTAAAAGCTTACACTGTTATTCAAGAAAGGTTGAAAAAAGAAAACTTAATCATTTGAATGTGGAAGCTAGAAAAAGATTATAAGATACCTAAAATAAAGAAAAGGCAGAAAATAGAGGTAGAAATCCCAAAATAATAAAATTAGGGATTGGTAAACAACTTCAAGAGCTTTATATGTGAGAACAAATAACCAAAATGGCCTATCTCTGAAAAATTAAGTGAAAAAATAAAAAACCCCACAAATTTAGAACAGGCAAAGTATGCGAAAATTAATATGGAGGGGAATTTGAATAGACTAGCATAGACTTGCATATGCAATTCTCAGATCATATTCAACTCTATGCTAATACATTTCAAAATCTGGCAATTTTCTGAAAAAAATGTAAATTTCCAAAATTGAAACCAGAAATACTATAAAGCACTAGTAGAGTAATAACAATAACTATCAAAGAACTACTTCCCAACAAAGCCTCCAGAACCAGATCATTTACTAACAGATTCTTTCAAATTCTCAAGGAATAAGATCCACACCCTCCACAATTTGTTCCAGAGCACATAAAAATGGCAATTACCCCATTCATTTTGTGATCCTTCCCTTCACTTTCTTTTGCCCCTATCTTTCACCATTTATTTATTTTATTGGTCTTTTACACTCGATTAACCTCATATTCTATCAGACTTGCAGCCTCACCAAAGTGCTTTAAAGTATTTTTGCTTCTGAGGATTTTTGAATAGGCTGTGACACAGGCTTATAGATAAGAGGTAAACCAGAAAATGATTTTCTCATCCTTCTCAGAATCCAAACTTTCCATAATAAATATCTATAATGTGGGTGACCCTATCCTGCTTTTTTTTTAACACAGGCAAAAGAGTAGCTGACACTTGTGATTTTTATCCTGTCTTTTTGTATTTTAATTTTAATACATAATTTTTTTTGGCTTAGTTTAGTTTATTTAATGTCCTTCCCTCTTAAAAATCTCTGCTCATACTCAAAGGTCTAGGCCAAAATCTTGGTGTTGCAATTCTTATATTCGCAATGACTTTATAATCATGAATGCTGTTCTTCACCAATATTTTTTTTTTTTCTGAATACCAGCTGTTTAATATTCAGGATCATCCCGGGGCACCTGGGTGGCTCACATGGTTAAGCATCTGCCTTCAGCTCAGGTCATGATCCCAAGGTCCTGGGATCGAGCCCCAGGTCAGGCTCTCTGCTCACCCTGGAGCCTGCTTCTCCCTCTCTCTCTCCCTGCCCCTTGCCCCCGCTCGTGCTCTCTCTCTCGCTTGCTCTCTCAAATAAATAAATAAAAGAAAAGAAAAGAAAAGAAAAAAGGGTCATCCCTCAGTTAATAAGTCAGAGTTACGAGCAAATGGAGAAAACTGCTTGACTCCAGGAAGAAGGTTGCTATCGTGGGTGGCACACTTGCTGGAAACTTGAACAACGTGGAAACCTCAGAAATATTTCCAGTTTGCGGGCACCTGGGTGGCTCAGTTGGTTAAGCGACTGCCTTCGGCTCAGGTCATGATCCTGGAGTCCCGGGATCGAGTCCCACATCAGGCTCCCCGCTCAGCAGGGAGTCTGCTTCTCCCTCTGACCCTCCACCCTCTCATGTGCTCTCTCTTTCTCTCATTCTCGCTCTCTCAAATGAATAAATAAATAAAATCTTAAAAAAAAAAAAGAAATATTTCCAGTTTGCACAACTGTATTCACCAAGTTCAAGGGCAAAACTAGTGAAAGGAAAATTTTGTCACCATACTTCTTGGTTGTACCTCTTCCATGGGGGTGGGTGGGCGGAGTCCTTTCTCTACCCACCCACAAAGATTTGAATCCTTCTCAAGGGCAAGGGCCCAGTTTTGCTGAAAGCTTTCATAGTTAATTCAATGCGGTCAAAATCATTCATTTTTGAAGTTGTCAGCATCTGGAACACTGATACAGGTTCCCTTCCCTCTGCCTCCTTTGTGTTTTGTTGTTACCAGGGCAACAACTGTATTAAAATTAAAACACACACACACACACACACACACGTGCACTTGCATACACTCCTGTTTGATGGAAAGTGCCACTTAACTTTTTGTTCCTTGGAGCCCAGCACAGTAACTAGTACCTAGTTTATACTTAATAGATGTTATTTGAAGCTAAATCAAATCAAATTGAATTGAATTTAGCTAAAATAGAGGTAATAGACAAAGCTATGGGAGCAACAGAGGAGAGCAGTTTCTAATTCTGCCTGGGAGCATTTGAAAAAGTCCAAATAACACAAAATGTGTTTGGAGGAGTCGAACACACCATTTTGACAATGCGATTTAATTGCACGGAGCAAACATTTATTTAATTTTAATAATAAATGCTTACACATTTTTACACAGCATTTTAATCTTTGAAACTCTTCCAGGCACTAAATAATTGAATTTTCTAGATTACATTCTTCAAAAATCATCCACATTGATTTAATATTCCCAGCAGAGCAGTTAAATGAAAATGTAAACAAATTAGAGACAGCACAAAGATCAGGACTCTTCTCTACATTATTCGGACCACCCACTACCTAAGAGGTGAAGCCAAGAGGAGACAGATGGCCCAGATTCTGTCTGTGAGAGAGGCGAGCCACCCACGTCACTGTGGACACCAGTGTCACCTTATCATGCGCAAAAGGGAGATAACCAAAGAAGACACTCAGATCCTCTGGCCTTCAAGGGCAAAATAATAACGTTGAAAGCTCAACACGGGCTATCGTCTCAACGCTCACTTTCTATAGTCACTTCTTTCGTAGTAATAGACGAAAGAACTTCGAGGAATTATGTTGATCTTTGAAGAGCTCTCTAATCGTGTGAGGTGAGGTTTCTACACTGGAATGTACGCGTGCTGTGATATAAGTAAACAGATGCTTAATGGGATTGTTCCTTGTTGTCCTAAGTCCATCTACAGCTTATTCAAGAAAGACTAGAAACAGGGGCACCTGGGTGGCTCAGGCGGTTAAGTGTCTGCCTTCAGCTCAGGTCATGATCTCAAGGTCCTGGGATCCAGCTCCGTCTTTGGGCTCCCTGCTCAGCGGGGAATCTGCTTCTCCCTCTCCCTCTGCGCCACCCCCCCCCCCACCGCCCCACCCAGCTCATGTGCGCACGCAAGCTCTCTCTCTCAAATAAATAAATAAAATCTTGGGGTGCCTGGGTGGCTCAGTCAGTTAAGCATCTGCCCTCAGCAAAGATCATGATGCCGGCGTCCTGGGATAGAGCCCCACATCTGGCTCCCTGCTTAGTGGGGAGTCTGCTTCTCCCTCTCCCTCTGCTGCTCCCCCTGCTCATTCTCTCTCTCACCTTCTCTCTCGCAAATAAATAAAATCTTTTTTAAAAAATCTTAAAAAAAAAAAGGACTAGAAATAAAGAGAGTAATCAGAGAAAGTAATCAAATCAAAGAGGGAAAGCTTTCTCCCACTCCAGGCCAGAAATGGGAGGGCACTGAAAGACCCCCTCACAGAGGCTGGGGTTGTCTTCAAGAAGACAATCTGGGGGACAAAGAAAGGGGGGAAGAAGAATGAGGGTGCTGGCCCTTCCCTGCTGGACCTCTGAGTCAAGAGGGTGAGGCCACAAGAGGGGAAAGAAGAAACTCTGGATTGAATTGAAGTTTTGATTTAGACTAGAAGAGATACTTTAACTCTTGAAAATGAATCACAGCTACCTAAGTGAGATTATTCTTTTTTTTTTAATTTTTCTATTCTTATATTATCCCCATACATTGCATCATTAGTTTTAGATGTAGTGTTCCATGATTCATTGTTTGTGCATAACACCCAGTGCTCCATGCAGAATGTGCCCTCCTCAATACCCATCACCAGGCTAACCCATCCTCCCACCCCTCTCCCCTCTAGAACCCTCAGTTTGTTTTTCAGAGTCCATCGTCTCTCATGGTTCGTCTACCCCTCCGATTTCCCCCCCTTCATTCTAAAAGCAATGAGATGTGCCCACTGTGCCACCATGGATCAGGGAGCAGAGATCTGGCAAAGCCGTGAAAGGAAAAAGAAATTGCGCCATGTTCTGTTTCTATCCACTGAGATCGTTCCATGTAATAAACTAGTTACACAGCCTTAACACATCACCTCATTTGTCCTAACATGGCCAAAGAAATAGGCTGTTACCTAGCTGATTCTGTTAGCAGCTGTAATCACCCAGTTGGCTTAACGACATGGTAACGCAAATAATAGTGCAAAAATCAAATAAACAGCCACACGAAAGGTTGAATAGCCATGGATAGTGCAGCTTTAGACTTCTTCCCTTTTTCCTCATAACTCTCAATAAAACTGAATAATAAAATTTAGACCAAGCTGTCATTAACATGACATTATGTCTTGTCCAGATCATCAAAACCTGGCAGCCATTCGGTGGAACTGTTGTTTTAAGCAAACACTTTTCCACTCAGGAACAGGTTGAGGGACCAACCTCCATGATCAGTAAGGACCAAGTTTAGCTGGAGAAACACGTTTCAGCCTTGCCTTCAAATGTCCCAGGCTTAAGCTACTTTTTAGAAGGACAAGATGCTTAAGTGACAACAGCCTGCCTAAATTACTGTGAAAATGGCCTCTTGATTTTGAATCACTGAAATGCCCTGTTCTCATCTATTACCTGCCAGGAACCTGGAAGCGATCTCTGTCACGATGAACTGCTTTCATTTTCCCCTTGCTGTCAGGGTCAGTCATCCCAACCAAAACAAAAAGCAAAAAAGCGAAAAAATAAACCAAAAACTAAACTAAACTGATCAGGAGATAGCTAAATGAATCAACCAATAACATTTGGAATGCTTTGTAATTGTATGATAATGACAGAATCTACAATAATAAAATGGCTTGCAATTTGAATTTACAATCCCTACTTACTCCATAAAGCCCTAGCATTTTAGAGGCAAGATTATCTATTCACGAGCCTTCTGCCCAACTCCTGTAAGAGGATTCTATTATGGTTAAACTGGAGATAAAATGGGAGTTTTAATATGATTATAGGTCAGTGGGTTTTGAATTGTTAATGTATAAAAGACCCCAGAGGCATATGCTGAATATATAGTCCGTGAAAGACAAAATTAAATAAACAAAAAGCAGTTTAGAAGCTGGAAAACATTTTTTAGTTCTCATGGAGCGTTATAACACATGTCCTCTAGCATCCAACTTAACAGGGCCGAGCTGACACCACGGAAAGGAGGCGAGTAAATTAATTTTGCTTCATAGGCCCAGAACTAGAAGAAAATGGTTTGTGGAAAAGCTTTGCAAAATGGAAAATATGAACCACAGGAGTAGACACATGATTCCCGAGGGCATGGAAGTTCCTGGAAATGAGATTCATCCTAGTAATGCTACAAAATAATGAAGATGAGATATATTTATTTATGTGTTTATTTATGTTTGCTCTACCCTACCCGCTTCCAGAAAGAATTGTAGTGACTGAGAAAATCCTGGAGAGTAAGGGCGGTGTTCCCAGTCTGGGTCAGGCGGTGTTTTGCACATATTGGTTAGGCAGTCATCCTAAGTACGGCACCTCTGAGGGGCCTTACACACAGCTTCCCCCTTAGTAGTTCAAGGATGACCTTGGCTGTGGTAATTCACTTCCCAATTTTCTTGACCCTTGGCCCCTCGTTGCTCATTTAGGCCACTGAGTTCTTGCCCTAAGATGCCCATCTGAGAACAGCTGTCCAGAGGAGAGAGACGCCCCTCCTCATCAGTGTCATTGCATACACACCATGGAGACTCTGGGAAGAGACACATACGCTTCTCCTTCGCAGCAGCCTAGAAGCATGAGAAAGGTTGTCCCAGCTACCCAGCCTAGTTACTGGTTTGAAAGAAGAGACACAGGTGGGTTTGGTTGCAAAACTTACCAGAAATGGTCATTATAGCTCTCAGATTCCATGATGCTCCAGCACTAAGTGGGTATCCAACAGTTAAGTTCCATTCTGACACTAACCCCCCCTGGAGTAGTTAGTTCAAGACCACTCCCACTTCAAATGCCAATTGCGAATGGAATGCCTAGGCTGCTCACACTTCCTTCTGACTTGGCTACAAATTCTAGGGTTCCCATGCCCCCTTTCAGTTTTGATGGTTATCTAGAACAACTCACAGAACCCAGGAAAGTGCTACACTTACTACTACAGTTTATTATAAAGAGTGCAAATGAACAGCCAGATGAAGAGGTACAGAGGGAGAGGTCCAGAGAAATCCTGAGCACAGGAGGCTCTGCTCCCCTGGAGTTGGGGTGCATCATGCCCCTCGAACATGGAGGTGTTCACCAACGTGGAAGATCCCTAGACTCCCTCATTTGGGAGTCAAGAGGTTTCATCATGTCGGCATGACTGAGTAAATCCTTGGCCATTGGTGACTGAATTCAAACTCCAGCCCCTCTTCCCTCCTCAGAGTCAGGGAGTGGGGCTGAAAGTTCCAACCTTCTGATCATGGTTTGGTCTTTCCTGCCACCAACTCCCATCCTGAAGCTATCTAGGGACTTTGCCCAAAGTCACCTCATTAGCAGAGACTCAGGTTGAGTGGTTCAAAGGAGCTTATTATAAATAACAATAGATGCTCCTATCACCCCTATAACTCAGGAAATTCCAAGGGTTTTAGGAGCTCTGCCCCAGGAACCTGGGACAGAAGTCAAACACATATTTCTTATACTGCATAGGCTCATCTAGCATTAAACCTCAAAGGGCCGTGAGATCCTCTAATGCAAACCAACCTATCCCACAGTAAGATCAAATAAGGCGCATTTCCTTTTCACCTCCAGAAATCCCCAGCATATATAGTAGAGATTTCAGTTTTGTTCCATAAACATTTCCTATAAGCCAGTTCTCCCTGTTAGGCATTGCCAAACATAAGAGAGTAAGACCTGGGGACGCCTGGGTGGCTCAGTTGGTTGAGCGTCTGCCTTTGGCTCAGATGATGATCTTGGGGCCCTGGGATCGAGTCCTGCATGGGGCTCCTTGCTCAGCGGGGAGCCTGCTTCTCCCTCTACCTGCTAATCCCCCTGCTTATACTGTCTCTGACAAATAAATAAAATCTTTAAAAAAAAAAAAAAGGATAGTAAAACCTGGAGCTAATTCATACCACTGGCTACCACTGAAGAGTGCTGTCCCTGCTTTATCCCATTCAATCCTGTTAACCATCCTGTGTGATCGGACCCATTTTACAGATGAGGACCCCCAAGGGTTAAGGAGTTGAGGAAGGCCAAGATCACATGCTAGTAAGCTGTGGAAATGTCATTTGAGCCCAGGTCAGTCTAACTCCAGGGGCTGAGTTCTTTACCTGGCACCACTGCCTCCCAGCCACCATGGGAGTGCAGACCACGAACCCCTGGCTCAGCATTAACATAACCTGTAGTCATCACTAATACTGTGAGTTAGGCAGGTCTTCACAATTGATGCCTCTGATAGGGCGGTCCTGAGTGAGGGTGGTATCTTTGGCTCCTGTGAGTGGGGACTTACAGTTACTGACCACATCATGGATGCAACCACCAAAAAATGTTATATAATCAAAACAAATTGTTTTAAAAAGTAAAGTTTCACTCAAAATAAAACCTCATTAATTCAGATGCCACTAATTCATAATCAGTGCTATATTAATAGGAACCAGGCTGAGTTTTACCTTTGCAAACATTTTCCTAATAAATCAGGAAATTAATCGCACAGTTGTGTGAGATTTATTATATTCATTATCAGGTTCCAGAGCACTATATTGTTCTCAATTAAAATTCTGCAATGCTATATTGACTGTTTTCATTATTTTTTGTATCCATGCTTGCAAAACTTAATGAAAAGGCAAAATATAGTTCCTAATACGTTCCTAATATAGAGTATAGATATTAGAAATATTTATGCCCCAAATATTTGTTTATTTTTACAAAACTTGCATAATCATTTTAGCAAGTTTATATTGTTTAATGCATGTATACAGAAAAATCTATACTTTTGAGGTATAGTCTATATAATCCTTACAAAGAATGTGGTTCAGGTGGTTATTTCCTAGGTAATGACATCATTCATAATAAAAACTGCAACTTCTAAGACTCCAGTAGCATTGGGATTTAAAAGTTATTTAATGATAAAGCTCTAGGGAGATCCTAAGTGTTCTTCCAAGCTATAAATATGTCAGTTGCTTCATATGTATGAAACAAATAATCTTTATGGAGTGTTTGCTGGACAAAAGGGCTTTTTCCCCGATTTCAGGTTCACATGAGGTGTGAATCTCTAGGTCCACTGTTAAACCAATGAACCACAGGGACATGTTCCTCTGCATGGGATGAACATAAATACATTTGAAGTTCCGTAGGTGGGCTTTCCTATCTGCTACCCCTCTCCAAAAAAATCTGCGTGTTCTAGCCTGGCTCTTAATAGTATTCAAAAGTGGGTGCCTGGGTGGCTCAGTTGGTTAAGCGACTGCCTTCGGCTCAGGTCATGATCCCGGAGTCCCGGGATCAAGTCCCACGTCGGGCTCCCTGCTCAGCAGGGAGTCTGCTTCTCCCTCTGACCCTACCCCATCTTGGGCTCTCTTTCTCAAATAAATAAATAAAATCTTTAAAAAAGAATAGTATTCAAAAGTTGGGGCACCTGGGTGACTCGGTTGACCATCTGACTCTTGATTTCAGCTCAGGTCATGATCTCAGGGTCGTGGGATTGAGCCCCAAGTCAGACTCCACACTGGGCATGGAGCCTTGCTTGGGATTCTCTCTCCCTCTGCCTCTCTACCCCCACTCCCTACCCCAACCCCTGTGCGCACACACGCACTCTTTCTCTCAAAAAAAAAAAAAAAAGTTCAAAAGTTGCCAACATGGGTGCCTGGGTGACTCAGTCAGTTGACCATCTGACTCTTGATTTTGAATCAGGTCATGATCTCAGGGTCGTGAGATCGAGCCCTGCGTAGGGCTCTGCCCTCAGCAGGGAGTCTGCTTTTCTCCCTCCCCCTCTGCCCCTCCCCTGCTTGCACGTGCTATCTCTCTCTCTGTCTCTCTAAAATAAATAAATCTTAAAAAAAAAAAAAAAGTTGCCAAGAGTAGTGATTGAAATACAGTTTGACCCTACAGCAATCTACTGAAATGGAGGCACATTTTGTAAAACTCAAAATGAAATTTAGTATCAGTGGCTTAGAATGGGGGAAAAAAAGGTAATAAAGAACAAATTTTGGTGGGAAATGGGCCCCCATGGTTTGCAGCTCCCAAGGAGCTGCTCCTGGGATGCAGAGGAGGTGAACACCTCAGGTGGAACCCATCCTGGCTGACGCCCCAGGACTCACCTGTGAGGCCGATGTCCTTCCTTCAGTTACCTCAGACCACCATTAGAGAAGAACCTCAGGAGTTCAGGTTTCATGGATTTGGAATCTGAAAGACTTCATGAAACCTGAAAATGTTAAAACCAAGGGATCTGAGCAAGTGCGTAATCCAAGCTCCTCATTTCACATATGGTACAGATAAGGAAACTGAGGACAAAGGATGTTAAATGACTTGTCCGAGGTTATACAGCCAGTTCCTGAAGAAAACCTTCTCCTCTCTGCCAGCCTATGTTCAGGGTCGCTATTGTGGGTTAAATTGTGTCCACCCCAAAAGAAATGTCCAAGTCCCAAGCCCCAGTAACTGCGAGTGTGACCTTATTTGGAAATAAGGTCTTTGCAGATGTACTTAAGTTAAAAAATGAGGTCCCACTGGATTTGGGTGGGCCTTAGTCCAATGACTGATGTCCTAATAAGAGGAGGGAAATTTGGACACAGACACAGAGGAAAGAAGGGAAGAAGGTGATGAAGTAATGTAGCCACAAGCCAAGGAGCACCAAGAACTGTGAGAAGCCATGAGAAGCTGGAAGAGGCAAGGAAGGGTCCTCCCCCAGAGCCTTCAGACGAAACTTGGCCCTGCCAGCACCTTGATCTTGGATTTCTAGCCTCCAGAACAGTGAGATCATAAATGTGTTGTTAAAGCCACCCAGTTTGTAATAAATTGTTACAGCAGCCCCAGGAAACTAATACGGTCCCATTCATATTCTACACTCACACTACATATTCATAACAGCATCAAAACCCTTTCTGTACTAAGATAGTTTACAGTGACATAAATCTCCAATGAAGATTCACAACTGACCACAAACACCTATCACAAAAAGCGTATTTATTAAGCATTTGCCACTTTCTGAAGCGCAATACCTTACTTTATTTAATTCTCATAACAACACAATGATGGATAAATCACCCATTGTAAAGATGAACAAGTAAAAGTCTGGAGATTGTTAAGGAGCTTACATAGAGTCAATAAACTAATAAATGCTGAAGTTGGGAATCAAATCTGGGCATATGCATCTCCAAACCCAGGCTCTTAGCGCTACCTCAAGCCAGCTGCATATGGTGGGTCAGCCTGGACACTGAACATCCCAGAGTTGTGTAACACGGCAAGCCTGCACTGGGTCATGGGATTGTAGTAATTGTAAACGGTTGTCAAAGAGGAACGGCCAGACATGCTAGAGTCGTTTCATAGGCCACTAAAATGTCAGACAACCATCTGACTCTAATAGTTCACCTTCCTACCCGTGCCTCCATGTTCATTCACTCTTTCCTACAATAAACATAGGCTACGTGCCTTCATATGCCAGCCAGTCCCTTGAGTGCATCAGTGACCACTCAGGGAATGAGATATTAGCATTGCCCGGACAGAGCTTGTAGGGAAGTTGTGGTTGAAGTGAAAAAGACTAATTCTTGCCTGAAAGAGAGTCAGAAAGCTTCCCTGTGGTTTGCAGATGCTAGCGCTTTCGTGAATTTAGAATTTTCCTCTAAGTATTAAAAATGTAGCTCAGAAGATCCCCAGCAGTAGAGCACCGATTGGACCCGTGGAATTTCTTCTCACTTGCCCGAAGGTGTGGGAATGAAAGCAAGCTCAGAAACGGGAGACTGAAACAGAGGAGCACATTTCCCAAGTATGCTCCAAGGAAAAGAGAAAGAATTTGGTTTCATGTTCTTCACAGCCAGATTTTTGGGGCAAATGCATGGTTTCAAGCCACAAGAAAGGCATGAAAATAGCAAAAGCAAAGACACAGAAAGCATGAAAGTTTATGGAATATGTAGAGAGCTATGAGATTAATGCAGCCAAAGCACAGTGTGTGGGGTGTGTGTGTGTGTGTGTGTGTTCATGCACACCCAGGTACATATGCACAGACATGTACACACAGGGGGCTGTAGGGGCAGTGTGGGCTGGTGATGCTGGAAAGGTAGATGGCTGCAGCTGACTCAGGCGTTGACCAAAACGGGACACAGAACATGTAGTTTGGAACAGAGCAGCTTAGAAGGGTGGCCTGGGAGGAAACCACCACCCCTGGGGAGATAAGAGGAAGCTTTCTCTATCTTAACTGCAGTTTTAAATAAAGAGCCTAGAAACTTTTCCAGTCAAGCTAAGAGATCTGGTGCCAATTAACATTAAAGCCTTATGTTTAAACCTCAGCTTTCCCCTCTTCTGCAGTTATCACTGATAGCCTGACCTGAATAGAGAAGCTTCACAACTTGTACTGACAAAAAAATTTTTTTTAAGATTTTATTTATTTATTTATTTCATGCAGAGAGAGTGAGAGAGAGAGAGCATAAGCAGGGGGAGTGGCAGGCAGGCAGAGGGAGAAGCAGGCTCTCTGCTGAGCAAGGAGCCCGATGTGGGACTCGATCCCAGGACCCTGGGATCATGACCTGAGCCCAAGACAGCCGCTTAACTGACTGAGCCACCCAGGCGCCCCCTGACAAAATTTTTTATTTTTAAAATTCTTTTATTACAAAATTAAGATCTTTTACTGTGATTTTTTTTTTTTTTTTTTACAGAATAAGAATTATTCCCCATTCATATATATGTTACAAATTGCCAAAGAAACAAATTTTGTCCGGCTCAAAGCTTATCTCTAGACTAGAGGTTGGTAGACATTTTCTATGAAGGACCAATGAGTGAGTATTTTAAGTTTTGCAGGCCATACTGTCTCTGTCATACCAACTCTGCAGTTATGGTGTGAAAGCAGCCATAAACGATATGTAAATAAGTGAATGTGGCTGTGTTTCAATAAAACTTTACAAAACGAGGCAGGAGCAGATTTGGCCTATGCACAATAGTCTGCTAACTCCTGTTCTAACCACGTAACCTTATTCTTTCACAGTCAAGGAATATTTAAGCCCCTTTTATAACTTGCCAATTTTAGTTGTCTTATTATTCAGTTTTCTCCTCATGTTGATCATTCAGATTAATATTTTCATACATATTTGTATAAGCACCGACTTTCTTCTTCCCTAGGGCAGTATTATACAGATTGGAAAGCAGTCAAAAGAATGGTTTTACCATTTCACTTTCATTGTTATCAATAACACTCTTATAGAGTCCCTTTAGTTCATGCGATTCTTCGATTCTTCGTAGAAAGTGTGAATAGGCATCCAGAATGATGGCCCTCAGGGCACCTGGGTGGCTCAGGCGGTTAAGCATCTGCCCTCCGCTCAGGTCATGATCCCGGGGTCCTGGGATCGAGCCCCACGTTGGGCTCCCTGCTCAGAGGGAAGTCTGCTTCTCCCTCTCCCCTGGACCCCCACTCATGCTTGCTCTCTCTCTCTCTCAAATAAATAAATAAAATCTTAAAAAAAGAAACAGCCCATAAAACAAAATGACAGCCCTCTAAAGGGACGAGGTCATAGATAGCATAGATAGCAAAAGGTCTCTCCAGCCTTGACTTTATATATTAAGATTTTATTAAAACCATGGCTGGGAGGGGTGCCCAGCTGGCTGGGTCAGTAGAGCACGTGACTCTTGATCTCAGGATTATGAGTTTGAGCCTCACATTGGGTGTAGAGATTACTTAAAAATTAGAAAATAATACATAAATACATAAATAAATAAATAAAAGCACTCCTGGGCATTTTGTCTGTACTTTTGAGCTAGCAGGCCACACATCTCATTATTCCACTCTACAAATTGTTCCTGATCAGATAGTAAACAATATGGTTACCCTTCAGGACAGGGTAACAGAAAGAGTCATGACTCAGAATCTCAGAATCAAAAAGTATCCCAGACAGTGGTAGGTCCCAATTATATGTGGGTCCCTTTAAATAAAAGGAACAGAGCGGGGCACATTATGAATGCAAAATTAGGTACAAAAGTGAATTTTATTTCAAATGAGAAAACAAATTTCAACAGCTATAAACTAAAAAGCTGGGAAATATGACGACCATTTTATTTCAGATTACCTTTTGGGTTTCCACTAATATACTTCCTCTTTGTCACATTTAAAATTTTGGCTGGGTTTAAAGAGTACACTTATCATGATGAGCACTGAGTAATGAACGGGATTGTTAAATCGCTACATTACACACCTGAAACTAATGTAACAACATTATGTTTACACTGGAATTTTAAAACTTAATAAAATAAGTTTTGGTTGGTTAATAATTTTGGAGAAATATTAAAAATTAATCTGAAATCAAAGAATACACAAATGCAATTTGAATACTTCCGTAATTACTGTTACATTGCAAAGTGACAGTGTTATCAAGTCACTCTTAGTGTAAGAGTTCTGTCACTGGGCTTTCTTTCCTGCCACTGTCACTGGTTTCTTCAGGCTGTTCTGCTGTGTGGGTGGCAATTTTGCGTGCTATTTCATCTGGAACCACCATGCTTTGTCAGGACAAGACGTGTCAGATATTCTAAAATCCAATCTGATATGTTGGAATCCACAAAAACATGCAACTTCACAATGAACTGTACTCATTTCCAGCACTGCTACACACGTGTTATCTACAAACCCTGGAATTCTGATAAATTCTGTTTCAGGAAATTCCTAGAAAAAGTATTAAGTTGCAGTCAAAACAGTCAGTGGTCGGGCCACCTGACTGGCTCCGTCAGTGGAGTATGTGACTCTTGATTTTGGGGTTGTGAGTACAAGCCCCACGTGGGGTGTGGAGATTACTTAAAAATAAAACCTAAAAAAAAAAGCACAACCAAAACCAGCCAGTGGCCTTGATCGATAGTGATACAAAGATCTGCACATTTATGGACGTGTGTGGCCATGTAAGCACATTGCTAGGACTTAAAAGGGTCTGTGAAGAGGAGGACACACAAGTTTCAGCTTCATTATCACGGGAAGCCCACCTCTGACCTTCAAAAGCACTTAGTTTAGGTTTCATAGCAATCCCGTACCCCTGGTGGTCAGCCAGCCTCTATAAAACACCCCAAAGTGTATTACATCCTAAAGCAACCCATTCCATTTTTAGGCATTGTATTAGTCGGGGTTCTCCAGAGAAACAGAGCCAATAGGATAGACATAAATATACCTTAGAAGAAATTTATTATAGGAATTGGCTCGGCAGTTATCAGGGCTGAGAAGTCCCACGACCTGCTCTCTGCAAGCTGAAGACCAGGAAAGCTGGTGGTCCAATGCAGTCTGAGACCAGAGGCCTGAGAACCAGGAGCATCCATGTCTGAGAGCAGAAGATGGATGGCCTAGCTCAAGCAGAGTGAATTCCGCGGCTGCCTTTTGTTGTTATTAGGGCTTTCGACAGATTGGATGATGCTCACCCACACAGGTGAAGGTGATCTTTACTCAGTCTAGTGATTCAAATGCTAATCTCTTCTGGAAACACCCTTAGAGACACACCCACAAATAATGTTCTCTGGGATGTTCTCTGGGCATCCTTTAACTCAGTCAACACATAAAGTTAATCGTCATGGGCATCTTAAGTTATTCTAGAATACTTTCTTATGCTAAGCCAAAACCCACCTCCTAATAACTACTATCTAGTGGTCTTAGGTCTCCTTTTCTATTATAAAAGTTTGTTTGTTTGTTTGTTTGTTTGTTTATAAATAATCTCTATGCCTTACATGGGGCTTGAACTCACAACCCCAAGATCAAGAGTCATATGCTCTTCTGACTGAGCCAACCAGGCACCCTCTACATCTCCCTTTTGAATAGTAAATCTAATCACTCACAGTCATCCATACGTTTGAAGACTGTGGTCACATCATCCACTGTCTTAGTTTGGGTTCTCTAGGACGCAGACTCTGTCATAAAGATTTATTCAAATGCTAGTAGTTTATCTGGGAGGTGGTTCTAGGTTCTAGGAAAGCTTCCTAGGTTCTAGGAAGAATTATGTCACTTTTTGGCAAAGAACTTACTATTTTTGATCATCTAATATAAGCAATTGTTCATGCATTCTCCATAGTTCAAATTTAGATCTTGTTTACACGACAGCACTAAAGAAGAATATCCTTTTAGGTGACAGGTGGTCATTTGGCCCCAGTCAAGCCTTCACATGACCCCAGCTCTGGTTGACTTCTTGACAGCAACCTCATATGAGATCCTGAACCAGAACCATCAGCTAAGTCACACTTGGATTCCTGACCTTCCAAAATTGTGAGAGAGAATACATAATTGGGTTTTCTTTTTGAAGTTGCTATGTTTTGGGGTCATTTGTCTCACAGTAATAGATAACTAATACATGGAGAATACATGCATGGCTGATTGGTCTTCTTAGATCATCAAAACTTGCCAACTCTTTACCTAAAAATGGCAGAGTTCCTTCTTGTGATTCATGGCCACGAAATCTCCATTTTCCTCTAGTTCTTAGTGAAATTCTAAATCATTTGTCAATAACCTTCCATTACCGTTTCTTGAATTGCACATGTTTTTAACCTACCTTACTGCACCCCAAATCCCAGCAATGTAAATGCTATTGAAGACTGCACTACAGAGACTTAAATCCCATCAATGGATGGGGCCCTGCCACCTTGCCCCAAGAGCTATAGAATAAATGTCTTACTTAGAATAGGGCAGAGGTAGTGGGCATTAGGTCAAGGTTTTATTTTGATATGTTTCATTAATTATCTCTTTTTCTTTTCCTAGCACCTTCACAAATGATTTTTTAATAGCAATATGTGAAATGCAACTGATTAGTCTCTAGCCCATAAAAATGCTTTCCTGAGCAAAACAGCCCAGCCAACCCCACTGACTCTGGCCAAGTAATGTTTCAGCAGACAAGTATTTCTACGTAAGGCAAGGGGTCCCTGTGCCTTCCTGGCTGCTATGGGGAAGTAATAAAACAGTAAATTATGGTTGGGTGGAGAGCTAGCCTTTGGTCCTTGATCCTGCTTCTCTGATAATAGCCAGTAGGCTTCTTCTTGTGGTAGATTGAACTTACCTTGTTTCCTTTTTTTCCCCAAACAGCTGCAGTTGCAAGTTATTGCTTGCCAGAACTCATTTCTCTCATACCTGTTCAAACATCTATCTATGAGTGAGAAAAAGCTGATGGAAGGAAAAGGATATTTTGCTGTCCTCAGATTATAGGTGACTTGAAGAACTGAATTCATACTGACACCAGGATGGAATCAAGAGTATTTTTTCCTACCTAGTTCCTATCAGAACTAGAGAGTGAAATAGAATGCTGGTTGTGGTTGTAAATATATACGCTCCATGTTCTTAAATTATTTGCATTATTTGGAACTTCCAAGTTAATTAAAGCATGGCGCATCACAGTTACTGGATTATAATTATCCCTCAAAAGATATGCATGCTTTACCTGGCAATAAAAATTCTCAGGGTGAGTCAGTGAGTTCATGAGCAGCTCAGCTGGTGCATTTGCCCCTCTGATTCTGGCCACTCAGCTGCCCCAAAGTCCAGACACCACAATACCAACGCCCAGTTTGAGCCTCTTCCATTTGGATGCTTATCTGTGGGCCTCCCTTGACTTCCCGGTTCACATTTTAAATTGAAATGTTATAAGCCAAGCCAAATTAGTGTATTTCAAGGGTTTATTCCCATCTCGTCTATTGTTCTGTAATTATGAATTGGGTCCAAGATGATTTGGAATCTTGTGCCAATCCTGAAGTTATTCCAAACTGCTTATTTTGGGGATGAGTCCGAGAAAGTCTGGCACACAGTAGGCGCTCAATAAATATTTATGGACTCCTAGTATATACACGTGGTATTTTTTTTTTTGCTGAGACAATTTCTATTTTCAATAGACAGTAGAAGCTAGACATGCCTGGCACATGCCACACTGACTTGGGTGACTGTAATAACAGGGAGCACTAAACAGAATTCCTGGAAGGAGTGATTTCTTCCAGCTTCTTTATTATCATTATCATCTCTTACTCTTAATTCATTTCCTCAAAAATCCACAGATAAGGGCGCCTGGGTGGCTCAGTCGGTTAAGCGACTGCCTTCGGCTCAGGTCGTGATCCTGGAGTCCCGGGATCGAGTCCCGCATCGGGCTCCCTGCTCAGCTGGGGGTCTGCTTCTCCCTCTGACCCTCTTCCCTCTCGTGCTCTCTGTCTCTCATTCTCTCTCTCTCAAATAAATAAATAAAATCTTTAAAAAAAAAAAAAATCCGGGGCGCCTGGGTGGCTCAGGTGGTTAAGCGTCTGCCTTCAGCTCAGGTCATGATCCCAGCGTCCTGGGATCAAGTCCCGCATCGGGCTCCCTGCTCCTTGGGAGCTTGCTTCTCCCTCTGCCTCTCTCTCAATCTCTCTGTCTCTCATGAATAAATAAATAAAATATTTAAAAAATTAAATTAAATTAAATTAAAAAAAATAAAAAATAAAAAATCCACAGATATTAGAATAAATATGCTGGGGCCTTAACAGTTACCTAGTTCATAAGGATACAGAATTCAGTAGTCCATCCAAGACTTCTCACTACCTGAGCAACAAGAGCCTTTATCACACACCCTCTGGTATAGACTCAGATACTAACATGACAGCTTGGCTCTAAGGGTTTTCTTTTAATAAAATGGAAGAGGAAGGGGGAGAGAGAGAAATAAGAGAAAGGGTCCTTCAACCCCCAAACTCAGCATATTCATATGAGCACATAAGAACAGAAAGATACAGTTCCAAAATTGAACTTTAATAATTCCACCCTAGGAGTGACCTCTTTTTTTTTTTTCTTTCATAAATTGAAATCTTCCTATCTCCTTATTTTGGTGAAAGAGATGAGAAAGACTGATGAAAGCACCTTTCTTGCCAAAGTCCTCTCTGTCAGTTCAGAGCAAGGAAAATGAAAATACCAAACAAATTCATCCATCATGATATACTTCTTGTCTCCTTTTCATCTTTCTTCTACTTCCTAGATTACTAATTTCTCAGTCACCTTGTTTTCACTCCCAGTCTGATGGGGAGCATATTTGTAATACTTAATACTTGCTATATCTACCAATACTGATGCTTTAGTACTTAGTATCTGCCATATATATAGGATCTCAAAAAGTTTCAAGATATGAAGTAGGTGTCTAAAGCTATGTTGGTTAAGCATCCGACTCTTGATTTCAGCTCAGGTCATGCGCTTGGGGTCATGAGATCGAGCCCAACATCAGGCTCCCTGCTTAGCAGGGAATCTGCTTGAGATTCTCTTCCTCTGCTCCTTCCCTGATCATATTCTCTCTCTCTTTCTCCTTCTGTCTTTCAAATAAATAAATAAATCTGTTTAAAAAAAAAAAGAAAGAAAGAAATCAGAGGGCACCTGGGTGGCTCAGTCGGTTAAGCCTCTGCGTTTGGCTCAGGTCATGATCTCAGGGTTCTGGGATCGAGCCCCATGTCGGGCTCCCTGCTCATTGGAGAGCCTGCTTCTCCCTCTCCCTCTACCACACCCCCCACTTGTGCTCTCTGGCTCTCTCTCTGTCAAATAAATAAATAAAATCTTAAAAAAAAATTAGAATGGGGCACCTGGGTGGCTCAGTCCTTAGGCGTCTGCCTTCAGCTCAGGTCATGATCCCAGGGTCCTGGGATCGAGCCCCGCATCGGGCTCCCTGCTCAGTGGGGAGTCTGCTTCTCCCTCTGTGTTCTCTCTCTCATGTTCTTTCTCAAGTAAATTTAAAAAAAAAATAAAATAAAAATATAAATAAATAAATAAATAAAATTAGAATAGGTAAGGAAAGTGAGCTTTAGAAAATCAAAGGATAACTTATTGTCTCTAGCAGAAACCTGAGGATTTCATCAGGACCCTGGGGCTGCCTATCACATTTAACCATTGGCTGCTTGACCATAGGCAAGGGTATCAGTCAGTGCAAGTTAGGTTATGCTGTGGTAACAAACAATCTTTAGAACTAAGATTGTTTTCCACTTACACCACATGTCCATCACAGGAGGTTGTGGCTTTGGGCCACCTCATCCTTACTCTCAGATGGAGGCTGATGGAGCAGTTTCTATCTCAGATCTGGCCAGTTTTGTGACAGAAGGAAAAAAGCACATGGAAAATAATATGCTAGCTCTAAAAGCATCTCTCCAGAAGTGACCACATCATTTCCACTCAGTCTGTTGGCCAGAGCAAGATAAATGGCTCTGTCAATGGGACAGGGACACGATCCTCGCATAAGGGAGGGGCAGCAAGTATTATACATATTATATGATCTATCCCAGTGAGAGGCCTCTGTTATCTCACTTGTGAAAAAAGTTTGGCCTAAGTTATCTCCCAGATAAAACTTATGATCTAATAATTCTGGAACCACTTGGCAATAAAGGAGCGTAGTATAGTTGTTGCTCATACCTGCCCTCTCTAAGTATCATAAATGCAATAGTTCCTCATAAAAGCAACAAGCAAAGTTAGGAATGGCTTCTTGTTCAAGTCATGGTTGGTCCAGTGTTTCTGGAAGATACCAGCAACTACTAGCGTTCTTTCCCCATCAAAATTCTATGATACTCTAACACAGGAAATCTCAGAACCCCACCCAGTCTTGGCTTATGCAAGCAAAACCCATGGATTTCCGGTTCCCATTCAACTTGTGCTGTGAGAGTTACATTATTTACCTGGCTATTAAAATGGGAGGCTAAGTGTTATAGATACAATTCTTTAAAAAAAAAAAAATCCAGGGGTGCCTGGATGGTTCAGTTGGTTGAGCGTCTGACTCTTGGTTTCAGCTTAGGTCATGATCTCAGGGTTGTGGTATCCAGGCCCACATGGGGCTCCCCACTCAGCACAGAGTCTGCTTGGGATTCTTTCTACCTCTGTCCCCCACTCCCCACCTTTTGTGTGCGCTCTCTCTCAAATAACTAAATAAATAAATAAATAAAATCTTTTAAAAAAAAAAATCTGGGGCACCTGGCTGGCTCAGTGGGTGGAGCGTGTGACTCTTTATCTCTGGGCCATGGGTTCCAGCCCCACATTGATCATAGAGATTACTTAAAAAAAAAAAAAAAAAAAACAGAAAAGCAAAAACAAAACAAAACAAAAAACAAAAATAGATGTTGGGAGAAGGAAAAAGTCTAAAATTACTAATAAGTGATTTGTATTTTGCGGGTGCAGTATGCCTTATCTGAAATCCTTAGAGAGTCAGATATATTTCAGAATTCATAATTTTCAGGTTTCAGAAAGATAATACAGTGCATATACCATATGTTATTTAACAACTCATCAAGCTATGAGGCTGGACAAGGTGGAGAAGAGCATGTATAATATGTTACCTTTATCTTAGGGGGGAGGGAATGAATATTTGCTTATATTTTTTAAAATTTGCTCATAGTAAAAAAAAAGAAGAGGAGGAGGAGACGCAAGAAAAGATAAACCAAAAGCTAAAACAGTGGAAGTGATGTGGAGAACAAAGGCAAAAGAAATGTAGAAAAAAATTAAATCTCCTTATAACTTACAGCCCATTGCCAAGTCCTTGGGACAGGCAGGGCGACCTTTATCTAGGAGCTCGGTTGTCTCAATGTGAATACTTTGCTAGGGGCAAAAGGCAACCTTAGCTTGACATTAGCCCGACCTCCAGGATCCTATAAGTCTTCTTTAACATATAAAAAAATCCCTTTGGAAACTTCCTTTATCTCTACCCCCGCAAGATACATGTTAGCAATCATCCTCCAAACATATGGTCCATTGCTACACAGCTGAAGGGTCTCATGATTAATGTTTTACTAGACACTAGTAAACTATCTTATCTTAACAGCAGCTAGCCCCTCAAGGTCCTGGAAGTCTTACTTCCAAATTCCTTAGAAACTTAACACTATCCCTGACCCCCTCCCAACTTAAAAGTCTATAATCAGTCACTCCTCACAACCCCACTGCAGCTCTTTCTGCCCATGGGTCCTGTCCCCGTGCTTTACTAAAACCACTTTTTTTTCATCGGAGACCTCTCAAGAATTCTTTCTTGACTGCTCCCCAACCCCAAAGCATTTCACATCAGAAGTAAGGCAAACGGGATGAAGACTGGGTTCAAAGCTAGCCTTCTATGAATGCACCTTGACTGTGAAGCAAATTTAAATTTTAAAAACATGCAATTCTTTAAAATCTAAAGCACAATGAAGTGAATGAAGGGGCTCCTGAGAATCAAGCTGACAGCATAACCTCACCAAAAGGGATTATTCTATGACTCTAAAACACAGAATTTAAATGAACATCTTCTAGGGAAATGTAACCTAAGGACAAAACAAACTATTAAAAAAATTAAACTGTTTTCAGTTATCACATTGTTGGTGGTAGTGCTGCAATTATTATTGTGAAACTATTGTCTGTATTTTGGATAAAGCAAATGAGTAAGTATACTGGTTTGAATTGGCAACCAGGATTTTAAAACCTGAGTAACTGAATTTGAATTGGAAGCATCAGTATGAACTCAACAACCAAACTGAAAGAATATATCTGATGAGGAGAACAAAGGCAAAAAAAAAAAAAAAAAAAAAAGTAGATAAAATTAAGTTCCCTTACAACTTGCAGCCCATTGACAAGAGTGGACATTCTTCAAGGAACTCACAACTGCCTTAAAGTTAAGGCTTTGTTAGAGGCAAAACGCAAACCTTAGCTTGACAATAGCTAGACCTCCAGGACCCTGCAAGTCTTCTCCAACATATGAAAATCCTTTTGGAAACTCCTTTTATCTCTACCCCGCCCCAATTTAGAAATATATAATTGATTGCTCCTCACAATCCCAATGCAACTCTTTCTGCCCATGGGTCCTGTCCTCGTGCTTTAATAAAACCATCTCTTTGCACTGAAAACATCTCAAGATTTCTTTCTTGACCGTTTCTTCCCGGTCCACATCACATCATATCTAAGGAGAAAAAATGAGAAGGAAAAACAATACTTAAGGGAGACTTAATAAACACGCCAACCAATTATTGATACATGTATTTCCTTGTTCTATCCATTGATAAAACCTAAAAGTAATGACCAACTCAGAAGTAATGAGCACTGGAAAGCAATAAGATAATGGTTTCCAAATACAATTTCCCATTAAAAGGAACAGGGCTTTTTGGAGATATGGTTGAGCCCAGGTCTGAGATAGGAAATGTATAATATATGCCTGGAACTTTTCTCATCCCTGAAGACAGGAAGCTCACTGGTGTTCTGTCAAAAAGAGTTGGGGCAAGAAGAAGCTTCCAGTGGCCCAACATGGGACAATTTCAGCATCAGTAAGAATAACTACAGTGGGGACACCTGGGTGGCTCAGTCAGTTGGGCATCTGCCTTTGGCTCAGGTTATGATCCCAGGGTCCTGGGATTGAGTCCCGCATCGGGCTCCTTGCTCAGTGGGGAGCCTGCTTCTTCCTCTGCCTGCTGCTCCCTCTGCTTGTGCTCTCTCTCAAATAAATAAATAAAATCTTAAAAAAAAAAAAAGGAATAACTACAGTGGATTGAAACTGATCAAGTATGTTTAAATCTCCCTTTCAGAGGATGCTAACAACAATGCATTATTTTTGAAAACAGGTGAAGGGAAAGAATCTAGCATTCAACCTACCTTTCCTGTGCAATCCATCTCTGAGTTACCAAATAGTTGATGAGGAGACATTTCTTTTTACAGAAAAAATCGTCATGCTAGGAAATAAAGAAGGAATGGTAGAATTAGAATAACCCTCTTTTGCAATTCCTAATTAAATAATTAATCGAGACATCGCTCATCGGTGGCTGCTAGCATAACAAAAAGAGAAATAATTGGATACTATGTTCTTTGGAATGGAAGTCACCAAAAAAAAAAAAAAATCGGAATTTGAACCTGACTAAGGCTTAAAATTTCATTACCAATTTGTAGCAAATACAGGGGACAGAGAAAGATATAATGACAACATGGGGATGCAATAGACAAAATTTTGTGTATTAAGCATGTCTTTTTATTCCAGTATTTTGACATCTGGTGTCTTACTGACCATGGGAGACTGTCAGCCTACGGTTAACCAATTCTTAGGAATAGTAAACAACTCACCTTCAAGCACACCTTTCATATGCAAACTAACCAGTACAGAGCCACCCCACCCCCATCTTCTACTGGGCTTTCACAATTCAGGGAAATATTCCCTTGCCCTAGTCACACCAAACAACTAGAGATAGCCCTTATGTCCCAGAGCCCACTGAAATTAGTCCAGCCAGCCAAACTTGCTTACCCACAGACCACAATAAAGGCTCTTGCCCACATTTTCTTACCGTCCTTCTACCTCGCCACTGACACTGATGTTTCCCAGTGTGGCTTCCTCGGCCTGGTGCGCCCCCTCCTCTTGGGGGTGTCTCCTGATCTGTTGGCCTCACCAAACCTGAACAATAATAAACTCTACATTTTAAAACACCTTGACTGTGGGAAACCTCTACAAGACAAATGACAATTACAAGGGAATTGGAAGGAAGGCAGGAAGGCAGGAAGGCAGGAAGGAAGGAAGGAAGGAAGAAGAAAAAGAGAAATAGCAAGGGAGTAAACTAAGAGGGAGAGAGAAACTTTAGTTAAATGAACTGTAAAAAAAAATACATCAACCAATTGCAAAGAATAGACTATATTTTACTCTGAATTTTAACCATCTCTTAAAAACATGAGGAGACTAATGGAGAAATGTGAACACTGATTTAGCCGCTGACATTTGATATTATGAAATTACTGATCATATTTTTAGGTGTGATTACAGAATTGTTGTTATAGTTTGAAAGATTTTATTTATTTATTTTTTAAGCAAACTCTTTGTCCATCACAGGGCTCAAACTCAAGACCCAGAGATCAAGAGCCACATGCTCTACCGACTGAGCCAACCAGGCACCCCTGTTGTTATAGTTTTAAAAAGAGACTTAATCTTTTAGAGGTTCACACGGAAATATCTACAGATTAAATGACAAGATGCCTGTGATTTACTTTACAATAATCTGGAGTGGGGGGAGGGGTGTTGGGTAGAAGTAGGAAAAAAGTAAGATTGGTTTAAAGTAATAGGTGTTGAAGCAGGGTTATGAAAACATGAAGGGTTATTATGTATACTCTTCTGTTTATGGAATCCTCAAAATTTTTGATAACAAAAAATAAAAATCCTTTGAGGAAACTTCTTTTTTTTAAGATTTTATTTATTTATTTGAGAGCGAAGAGAGAGCACTAGAGAGAGAAAGCAAGCAGGAGGAGGGGGCAGAGGGAGAGGGAGAAGCAGGGAGCCTGATGGGGGGCGGGGGGGGTGGCTCCATCCCAGGACCCTGGGATCATGACCTGAGCTGAAGGCAGAGGCTAAACCGAGCCACTGAGGCACCCCTGAAGAAACTTCTTTGAAGAACATGTTAAATGGCCCAAATTTTTTGAAAAGATAAGTGAATTCAGAATGACTAAATAACTTGCCCAATTGCTAATACATGGTGGGGCCAGAGTCCAAATCCGGGTCCATACTACCACCCAAATTCTGCCCTCCCAAGTGAAAAGAGAGGCTACATTCGGAGGCTGTTCCTCCAGCTCATCTGTAGAGGAGAGGATGGGGTTCTCTCTTAGTCCCCAAGGCCCCTGTCAGGAGCAAGAGGGACAGTTGAACTTGTGGCAACAGCAGGCTCGTACTGAGGCCTCCAGCTGAGATCTTATTCCTCAGTTTCTTTGGGTTGTACCCCAGCCCTCGTCCCCAACTCTCCCCTGCAACAGAGAACACCCTGACTTTTTTTTTTTAATTCCCTTTTCAACACCCCATACTGCTCTGCAGAAAGTTTACCAGAATGGACACATCCAAGTGAAGCTTGTCACCTTAAGCATGCAGAAACTTACTGTCAAGATATTTTCGAACCATTCTCTTCCAGTAATTTTTAGTGAAATATAATCTCTCACTTTCAGCTTATGAACCACATGAAACAACCTCACCATTTCTGAAGCCTGCATTTTGGGCTCCAAATGTCAAGTTTTGGCTTGACCCATTCCCTTGTACATCAGACTTCCCTCTAAATTACTTTTGATTGCTTACAAAAATCAAATCTAATATTAATAATTGTCAAAAGAAGCACAATGTTTCCCTCATATTCAGGGCTAGGAACTGCACTAAGTGCTTTAAGAATATTATCTTCTTCAATCCTCAGGATAGTCCTTCAAAGGATGAAGATGAGCCAGCACTAAGGATGTTCAGAGAGAAAGAGCGGGAGGGGAGGGATTACCTCGGTCCCAAGGTTAGAATTAACCTCAGGCTTGACAAAGGATTTAGCAGTGTGGACATTAATATGAGTCTTTAAATATCACTTTGTCCTGTCATCTGTGAGTCTTGAGATCCTCCTCAAACAAAAAGAGCCTGTGAATATCAGTAATCTGCACTCTCCAATCTCCTCCCAACCACAACCATCAAACAGCAACCCCGATAATTCTCTTCTTTTTCTGAATCCAACATTCTTTACTGGGGATTGCGTGGGATTTGTTTTAGCATCTCACAATATATAAAACTATCTGGGTAAACCACAATATTCAGAGCTCACAACCATTCCCTGAATTTGCCCTTTGGGTTCCTGTATGGAACGGATTTGAGAGGACATATAGATGCAACTAGTAAAACTTCTTTTTCTTCCTCTCTCTTAATTCTTCTTGACAACCCCTCCCCGCCCCCCCCCTCCCCAATGCCAGGTCCACCTCATGGTTCCACTATTTTTCTTCACCCAAACATCAAATTCCTACCTGTAAACATCTCAAACTGCTACAGGGCAGAGTGAGTGCTGCTTTCTCCTGTAAGAGTTTCACCTTATACAAACTAAATTTAGAAAGTTATCGACATCTTGAAAGGGTTAGGGAGTTCTCAGATTCGATTTCCTCGTTATAGGCTTTAAACTGTTTCCTAGTCTTGGTGCGTTAAATCCTGGGCCTGGAGAAAAATATTTGCCTCCAGTGCAAGTTTGAGAAAGAAAGGCAGGTTGGGGGTGAACATCCCTGTTTAGGAGCCAGTGCCTTTTCCCTGCCTCCTAGCCAATAGGACAGAGACTATGATCTGAAATTATTTTAATCCTTCTAGCTAGGCAATTTTCATTCCTCATCAGACATCAAATTTGACAGCACTAGGTGTCACATTCGTAAGACCTTCACCATAGATCACTTACATCCCCACTTCAAAATTAAATGCATGAGCAAATCTTTGAAAATATTTGCAAAGTAACATTTTTCTTTATTTGATGTCCAAGTGCTATTCTAAATAATTCACTTAATAAAACCATTATTCCTAGGGGACCTGAGTGGCTCAGTCAGTTGAGTATCCTACTCCTGATCTCAGCTCAGGTCTTGATCTGAGGGTTGTGAGTTCAAGCCCCATGTTGAACTTAAAAATCAAACCAAAAAAACCCTATTACTTCCTTTCTGAGTTTAGTCTCTATTCCTCTTAGAGGTTTGTTTCTCTTAGCTGTAAATGCTGCTATTCCTCCCTTCATCCTTTAAAACCCATCTCGTCCATCTTTCTGGATTAACTCTGCTACCACCCCCACCTCCATTCTTTGGTCTACAGACCTTAGTCACAGATACATCATGTAGCCTCAATCACTCACTGGCTTTGCTTTTGGATACCTTTATTGCTTCTATTCCTATTTAGTCTTGTTAACTAGATTGGAAACTCTCCAAGGGCAGGATCTGTTTTCTCTCTTACTGTATCCTCTAATGCAGGACTTGGCTCTCAATAAATGCATAGTGACTAGTTAACTCACAGCAATTAATTATTTGGGCAAGTCTGAAATGTATCAAGATGATGGTTTAATAATAATCACCTTCAGTAATGACAACACTCAAAATCACATTTAAGCCCTTGTCTCTCCTGGCTAACTTCTTCCAGACAATACTTATGAATTTTGCAGAAGATTGCTGTCATCTTGACATTACTGTTTCATGAGATTTATAATCTTGCAAGCCATTTGTCATGGAAACAATGTGGAAGATAAAAGTAATTTCAGTAATACATTAAAAATGTTCTGCTGCTGAAATGTTAGTACAAACATCCTAGAAAATGAGGAGACACATGTTTTAGAAATACTCCTGGCCGGCAACAAGCTTAGATATAGAAAGTAATGTCACTGGGCCCTGGGCAAGGATGTACCTAACCTGCAATGAGCCAAGTTTCTTGCGCCCCAACTGAAGGTTGACTGGGGCCCGTAGGGGACAAAGGCCTGCCTACCTCTCCCTCTCATTCTCTGAGGGACCGGGTTTATGGCAAGTCACCAGATAAGAATAACTCCTCCTCAACCAGCTCTCTGTCAGAACAAGAGAGATACATTAATTTTCAGGACTGAGAACTTCAGGATGGTGAAGGGGGGTGTGGCAATTGTATAAGTGTCCCACCATTGATGTATTCACTCATTCAACAAACACTTATTACCTCCCACATGCCCGGCATGCAGGACCCTCTTCAGTATCTCACAGTCCAATGGCAGAGATGGGCATAAAGACAACACAGTGCCATGGGAAATACACCATCATACAGCCGTTAGACAAAGTGCCAGGGGGGGTACCTCCTGCCTGAGTCCGGGCCACACCCCCTAAATTAGGCTTAGAAGCTTCAAAAATGCTTTAGCAGGAAACCATTTGCTTCCCAAATAAATCGAAGATTTAGCGCCTCCCCCCAAACAGTTGGAGATAAAATCCTGGAAGTTAACATCGCCTTAGGTGTATTCCAAGGACCACTCAGTGATGCAGGATGGTAACAGCCCATTACCCAAAGGGAAAAATAAAAGGGAGGGTAATTGCTGGTCACTGAAGTCTGGAAACTGCACTTCTTAGATCCCTTAAAATGTTTGCGTGCATTATGAATCCCCAGGAGAAGACACTGTAGGCAGTATTTCCCAGAGTTAGCCAACTGGAGATTTCTTCCTTCTACAGCCATTTTTCTCTTTGAGCACACTCTGAGAAATACTGCTCTGGAGATTTCCCAAGATGGTCCATTCTACTCTGTGCCCTCATCCAGGATCAAATACTAAGGTCCTACAGAAACGTATAAATCCATTTCAAAGACCAAGAAATTATATAGATGATGGATTTTTAAAAAATGATTTCATGATTTCTTCCTAGTTCAAATATGTGTAGCCAAACTATTTTTCCCAGCTCCTAGGAGTAGACACTGTCTACAGTCCCTTAGGGTCCCTTAGGGTGCCCTACTCTAGGTTTACTAATTGGAACACAAACTTGGTTTCCTGTTTCTCCAGCAGGATTTGGAAAATATGTTGATGCAGCTTAAAAGACACACACCATAACTCAGAAGCTTAGGTAGACTAGCTTTAGGTAGATTAAAACAGCGTTTGTAAGACCTTGGGGCTGCAGATGTGGGGTCTCACTGGCTACATATTGGAATCACCTGGGGAGCTTAAAAAACACACACACACCCATGTCCAGACCCACCCCAGAATGAATTAAATTAGATTCTCTGGAAGTGAGGCCTGAGAACTTTTATTTTTAAAAACTCCCTGGGTAGCTCTAGTGTACGGCCAGGATTGAGAAGCCCCACCCTGAAAAATGAGGCTGTTGAAGTCACCACAGCTGGCTGCCCACCCTGCCTCATTTTCGGGACTTGCTCATTCTTCAGTGGACATGCAGGGCGTGGTATGAGTCAGCACAGGCTTCATGACAAAGTACCACAGGCTGGGTGGCCTAAGCGACACATACTTAACTTGCTCCCAGTTGTGAGGCTGGAAGTCTGAGATCAGGGTGCTCGTAGGGTTGGTGGCTTCTGAGGCCTCTCCCCTTGGCCTGCAGACAGCTGCCTTCGCACTGTGTCCTCTCATGGTCCCTCCTCTCTGTGTGCATCCCTGGTGCCTCTCTGTGTGTCTAAATTTCCACCAGTCAGATTGGATTAGGGCCTAAGCTAATGCCCACTTTAAGTTAATCACTTCTTTATTTTTTTTTTTAAAGATTTTATTTCTTTATGTGGTGAGAGAGGGAGAGAGAGAGAACCAAGCAGGGGGAGCGTCAGGCAGAAGGAGAAGCAGGCTCGCCCTGAGCAACGAGCCCGAGCCCGATATGGGGCTCAATCCCAGGACCCTGGGGTCATGACCTGAGCCGAAGGCAGACGTTTAACCGATTGAGCCACCCAGGTGCCCCTTAAGTTAATCACTTCTTTAAAGGTCCTATCTCTAAATACAGTTACACTCCGAGGTACTAAGGGTTAGAATTTCAACACATGATTTTGGGGGGAGATACAACTTAGCCTATAACAGGTGTGAGAGGAACCTCAAAAGTCTCCAGAAAACACTGCAAATTGTTATATCCATAAAGCTGTCACATTTTCCTGCTTGCAGCATAATTAAGCACATGATATAACACAGGGGGGAAAAAAAAAGATCTTTGCCCTTATGGCCCCCAAGATAATAAAATCTTGAACATGTCCTATAAAACTTAATTTTCTTTAAAGAAAAGGGGGGCAGAGAGGAAGTTTTACCTTTGACTTTTGTAATAGTAGTGTTTATAGGTATAATTTAAATTCTGTGAATATGATGATCACATGAAACATTCCTTTCTCCTTATGAACAGATAACAAAAATTAATATAAATAAATATGATAAATATAAATATAGTATTCACATAAACCAATAGTCTAAATTTGATAATCTTGTTAATCTTTGTGATATTTTTCCACCAAACACCCAGATTTTTTTTTATATTTATTTTAAGTAATCTCTACACCCAACATGGGGCCCCAACCCACAACCCCGAGATCAAGAGTCGCATGCCCCTCGGACTGAGCCAGCCAGGTGCCCCCTGCTGTGTTTTTTATTTGGCACATCGATCCTTTGAAGTCCGATACACTTGCATTTTGAAAATGAAAGAAAAGATATGTTTTTCTTTTCCAAATGCTTGTGTGTCTGAGTCTCTGCAGTTCTGGAGGTTCCAGTGAGATTTACCTAAGGAAGGGGCCTCCCCTGCCAGAGCTGACTGACCCAACCTTATCTGCACTTACCTCACAAACTGTGTGAACCAAGACATGCTTTTTTTTTTGGTTTCTAGAATTAATCTCACTCAGCAAGAGAGTTTTACTATCACCGCCTTCTTGTTTGTTTTTCTCCTTCCTAACTCTGCAGTTTTCTGGATGTTTCTAAGTGCATTTGTGGATCAAGTCTAGTCCCAGTTGTGGTGTGAGCATGGGCAACAATTTATTCCCTATTGATGACTGAAAGGGAGGGAATGTAGGTTTCTAGTGATCTCTGTCAGGTGGCAAATAACAGAGACTGGTTCATCTATCTTTTTTATCTGTCCTTTTGTTTGTTTGTTTGCTTGACCTGGGGATTCTGATATCTTCTATTGCTGAAACGTGAATACAAACATTCTATAAAGTGAGGAGAGACATGTAGAAATAGTCTAAGCTATGGACAGATTGGATATAGAAAGAAGTGTTGTGGGGCCCTGGGCAAAACTGAACCTAACTCGCAATGAGCCAAGTTTCTTGGGCCCCAGCTGAAGGTTGACTGGGGCCCATTGGGGACAAAGGCCTGCCTGCCTCTCCCTCTCATTTTCTGGGGGACTAGTCTTTGACTAGTCATCAGCCAGCAACTCTTCCTCTTCTGTGAGATCCTATGGCTCAAGAAAGTTTCCTGTGCCAGCTAGAAAAGCAAACAAACTTTTGAGATCTACAGTGGCTGGACCTGTGAGCTTTTGTGTTTATTTTTTATCCCCAGCTGAGGTTATAAAACTGAAACCACTAAGTACTTTTTTTTTAAGTCCCAACCTGGGGCTCGAACTCACGACCCTGAGATTAAGAGTAGCATGCTCTCCTGACTAAGCCAGCCAGGTGCCCCCACTAGTACTTTTGGTATTTGGAAAAAAATTTTTTTCTTGTTCTCTCCATGCAAAAGGAAGGTAATTAAATATTTTGTTTATCACATTCTGTATTTGTGGCTATCCCCTCCCTCTCTTCTCCCCACTTTCATTTCCTTCCCCTCCCCCCACAAAAGTTGTGGAGATTAATTGGTTATAAAGATCTTTTATTTTGGGTGCCTGGGTGGCTCCGTTGGTTAAGTGTCTGCCTTCGGCTCAGGTCATGATCCCAGGGTCCTGGGATGGATTCCCAAATCATGCTCCTTGCTCAGCAGGGAGCCTGCTTCTCCCTCTCCCTGCCGCTCCCCCTGCTTGTGCTCTCTCTCTGACAAATAAGTAAATAAAATCTTTAAAAAAAAAAAATAAAGATCTTTCATTTTATGTGCATTCCATGGATAAACTAGTCAGATGAAAGAGGGAAAATAATTAACAGATTACATTGTAAAGTTACTTATATTTATCAAAGCATTTGTCTTCATTGGCATATAGAAACACTCTTATAAATTTAAAATAATAATTTTAAAAAGTGTAACATAAATTTAAAAGTAATTCCAGAAAGGAGAAATCAAATTTTAATGTTGTTAATGTAATGGTTCTTTAAGAAAAAACTTTAGGGGCGCCTGGGTGGCTGAGTCATTAAGCATCTGCCTTCAGCTCAAGTCCTGGATCCCAGGGTCCTGGGATCAAGCCCCACATCGGGCTCCCTGCTCAGTGGGAAGCCTGTTTCCCCCTCTCCCACTCCCCCTGCTTGTGTTCCCTCTCTCACTGTCTTTCTCTCTGTCAAATAAATAAAAATTTTAAAAAATCTTAAAAAAAGAAAGAAAAAACTTTAAAAGCTTGATAAATCTATACCTCAGAGGAATGAAAAAGTTTAACTCTCAGATAAATTAATAGCCTTGGTTATGGCTTACAAGATAAAAAGCAAAGGAATGCTAAGGGACTTCAAACACAATTTAAAGAATTTCAATATTTGCTTTATAAATATGTGTTTATAAATCTATAGAAAAGTCTAAGAAATAGTCTTATTCAAAGAAATTATATTTCTTCTTGATTTTATCACAATATAAAAACCAATATTCTAGTTTATACAAAACTTGGGGGGTTTTTTTATCACAAAAGTTTAATTAAACTGAATGCTTTAAAATTTTACGAGTCAAGAAAGTTTTTGTTATAAAAATGTAAAGCTAACATATATATATATATATATATATATATATATATATATATATATATATATGAAATCCCTACTTTTTAGAGGGATTTTAAATTGAAGTGAAATTCATGGATCATAAAACTAACCATTTTGAAGCATATAAGTCCGGGGCATTTAGTACATTCATGATGTGATACAACGGCAGCCTCTACCTAGTTCCAAACAAGATGGTATTTTCATCACCCCAAAAGCAGACCTCATACCCATTGAGCAGCCACTCCCTATTTCTCCCTATCCCCAGCCCCTGGAAACAACCAGTCTGCTTTCTCTATCTATGGATTTAATTGTTCTGGATATTTCATGCATATGGAGTCATACAATATGGTGTGTGACCTTTTGTGTCTGGCTTCTTTCACTTAACATGATGTTTTGAGGTTCATCCATGATGTAGCACTTATCCAGACTTCATTCATTTCTACAGCCAAATAATATTCTATTGTATATATATATATATATCACATTTTGCTTATTCATTCTTCCATGATGGACATTTGGGTTGTTTCCACATTTTAGCTATTGTAAATATAGTGCTCTTTAAACATGTTATGTACAAGTATTTGTTTCAATACTTGTTTTTAGTCTTTTTGTGTATATAACCAGGATTGGAAGTGCTGGGTCATACGATAATTCTATGTTTAACTTTCTCAGGAACCATCAAGCTGTTTTCCACAGTGGCCGCACCATTTTATATCCCCCACCAATTAACTTTAAGACTTTGAACTAACAGTAAATTGAGGTATTAATACTTATCTTGCACACCTGAAAACACTAGTTTTACTATCCTTGCCATCATTTAGCAGGTTAAAATGGATGTATAAATTTACTACTTTAAGAATTTTTTTAGGGGTACCTGGTTGGCTCAGTCAGTAGAGCATGCAACTCTTGATCTCAGGGTTGTAAGTTTGAGCCCCACGTTGAGTACAGAGATTATTTAAAAATAAAATCTTAAAAAAATTCATTTTAAAGATGTATTTGATTATAGAGAGATATATATGCAAGATGATGGATGTATTTTGTTTTTGTTTTTGTTTTTTTTTAAGATTCTTTATTTTAGAGAGAGAGTGCAAGCAGGGGGAGGAGCAGAAGAAGAGAATCTCAAGCAGACTCCCAAATTGAGAGCAGAGCCCAACGTGGGGTCTGATCTCACAACCCTGAGATCATGACCTGGTCGAAATCAAGAGTTGGATGCTTAACCAACTGAGCCACCCAAGCGCTCCTTTGTTCCATTCTAAATAAAATTGTCTGGTTTTGCCAGAACATGACAGAAGGTAATAGAAGGCACTTTGAGGATATGTCATAAATACAGAAAAAAAGAAAAGTAAACTTAAGAGCCTAGGCTTATAATGCCTGCATATAGTGAATTTGACATGAACAAAGGAATATCTTAAAATTTTTTGCAAAATTGGCTCAGTGATAATTGATTTATTTGTAAGGTGGAAAAAGGCTTGTGCATCCTTTACTACAAATTGCTACATGGATGGTAATCAAAAAGAGTAAAATAAGAATTTGGCTCTCTGTTAAAATGGTAAATTGATCCTTTAGTAGATAGAATACTCCTAACAAAAACAAAGAGAGACAAGAAGAGTTAAAAGGCGTTCTGTGCCCAGATACCAGCCGTTCTCTTTCTTACTAAAATGCTCTGTAAACTGGTTGTGTTTGTCACTCTTTTAAATCAATTTTAACAAAACATCTTTAGTTTTGAAATAGAGGACCAAATAATCATTTTTATGTATTGCTGTGTTTCCTTTAAAGATTACCTGAAACCATTTCTTGTCTCCAGCACATCTATGACTAATGCTCATATGTCTCCTTTAACTCTTTTTGATACTGCCTTTCCCAAATTCAGAACCCCAAATCAGAACTCCCAAAACTGTAAAGATTTCAATTATACTTACATTATCTTTGGAGTTTCCCAGACGTCCAGTGGGTGTCACAAAGATTCAATCTTTCACCTTTGTAAAGAAGAGAGAGTAGAAATAATCTGGCATTCTCTAGTTTTAATGTGCTCAACAATATGATGTCCACAATATGAATAACCAGCAAATCAGGGGCGCCTGAGTGGCTCAGTCGTTAAGCTTCTGCCTTCGGCTCAGGTCATGATCCCAGAATCCTGGGATCAAGCCCTGCATCGGGCCCCGCATCAGGCTCCCTGCTCGGCGGGAAGCCTGCTTCTCCCTCTCCCACTCCCCCTGCTTGTGTTCCCTGTCTCGCTGTGTTTCTCTCTGTCAAATAAATAAATAAATAATCTTTAAAAAAGAAAAAAAACCCAGCAAGTCAAAAAGCTAAATCTCTCTGTATTAATTATATATAAATAAAATGATACCAATATAAATGTTTCAGTAATTATGAAATTTTATGTCTGAAACATACTTATGTACATGTGCAAATATGGGCACAAAAACTGTCAATAAATAAAGAGAGACATCTTGATTTTTCTACATACATACTCTTTGCTAGGTAAATATTTCCTATATAAATACTTGTCAATTGATGACAATCAGAATATACTTTATGGGATAAATTAAAGACTCCAGAGATCTGACAATGTCCTTACTGTTTGCAATGTTTCCTTACCCTCAGGTAACTAAATCCTTATAAACTGATTGCCTCTTGCACCTCAGTAGAGGATTCTACTTTTTTGCATTCTGATGTTGTTGATTGTCATCATAAATTAACTGGAGCCTTAGAGTCACTCTCCACAAGCATTTTCCGCTTTTCCCTTTCACTCACCTAAAGGTCCCTGCTACAAGAGTAGATCAGAAATTGAGTCTTCTGAAAGAAATATCAAACAAGCTTCAGTAAAGCACTGAACCAGATCCTCAGGACAGTTGAAACGACGAGGACGAGACTCATGGGTACAGGCTTCCTTTTATAAGATGACCTCTTCACCACTCTCTGCGCGACTATCAAGAGACCAAATCAGGACTCCCAGAATGTTCCCTTCCAAAAGCAAAGGACTTCGTGGAAATAAACTGTTTAGTCTGAGAGCAACAAAACACACATTAATTCCCTAGAACTAAATGAAAAGAATGAACTGATTTCACTGTGACCAGGCTTCTATTTTAAATGCACATGTGAGGAAAGCTCTTTTCTTTATTCTTAATTCAGCACCGACCCTCCATTTAACAGGTTGCACTTGTTCAAACTGGTATGAGACCTTTTTCAGATGGTATCTTGTTCCCGCTGAACCATCCCGATTCGGATTCAGGGTGGGAGGGAGAAATGGTAATGAAAGAGCTTAATATAGTAAATTAATAAATCAGGGAAACTTAAGAATAATAATTCCATACAATTAATAAGATAAAGCCATGGCAACAATGGTTCAGTATTATTTCAAGTGCCTTTACTAAGTTCCTTTGCTCTCTGTAACCAGAGGTTCAGTAAGAACGTATTCTTTTCCCAACCGGGAAATAATTGGATAGATCAAGTCGAAAACCCATACCATCATCATGCCAGAAATCTCATCTAATTAAGGAAGATAAGCCCAAGGACTACGCCTTCACATATGGAACAAGGCTTTCAGTGTCTGCCCACAAACCTGTTCTACAGGCTGTTCCGTGGCTCATGGAACCCCTGTCTTTCAGGCAGGCCAGGAACATTGACAAACGAGGGGATGTTGGGGAAAGAAGAGACCCTGGTACACTGAAATGATGAATTTTATGTGTCACTTCTCTGGGTCGCAGGGTGCCCAGATACGGGGTCAACACTGTTTCTGGATATGTATGGGAGGGTGTTTCCAGATGAGATTACAGAGTAAAGGAGATTGCTCTCCCCCATGTGGGTGGTCCTCATCCAAACTGTTGAGGGCCTGGATAGAACAAAAAGACAGAGGAAGGGAAAAACTCCCCTTCTCTGCCTGACTTTTTGAGCTGGGATACCAGTCTTCTGCCCTCAGATTGGGAATTAACAGCATCAGAGCTCCTGATTTTTAAACGTTCGGATTCAGGCGCCATCTGCTTTCCTGGGTCCCCATCTTGCAGAGAGCAGATTATGGGACATTCCAGCCTCCATAATCATGTGAGCTAATTCCTTCCTTCCTTCCTTCCTTCCTTCCTTCCTTCCTTCCTTCCTTCCTTCCTCCCTCCCTCCCTCCCTCCCTCCCTCCCTCCCTTCCTTCCTCTCTCCCTCCCTCCCTTCCTTCCACCTATCTATCTATCATCTATCATCCATCTATCTATCTATCTATCTCCTATTTGTCCTGCTTCTCTGGAGAACCCTGACTAACACATACATCCAGAAGTTACAGGTATTGTGGGCAAAGCCCGATAAATGTGAATTTGATGGTTCTTGGTTCCTGATCTCAGTGACTAAACTGACAAGGAATATAAAGTATTTCTGAGGCAGGGGCACTTGGCTGGTGCAGTGGGTAGAGCATGCAACTCTTGATCTTGGGGTTGTAAGTTCAAGCCCCACATTAGGTGTACAGATTACTTAAAAATAAAACCTTTTAAAATAATACATCTGAGACATAAAATTTGTAATAACCCCGGGGCTTTACAATGCCTCCAGATAAAAGTAATTCTCAAACCTTAATATCATGCTGCTCTAGTTTTTCTTTTTTTAATGTAGAAGAGGGTCTTTGTGTATTAAACATTCATCACTCCTTATGAAAATAAAGCTCATCAAATCAAATAAAACATCATATTAATGGTACTGAATCAGAAAATCAGGAAGCATCATAGATGGTCGAATCCACACGTTAGGGGCAGGAACTTGAACAAAGGAGGGACTCTAGAAGCAAAACTGGTATTTTTCTCTGCTTCCATTCTCATTAAGGATATGACATACCACAGTCAGGAAACATAAAAAAAGAAAGAATTTGCACCCTGAGATAAACCAAAAATAATAGTGTCACTCTGTCTCTGTCTGGTCCCCAAGATAATACATACTTGAGCAATTCCTCCAAACCTGAACGCCCTAAACAGAATACAGCTTTATGCCTGACTTTCACAATGCCAATGCATGTGGATAAGACAATAGTGTGAAAAGGTTATCTTTTTCCACCGTGGAAAAAGAATATAAATTTGACCTGTGGTTTTCTTCCATTATTTGGTTCTCTACTTGGAGGGTCAGTCCTTCTGAAGTCTGACTCCTTTCACCTCTTTGCAATTTAACTTTTCCTCCTTTCTTTTTTTTCTAAATGCTTTTATCTGTTGGCTTATCAAAACTTGAAGACAATCACCACATTTCAATAACCAGGCACTCCCATAGGTGAACGTTCCTCTCTCATTCAGGGCATTTTTTTCATGAGGCCATGGGGCTCTAAGCATCAGGAGAAGGGGCTACCCTGGCCGCTGCCTCCTTCCTCCCTCCCAGAGGCGGCGAAGCCACAGGCTTGAGTGGTCAGTACAAAGGGACCACACCGGTCACCTCAGCTGAGGGCTAATTATCTTCTTGGGGCTGCTGGTCTGTAGGGGAAAGGCTACGGGAAAAAGAGATCTGTTTCTTTTACAGTTACCAAATGAAAGGGGACCCTGTGTGTGACCTGCTTGGGGACAGGGCATTCCTCAATGTGCAGCATCTGTAAACTTGGCCCTGTGCATCCTTCTCTCATGACATTTCCATAAGCTCCTGCCCCAGTTATGTTCAGGAAGCACAGCCCCCGGCCCCCTGGAACGTGCAAAAGCAGAAAAGGAAAAAAAAAAAAAAACCCGCACTGCTATTCTTGGTCAGCTTAATGGTGAGAAGCTTCAGATTCTCTATAAAATGAGAGAGATTCAATTGTGTGAGGTCACCAGGTCACAATCTCCCCTAGAACACTGCTATTCGGAACAAAACATCCTTCTCAGAGGGGTCCTTAAAGTTTAATAACATCAGTCAGCAGCAACAAGACCCCGAGAGCACACAATCCAAAAATGAGCCTCTGTGTGTTGTCTCTTATGGAGGAGCTCCAGTTTACCTGTGTGCAATTTTAGATCATCAAAGGTGACATTGAACGCGGTCTCCTAAATCTCAATCACAGCCTTAACCACCCTGTGATTTAGCCAATGGCAGTCCTGTGACTCTTTGTGAACAAAAGGCCACCTTCCCAAGGCTGGAGGAAATGCTTACACCGCAATAAGAAGTGGAGAAGCACACAAAGTAAAACAAATTTGCAACATAAAGAGTGTTTGCTGAGTTGCTGAGTTGCTGTGGCACGACGCTGGATTGCGTTCCTTGCACCAGGCCACCCGATATTTTTATGCAGAACCTTTTAGTTTAGAGAATTTACATAAGGCATCTGTCCTCTTGACCCATAACAGCCATCTCAGTAAAAGCAAAGTGCCAAAATGGGAGAAGCACATCCTTCAAACTGCAGCCTACCCATGCCTCCAACAAGGATGAATCTCAAATAATGTTGAGTGAAAAAGGCAGACGCAATGAGTATCTATTGCTACAATTCTATTTATATGATGCTCAAGAACAGCAAAACGAATCTATGATGATAGAAATCAGGAAGTGGTTGCCCGAGTGACATTATTTACCTGGAGTACTGAGGTGAGAGAAATGGTATTTGTTGGGGTGCCTGGGTGGCTCAGTCGGTTAAGCATCTGCCTTCTGCTCAGGTCCTGATCCCAGGGTCCTGGGATGGAGTCCAGCTCTCTGCTCAGCGGGGAGCCTGCTTCTCCCTAGCCTGCAGCTCCCCCTACTTGTGCTCTCTCTCTCTGTCAAATAAATAAATAAAATCTTTATATATTAAAAAAAGAGAAATGGTAGTTGTTTACATGGATATATGCATATGTAAAAATTCATCAAGTTTTACTGTATGTGACTTTACTGTATGTTATGATCTGAATGTGCCCCTCCCATTCACATGTTAAAGTCCTAACCCCCAGATATGATGCAATTAGGAGGTGGAGTCTCTGCAAGGTGATTAGAATAGGATGAAGCCCAAAGGGTGGAGCCCTCATGAATGGGATTAGTGCCCTTATAAAAGAGACCCCACAGAGCTCACTAGCCCTTCTACCAAGTAAGGATACAGAGAGAAGGCACTTGCTATGAACCCAGAAGAGGGCCTTCACCAGCACACAACCCTGCTGGTGCCTTGATCTTGGACTTCCCAGCCTCCAGAACTGTGAACCATACATTTCTGTGGTGTATAAGCCACCCAATCCATGGTATTTTGTGTAGCCTCAATGGACTAATATAATAATTATATGTAGGACTAAGACATTGTATATAATTTACACCTAAATTTTGGAAGTTTTAAAAAACCTATCCACACCCATGAGCTCCAAAGTTGCAGCTGAGAAGACCACTACTCTCTGCCCATAACGGCAAGTGTGAGGCACCATTCCCCACCCCCAGCCTCACTGAAGTGGCCCATTGTGGCCCAATGTCACTTACTCCCCCTCAGAGTAGAGCAGCTCTCCCACTGTTCATTTGGCCCATAGCCCCCCTCATAGAACAGGGGAGTCGAGCCAGGGTGCACACTTCTCTGTATGCCTACCCAGCCGGACAATATTTTTTTTTCCTCTTTGTGACCAGAACATGCAGCATGATTGCCATTTAGATGATGAGCGTGGTCTGGCATCTCCTTGCAGCCTGGTCTCCCTCAGCGTTCCCATTTAGAAATAAATGCCTCAGCCTGATGCAGTCCCACCTGCGGACCACTCACTGTTTCTGACTCTGCAGCATCCCCTAGGGCAAACCCCACCCATTTTGTTGTCTGTTTTATTCAATTCATTTTCCTTTGTTCATCAGAATATCCATGTGCTAATGGGTGCCCCGCTCATGAGTCACTGAGCATGATGGGACCTGAAGTGTAACAGGAATGCAAAACCCCTGAGCCAAATCATGACCAGAATCAGACCTCGGCTCTCCCAACTCACCCCTGGCATGCTGAGAGCTAACTGCTTCGCCCCATCACTCCTGCCCCGGCAGGGCAGTGACTCATGCTCTCCAATTTGATCTGTGTTTTCAGTTATTGAGTTTCAGTCTGTATAAACATAACAATATGGGGATGCTATCAGTCCATTAGGCACTGGGATCGGGAGGCTTAAGTAGAAAAGAGGTAAATTTGAAGATGTCCTTTGCTGAGCTTAGAAGCAAAGCTATAATGGAGGATAAGCACTATTATTGATTTTCACTTTAGTGGGGTGACATTTTTTAAATGGGAGCAGAGGAATTTTTTCCATTGGTTTCCTTCTATTGGCAGGATCCTTTGCAATGTCTCTGAGATCTGAGGGAAATAATCACCTGTGTTTTATTTTTTCCTTATACTACAGACCATTAGCAAAGAAAAGCTCTCATTTGCACTCCCAGGAGACCACAGAGTATTGTTCTCTGAAGCCTCATGTGCACCTTCAGAGTGCTGGCAGGGGCGTGAGTTTCAAAATCATATTTCTCTATCCAAATAATTGTCCTTGTCTCTTCTCAGGGGTTTTCTCTCGTAAAGAGGCATTAAAATCCAAACATAAAGGAAATGCTACTGACTTTTAACTACTTAAATATGGCTTTCTGCATCCACTTTAATTCTATTCATAGGCTATACAGGGTCAAGCATACCATTCTTTATATCTGCAAACAGGACTGACATTGTTTTTTTTAATTTACAACATGATTGACATTTTTTTTAGTGCATCAATCCTTATGGCATCTTTGAAAGTGAGAGCAAAATATATTCCCATTTCATAGGTGAAAAAAACAAAAGTCAGGGTCATTTAAGCAAATTCATGTCTGAGAAAGCATTTTAGAATCCAGAGCTTGAATTTCCAATTCATGTCATCAGTTCTTAAGTTTTATCAAATGCTATGGTTTCATATCCATTTTTCCCCATCAGCCACCCCAAAGCATTGTTGGGAATGTCACTCACCATGATTCCATGGGCATCAGAGGGGCAGTGATCCTACTGGAGGCCAGGGGTTCCTGGGTGTGGGCCCCAAGATTCCTGAAGATAAACACCCTGGAATGGTTCAGCTTGACCAGTTCTATGGTGATCAGCCCATTGGCACTCCAAAGACAGTGGTTCCCTTGAGTTCAGCAAAGCCCTCAAGGGTTCTGTGCCTTAGGTTCTCCCAGAAAGCCAATTCTTTCTGCATTTACCAGTGACCCAAGAAAATGTGAGGACTCATGACATTTACTGTCTCTGCTGTATATGGTTAAACATGGTAGACAAGGGGCATTCGCTTGGACACACATGAGTATTTACTTCAACTGGAGGATGGCTGCTGAGTTCCCCAAAACATTCTCTTATTGGGAAGTTCCAACAATGTTCCCAGGTGTGTCATTCTCAATGACAATAGTCTCAGTGATAGTAGTCTCAATGGCTTCAAGCATGAAATAGCCCGTCTGATAAAGGAGGAACTTACTCAACACTGCTTGGAGACAGCATTGTCTCGAACCCTCTTTCTCCATCAGAGAAGGGCCCACACACTGAGATTCTGTGCAGAGAGAGACCGAAATTCTATCAGCTAGAAAGTAGGCCAGAGAACTGGTCTGATTCCCAAATCCTTTTTTAACTCGTCAGTTGGTTCCAAGACATTACCTACCGTTATTCCAATCACTAATCGGAGTGCTTTCTTCTCTACAACAAATGAACTAAAACTCCTGAGGTGGTTTCATTTCCTTTAAAGTCTGCTCATAACTAAAAAGTACCAGCCCTGAAGCTTATTAAAATCAGAGTGTGGGCTGTTTATAACCTGGGGCTAAGTCAGTTCACTGTAAGACAACTCAATTTGCATTTTCTCCCAGCCTCACCGGATTCCCCTCACCTCCTCTCCACTCCTTAACCAGAAGACTTACATTACCACACGCTCACTAGACGCAGGAGGCGGGGCAGGGTTTTCATCCCTAGCCTGGTGAATCGAGAATCATCCCACTGCACGTTCTCCCCAGTCTTCACAAAACCTGGCTCCTTTCACTGCCTTGAGGCCGTTTCTTAAATACAAACAATTCTCTACTGGTGAAAAGTTCATTTTTTAAAATTAATTAATTAATTAAAGATTTTATTTATTCATCTGAGAGAGAGAGATAGCATGAGTGGGGAGGAGAGGGAGAAGCAGGTTCCCCATGAGCAGGGAGCCTGACGCAGGGCTCGATCCCAGGACCCTGAGTTGAAGGCAGACACTTAACCCAAGCACCCCTGAAAAGTTCATTTTATTTTATTATTTTTTTTAAAGATTTTATTTATTTATTAGAGAGAGAGCACATGAGAGGGTGGAGGGTCAAAGGGAGAAGCAGACCCCCAGCTGAGCAGGGAGCCCCGATGCGGGACTCGATCCAGGGACTCCAGGGTCATGACCTGAGCCGAAGGCAGTCGCTTAACCAACTGAGCCACCCAGGCGCCCTGAAAAGTTCATTTTAAAGCAACTGTTAGAAATACAGAATGGGGGTTGGCACCTGGGTGGCTCAGCTGTTAAGCGTCTGCATTTGGCTCAGGTTGTGATCCCAGGGTCCTGGGATCGAGCCCCACATCGGACTCCTTGCTCAGTGGGAAGCCTGCTTCTCCCTCTCCCTCTTCCCCTGCTCGTGTTCCCTCTCTGTGTCTCTCTCTGTCAAATTAATTAATTAATTAATTAATTAATTAATTAATTAAAAAAGAAATGCAGAATGCATCCCCAGTGTCCCCCTCCAAAACAATAATAGCCCCAAGTACAGTAGAGACTGTAAATGTTTAGAGGAATGAAAAGCAGGCCATTTGGGGCAGTTGACAACAGGGGAGACATACTGGCTAGGAATAACCTGCCTACACGTTCAACTGCTTGACTGGTCTAAACTATCCTCACTCATACTGTCTAGAAATATTCACTCTCGACTGTTGACATATTGTAAGGAAACGGGGACCTTGCCCATATCCACCTAGGCCACACAGGTGAGACTCCACCCACAGTTCACCTGAGTCTTGGCCAAATGCCTGTGGTCCCCTCAGGAGACCTGTGGGGGGTACTCTATGGCCCACTCCCTACCTCCCCTGGGAGGTTGTTATGAGGCATTTTCTCATCGCCTCCCACCTCCTGAAGAGGTGTGAGGCTTCCTTCCTCAGCCCTCAGACTCAAGCTGCAGACCATAACCCTGCTCAGCTGCTATCTCAGGCTGGCCCCTCAGCTACCAGGTGTCTCACTGTGGACATTTTGTTTTGGTACCATCCTCTTTTGCAAGTGGGATTAGGTCCATGGGGAGATGGCACTCTGGTTATTTTCCCTCCACTGTCTATGCAAGTAATAAGCTGTCTACATCTAGGAGTATCTCATTGTATCTCTACCAGTCCAATCAGGCTGTGGCCTTGACCTTGCCTTGTCTTCTGTGTGCTTGTCACATATTAATTTTTTAAGATTCATTTGGGTAAGAAGGAATTCCTTTGAAAATAAAAAAAAAAAAAAAACCCTGGGACCACTGTTACTAACTTTTGCGGGGGGTGGGGAAGGGAAGTAGTGCATAGACCCTTCTTGAGAATATGTTAAAAGATATGGACACTTTCCCTCAGAAAAATATACCTGCACAAACTTTTCTATACATTCTCTGGAAGTGAATATCCTGCATGGACCTCACGCAAAAACCATTGTTCTAGGGGGATTAAGGTCCTATCAATCAGTCACATTGTGAAATGAAACAATATTCTCAGACTGGTTTCCTCATATTTATTAAGGGTCCCCCACATGCAGGCACAATGCTAAGCACTCGGGTTGCTATCAAGGGCAAAGACTGTTTTCAAGGAGCATGTAACTAGTCAGTCTAATGTGGAAGACATAAATATCAAATGCAACCACAGGGGCACCTGGCTGGCTCAGTTGGAAGAGCATTCGACTCTTGATCTGGGATTCAAGCCCCATGTTGGGTGTAGAATTTTAGTAAAAAATAAATAAACAGGGGTACCTGAGTGGCTCAGTTGGTTAAGTGTCTGACTCTTGATTTTAGCTCAGGTCTTGGTCTCAGGGTCATGAATTCAGGCCCTGCACTGGGCTCTATGGTGGACATGGAGCCTACTTAAAAGAAAGAGAGAAAGAAAGAGAAAGAAAGAAAGAAAAGAAAGAAAGAAAGAAAGAAAGAAAGAAAGAAAGAAAGAAAGAAAGAAAGAAAGAAAGAAAGAAGAAAGAAGGAAGGAAGGAAGAAAGGAAGGAAGGAAGGAAGGAAGGAAGAAAAAGAAAGAAAGAAAGAAAGAAAGAAAGAAAGAAAGAAAGAAAGAAAGAAAGAAAGAAAGAAAGAAAGAAAGAAAGAAAGAGAAAGAAAAGAAAGAAAGAAAGGAGGGAGGGAGAAAGAAAGAAGGAAGGAAGGAAGGAAGGAAAGAAAAGAAAGAAAGAAAGAGGCAGGGAGGGAGGAAAGGAGGGAGGGAGGAAGGAAGGAAGGAAATAAACTTTAAAAAATAAAAGATAAAATAAGTAAAATACAACTGCAGTAAGTAAAAAATAAAGGCATCATGGTGCTATGATGACTTGCTATAGGAGGGTTTGACCCAGCCAAAGCAATCAGAGACACATCCTTTGAGAAAATGAGGTTTTAGGTGAGAGATCAAAAATGGCAAAATCAAACTGGGCGGCATATGCCAAGGCCTCGTAGCACATGGCAGCAGGAAGTCTGAGGACTGAAGGAAGCCAGTGTGGCTGGGATGCAGAATAAGGACAGCATGGGTGTGATGAGGCAGCAGAAGTGAATGAGGGACAGACCACTCAGGTCTTCATAACCTCAATAAAGAGCTTTGACCATGCCTTAAGAAAAATGAGAAGACATTAAATTAGGGGCAGTGGAGTGGGGTTGTGGGAGGGATGTGTGTGACATGATTAGACTTGTGTTTCAAACTGACTGCAGTGTGGAGAAAGGACTAGAATGGAGGAGACATGGGATGTCCACTGAGAGCAGTCGGATAGGAGACAGGTGCATAATCTTGGGATTTGGAGGGCAAGGACAGATTTAAGAGCTATTTAGGAGATAAAATTGGCAGGACTTAGCAGAGACATGCTGGGTAGGTCTGAGCACCTTGGGTGGAGAGGGAAAATTAGTAACTGGAGCATGGAACACTCCAAGCTCTGGTCCCAGGAGAGGCGCCAGAGTAGAATAAGAGTCCAGGAAGAAATGAATTCCTTTCCTGTTTTTAGAGCAAGATTGGCCTTGGAAAGATTTCATAATGACTGAATTTTGCCTTTGCTTCTGTTCTACACTGCCCAGCCACTCTTCATTCAGGTGGTACCCGCTCTCATTTCTCATGGGCTCTAGACTCTAGAATTAGAAAGAAACAGATGGCCCAACCTAACACCTTTCTTTTCAGCTGAGGTTCAGAGGTGAAAATACTGCCCAAGATTTTTGATGTTCTTGTTTGGAATAAACAATAAATTTATTCCCCCCAAATGTGTCCTATTGAACACCAGTACCATGAGAGGATCTCCAAATGTTTGGTAAAATAAACTTGCATACTATAGTATCCCCTTTTGTATATTCAAAATGCTCATTAGCATATTAAACACTCAGAGATGTCCTGCAGCAAAGAAACCTCTAAATCTATGTTACCTGAAGTGAACTTTCTTACCTAACACTTGCTAAGATGCACGCCTCAGGAAACCCATCTTCAGATCGATACTATTATTTCTATCTTTTAACTATATTATTTCTACATTCTAACTATATGATGGCCTGAGAAACTTCTCCAGGCCTTTTTGCCATTCTTTCTTGATTCTTGGTCTCCAGGCTTCTCAAGCTTCCCTATGGCTGCTACTCTAGTGTCCTACCCAAAGCTGTCTCTTCCTTCAAACTGCTCCATGGAGCCCAGTCACCCAACTGCTCTTCGGTTGCTTTCAAATCAGAAGTCCATTTCCTCAGTACAACCAATACCAGCTATAACAGAAGGAAAGCAATTTGCATAAACTAATTCACACTTACATATTAATGCCTAATAGCTTACAACATCCTCCCCACAGAAGACACACCTTATCCCAAACAGTCTCTCATCATGGTGATCATCAGTGAACCAACACATTTAGGGCACACCAGGGGAAGAGATTTTAGGGGAAACCACATAAACAGACCAGCCCTGGTGCTTAATTTCCTCTAAATGATTTCTCTGCTCCAAAAATCTCTACTTCATCTGATCTTAAATCATATGGTCTATAAAATTCCAAGTTTTCCCATTATTTAGTCCCTCATTACCCCGGGAATGCCAATCTGTGTGAGCAGCCCAGAAAAAAAATGTTCCTATTCCTCAAGTCTCATTGTCTCGTGATGAGGAAGGCCACAGGGAACAGGGCCCGTGGTGTGAGATTGCTTAGGAAGCAGGTATTTGTAAACACATCTTTTTGTGACATGCAAACTTCTATGACATCCTTAAAACACTATGGAAAGATAAAAATATTTATGAAGTAGTTACATAATAATACAAAGGGTAGTATCATCTTGTCCAGAGTCTCTTTTTATCTGGAATGAGGCTTCACCTCTTACTAGTGTTTGGCTGTGTGTATCAGCTTGCATTGATCACCTCCCTCTCTTGGTTCCTTAACACATCCCTGCATCTTTTCACTTTGTTCAGTTTTTTGTTTTTTTTTTTTTTTCATTCCTCAAGCCTGTCATGACCACTACACAGCTTAATCAGCTTATGTAGGTTTCTTGGGGCTTCCTTTTGGTCCAGCTGAGTTAGAACACCTACAGGGTGTTTGCAGAGCTCACACTCTACCCTCTGCTACAAAGGACTCTTTGGACATTCTCTTGAAATTGGCTGGGGTGGGGGTCAGGGGCTTGGGGGTGTCAGGACAGAGGCCCATCACCTTCAGAAGCACCTGCAGGGTCCATCTCTCATGGTAAACTAATGGCCTCTCTTCTGGGAAATGACTTTCTCCAAATTCTTTCTGTGAGGAACTCTTGACCACCAAGAAGATTGTCTGGGACCCCTACTGTTTGTAGTAAGAACACTGCATTGTTCTTGCCCCTGTATTGCCCCTGTATTGTTGGATAATATTCCTTAGTCTTTTGCTCTTCACAGCTACTTTTGTTCCTATAAGCTTTTCTGACTTTTCAACCAATTCTTCCACTCCAGTCTTTGATGCTCTAGCCATAGTACCAGTTGCCTCCAAAATTTCCCTCAGGGGCTGCAACCAACCCCCACTCTGTCTCCCTGCTGTTTCTCTGTGTCTGCCTGTCTCTCTCTCTCTCTCTCTCTCTCTCAAACACACATAGATAGACACACATGACCAAGGCTCAGACCCCACTTTAGGAAACACTCCTAGAAATACTGCTTAGTATCTGGTAAACTTTAAGCAGAACAACAAAATCTAAAGCCTGATAGTGTTCCTGGAAACAAAAGATCCTATTATTGGCAACAGTTTGAAATCTTCAAGTGCTCACATTTTTTAGGCCGCTTTGCCAAACAGCTAAAAATGATACAAGTCTGCATTATTTCAAGTCAGATTTTCAAAATTCTTTATGAGAGGGGTTGCCTCTGGCCCATGTCCAAATGGATGGGAAAATGCCAGCAAAATGTAGTGAAAAATATCTGTATAGCTTAGATATTGAAGGGGAGACCAGGTTAATGAATTCCAGGTATAAATCATCCACACTAGCAATTTTATTGCTTTCCCCCCTGAACAACACTGCCTTAAGCTTTTCTGGCATTGGCCTAAACAAAACATAAGAGCATCATTAGCAGGTTAGAGATGCAATGAGAAGAGCTGGAGTTTTTCTGTGAGGTGAGTGGTGCTGGCATTTGGTGCAGTATTAATATGTATAATTACAAAATGCAGCCTGAGGGGAAAGGACCAGTCCCAAAATAAATTATCATTCTAAAAACGAAAGCTTCAAAGGCCTTCTAAGTTCTGATTCTTTGCTCTCATCCTATCCTCTCCAGAAATATAATAGTGTATCTTTTAGCTTTCCACTCACAATTGGTTCAAGCCTGAAGACGTGACTTCTGTTTCCACTTGGTTGACCTTGTTGGAAATTATGCATACAGAGACAGCCATGGGAGTAAGAAACAAGGGATTCCATGGCCCCTTTTGAGAGAGGACAGTTGGTTTGGAAGCCTGGCAGGGAGGGCCTGAGGAAGGGTGGATATGAGTGAGAGAGGTTTGGTCCCTCCAATGCCTGGCATGACCCCCATTCCCACCAGATTAGAGGGGGAGCATATACTGGGCGGGACTGAGAAATAAAGTACCCCAGCTTCCCTCTAGGTCTTCATCATCCTACATTCCTGGCATCAAAGGCCATAAGCAATTTTCCCATCCTTATTCAAAACTGATTCTCTTGCTCATTCATTCATACAACCACAGGGCCTAGGCAACAGGAGGAATTATAGATAACAAAGCCCTAAAATAAGAAGGGAAGCAGTATAAAAGTAATTCTTTTTGTTTTGTTTTGTTTTTTTAGATTTTTTTTATTTGAGAGAGAGTGAGAGCACACAAGCAGGAGGAGGGGCAGAAGGAGAAGCAGACTCCCTGCTGAGCAGGAAGCCGGATGTGGGGTTCAATCCCAGGACCCTGAGATCATGACCTGAGCTGTAGGCAGACGCTTAACTGACTGAGCCACCCAGGTGCCCTAAAGGTAATTCTTAAACTCTTGACCTTCTGGATCTTAGTAATCCAAGTTACTTAAAGGAAATTTCCAGGGCCCTCCATTTGATGCATAGGTATGGGATATTATAGGTAACCTGCCTAAGAACTATCTTAGATTGGTCTTGTGAATAGTGATATTTCCTTATTATAAAGGTAGGGAGCACCTGCATGGCTCAGTTGATTAAGTGTCCAACTCCTACCATACCTGAATAAACCTGGTCACATTATCTTGGACCAGGTAAGTCATGGGGGAGCTGGCAAGGCCTCTGTTTCCAGTGGCCTCTTTGTGGCTATAGACTTGCCTGTCTACCAGGGCCTGTCCTTAGTGCATCTCTAGCGGCCTGCCTGTTTTGTTTCCAAGCCTTTGAAAAGTTCTATGTCTGAACTTGAAACTTGAAATTCCTGAGAATCAGAATATGGCAGAGTTGGAAAGATCAACAATTACCTGGTCCAATTCCTACCTTTTATTAAAGATTTATTTATTTATTTTAGAGAGAGAGCACAAGCAAGGGGAGGGGCGGAGTGAGAGGGAGAGAGAATCTCAAGCAGATTCCCTGCTGAGCACAGAGCCTGACGCGGGCTGGATCTCATGACCCTGAGATCATGACCTGAGCAGAAATCAAGAGTTGGGTGCTTAACTGACTGAGCCACCCAGGCACCCCTGCATTCAACTTTTTATCCATGATTAATGTCATGGGTACATTTTCTCAACCAGTTCTTTAAATAATGCCCTAGGAACCTGGAAGAGGAGCTGAGCTTCCCCAAAGTCATTCTTTTTTTTTTTTTTTTTTAAGATTTTATTTATTTATTTGACAGAGAGAGAGACAGCAAGAGAGGGAACACAAGCAGGGGGAGTGGGAGAGGGAGAAGCAGACTCCCTGCAGAGCAGGGAGCCCAATGCGGGGCTCGATCCCAGGACCCTGGGATCATGACCTGAGCCGAAGGCAGACGCTTAATGACTGAGCCACCCAGGCGCCCCTCCCCAAAGTCATTCTTGAGCACCATCCCCACTGCACCTCTTGGCTATATATCAGGTCATTAGCCTTCCAAAAATCTCTACAAAATTATCCACCCAAAACTTTTATCACTCAGTCTGACTCCTAAAGTCTTCTGAAATGGTGTTAATAAAACATCTTAAAATAATGGCTTACTTCTCCTCTTTAGCCAATGCTATTTTGAAAGTTTTAAAGAGTATTTACAAATATCCATCCAGGGTGCCTGGGTGGCTCAGTCAGTTGAGTGTCCGCCTCTTGATCTCAGTTCAGGTCTTGGGCTCAAGGTCAGGAATTCAAGCCCCATGTTGGGCTCCACGCCCAGCTTGGAGTCTACTTAAAAACAAAACAAAACAAATATCCATTCCAGTGTAAGCAAAAGCACGTTGATTTTACCTGTGCAGTGTTGTTAGTTTACTCATTGGGATCAATCTAATTTCTAAAGATTCCATGGGCCTGCCCAGAGGCACTGAATGTAACTGACACTTGCACAAATAGCAGAAAAAAAAACTATGACCATGTTTAGTTTGGTGTTGTCTGGACTTCAAAGTCACGCAGAGTTTTGCCATCATCCCCACAAGTAATTTTCCCAAGCACAGACCAAGGAACTTCCCACAAAAGATTGAACTTCAAATGGAAAAATAAATATTGAAAATAAGAAGGGAAAAAATACAGTTCCCATCCCCAAAGAGGATTTATAAAAATCAATGCCAAATATTCAATGAACACCCAGCAAACCAAAATGTTAGGAAAAGATATAGACAAGTGTATAAGTCTTACTGAAAGATGAGGGATCCTGATAAGACCTCTTTGCACAACTACTTTGCCAATATTTCTTGTGATTTTATTAGTCTGCATTTAAAACATGTGAAAATTAGGAGTGAGATGTAGGCATAAATATTTTTGCTCAAACGTCTGGTTCTTTGGTGCATGGTTGTGACCTGACAGATCAGAACGGGCAGTACCAAAGCAAGCTGAATTCCCAGAGAGACGCCTAACAGCTGACAAAGCTCCAAGGTTATCTTGGTTGACCAGTAGTTCCCAACAGTTGCTAACTGGATCACCTAACACTGATAACACCTTTTGTTCCTAGGAAGTAGGGGTTCCCATAGGTACCTGGTAACAACAAATGATCAGCAATGGGGTATACAGGGTGCCTGGCTGGCTCAGTCAGTAGAGCATGCAACTCTTGGTTTAGGGGTTGTGAGTTTGAGCCCCACTTTGGGTGTAGAGATTACTTAAAAATAAAATCTAAAAAAAGAAAGGAGGAAGGAAGGAAGGAAAGGAAAGGAAGGGAAGGAAGGGTAGGAAGGGAAGGAAGGAAGGAAGCAAGGAAGGAAGGAAGAGAAATGGGTTATGCAGTCTTGAAACTAGATAATGCTTTTGAAGTTAGAAAAAGAGGTTGTACTAACAAAGTGAGGAGCTCAAACTGGATTATTTGCAAGTACAGATGTATTGCTTTTCTGATTATAGTTAAGCTGCCCATCACCCGGTGCCCCACCTTTGTGACTTGGTTAAACAGGGACATTGTGGTTGCATGTTATTATAAATGGATACCATGTGGTATGGGGAAGAGAATACAGAAATGACTACTCACAAATTCCCTGAGGGTAAACTATTCTTTAGTCAAAATGGCTCTAGTCCAAATTGGATCATTGATCAACTCAATTCATCTATGTGTAGAAACCCAGCTATTTGCCTGTGGGCAAAGCTGAAGTTAGAATCCTAATCACTTTTATGTACTTATAATATTCTACAATTCAATCTCCTGAAAGTCAGTTTTTTGCTAGATTGCCCTGACTGTATTTTGCCTTTTCTCCTCTGTGGTACCTAGACTTCAAACAAACTTGACAGTGATGTGCAATAGTGATAATCCCCAGTGTGCTTCTTCCTAAAGCACAGCATGCGAGTGGACTGTGGGTCCTGTGAGCACCCAGAAACCTTGCAAAAACGCCCAGTATCAAAGTGGAGAGATCTCCAAAAATATTAGTCTGAGATATTAATGGAAAATTCACTCCCAGGGAAGAAATGATGTCAATCCCTTTCCTAAATACTAGTGTAGATGAAGGAATAGGGTAAGTGGGGATGAAGTAGTGGACACTGTCTCTAGATGCCTGAAAGACAAAGGGGGAGGTCCCAGGGAGGGTTGTAGGATATTAGAAAGGAGTGAGTGAAGGGCAGCCCAGATTGCATGTTGCTTCACAATTTTGCCAAGGGCAAAATGGAATCTGAATGCAGCAGCCTCCAGAGGACATGGCAATCTGTAACCTATGTTCAAGGCTCTTCTGTTTTCTCCTGGTTGGATGGATGACATCATTGACAAGTCATCTTCAATTACGTCAGGAGTTTCAGCGACATGGAGAGATATCAGCGGAATGTAGAAAAGACTAAGAGGTAATGCTCCTTGGGATCCAGTCTCAGTTCTATCACTGACTCATAGGGAGACTTTATTATTCCCATTGTTATTAGGGCTATTTTTATTGAAGACTGATACAATACTTAAGATTCGGAGGTCAACCCAGGACCTCTCCTTGCTTAATATCTAAATTAAATGTAAAACTTTCTTTGGGATACCATTAAAGTGAAAGGCAGATGTGGTTACAAAATCTAAGAGAAGTGGAGTTGGAAACGTTGATACATTTCCCTCTTTTGAAAAAATTTATTTAAATATATGGAGATGAAATTCATGTCACATAAAATTAACCATTTAAAGTGAACAATTCACTGAGATTTCATTCATAATGCTGTCCAACCATCACTTGTGTCTTGTTCCAACACATTTCCAAGCCCCCAAAGTCAAACCCCTCACCCAGTTAGCATTCTCCTCCAGTTCCCGGCAACCACCAATCTTTTTCTGTCTCCACGGACTTATCTATTCCAGACATTCTGCATAAATGGAATTATAAAATACTTTATTGTCTGGCTGCTTTCACCTAGTGTGAGGTTTTTGAGGTTCACCCATATTGTAGCAGACATCAGTATTCCATTCCACTTTATGGCTGCGTAATATTCCATTGTATGTAGAGATCACATTTTGTTTATCCATTCATCTGATGGTGGACATTTGGGCTGCTTCCACCTTTGGGCTACTGTGCTCCTCCCCTTTTTAAGTTCTAGTCCTCACTCCCAACCCTCCCAGCCTCACTCCACATTCTTTCCTTTCCTTTCTTGATTATGTATCCTTCCCTTTGGAAGACACACATTATTGCAAGCTTATCTCCAGGGGCTTTCTGGAGAGCTAAGAGCAGAAGAGAGGGGCTGAAAATAAGGAAGGAGAGAAGCTTGGGAAAGAAGAACAGAGAAGGGATGGATAAAAAAACAATTAACAGACATACCCAGGTGGAACAGGAAGAACAGGAAACAGATTGAGAAAAGAGATTTTTTCATAAGTGGTCTGTCTCTGTCTAGAGGGCTCAGCAGAAGTTTCCTCAAAGAGATTTAGAAGTCTGGTTGAAAGTTCACTTACGCTTTTTCTCCTGCTGTCCTCAGGAGAATGGTATCCAAAAGTCTGGTGTTTTAAACAGGATTATCAGGAGGGTTCCCACCTCCCCAGTTCCCACCCCTGCCAAGGTTTCTCTAAGTATTATTTAGTCTAGATATGTTCATAAAAGAATATCTGTTTACATCCATTTAAATCCTAAGACAGTCTTTTGAAAAGAGAACAGAACATCAGAAAAGGATTTCAGTAATAACTAATTGAAGGAAATACTGGTTTCTATTTTCCTTGAGGATTCCCTGTTAAAGGAACCGTTCAGTTAGTGTTAGACTAATGACTAGGTATTCTTGCACTGAGATGATGCCTCTAATTCATCTTTAAAAAAAAAAAGAAAAAGAGGGAGAAACAACTTTAGAGTAAGCCAAACCAAAGAATCAGCTGTGAATCCATCCATCTGTGAATGTGACCTGCATGTTTTCTTTTTAAATTGAAAGAGATGAGAAGTTAAAAAGTGGGGAAGAAGTACATGTTTTTCTTCATTTTTGCTAACATGTGTATTACTGAATTTAGTCCTATTTCTCCAAATTGTTTAAAATATTTGTAGAAATACTGTTTTGGTGGTATAATCATGCCCTACATGAGTAAGCAACTCAGTCTGTCAGCCTGTCTGGAAAAGAAGATTTTAAGTATAACACTTTCTGAAGCCTGTCATTCTTTCCTCTTATCAAACAACAACTCCTCCTCCTCCCCTCCCTCTCCTCCTCTTCCTCCCCCCCCCCCATAAGTGCTTTGAAAGAAAGCAGTGGGTGAAGACGGTTACCACACAGAGGAGGGCACCAGAAATTGTTGAGTTTAAATAAGAACATCCATTTGGTGGAGCAAAATCCAAAATACAAGTCAGAAATAAAACCAGACAGAAGAATCAGTAGTTAATTACAATTTAATACCCTAGAACACGATTCCAGTCCTGGACAGTGTTTTTCTTCTCTATTGTCAGACAGCGCGTGTGTGTACAATTTCCATATAATTTAAAAATTACCTCTGGCTCATGTCCAAAGGAGAAGCCCAAATTCTCTCCTGCTAATCAGAAAACAGATACAACAGCAATCTTTGAGACTAAAAATGATACAGTAGCAACCTTTTCTTTAAAAAGATATAGTAACAATCTTTGCTTAAAAAGATATAGTAACAATCTTTGCTTAAAAGACACAGTAGCAATTTTGGGTGCTAAAAAGATACAGTGTTAGGGGTTTCTGGCTAGCTCAACTGGTAGAACATGAGACTCTTGATCTCAGGGTTGTTAAGTTCAAGCCCCACTTTGGTTGTAGAGATTACTTAAAAATAAAATCTTAAAAGAATTTAAAAAGAAAAATAAAATAAAAAGATACAGTAGCAATCTCTGATGCTTTCACTGGTAACTCTATAACTCAACAACCTGACATCAAAACCCTTCAACTCTTCTCTCAACATCCAGTGGAAAGGAAGCAAGTGATGGAAGGACTCCATTTGGACAGTATTATGTTTTTTCATGGGACAGAACATGGGTCACAGCAGAATCTATTGGTTCTTAAGCTTAAAATCAACATTTAAATTCCACGGAGATGAAATATGAGGTCGTTAAAAAAAGACATCTAAACCATAGCTAAAATGGCTGATGGCCAACAAGACCTGAAATAGTAACTTTCAAAGTGTGGTCCCCAGACCAGCCACACCAGCAACAGAGAATCTGTTAAAAATGCAAATTCTTATAAATAAGTCATGGAAATATAATGTACAGTATGGTGGCTATGGTTAATAATACTCTATTGCATATTTGGAAGTTTCTAAGATAGTAGATCTTAAAAGTTCTCATCATGGGGCACCTGCGTGGCTCAGTGGGTTAAGTGGCTGCCTTCGGCTCAGGTCATGATCCCAAGGTCCTGGGATAGAGCCCCGCATCACTGGGTTCCCTGCTCAGTGGGAAGCCTCCTTCTCTCTCTCCCTCTGCCCCTACCGAACCCCCCCCCCACTCGTGTTCTCTTTCTTGCTCTGCTTCTTTCTCTAATAAATAAAATCTTTAAAAAAAGTTCTCATCACGAGAAAAAAAATTTTTTAACTAGGTAAGGTGAGGGATGTTAACTAGACTTACTGTGGCAATCATGTCACATTGTATACAAATATGGATTCATTATGTTGTGCTCCTGACACTAATACAATGTTATATGTCAATTATACCTCAATTTTAAAAATTTAGAAGTAAAAAAAAAAAAAAAAGGCAAATTCTCAGCCTCCATCCCAACTGACTGAATCAGAAATTCTAGAGGTGGGGGGGTCCAGTCAAAACTATGTTGTAAGAAGCCTTTCAGGTGATTCTGGCTCATGCTAAATTAGTTTGAGAACTACTTGTATAAAAATGAGTGGATTGCTCTTGATTTGATACCTGGGCTCTTAAAGCAATGATTTGTGCACTTATTCAGCTGAAGGATGCTCTTTTCATCAGGAGTATTTGAACATTAAAAGTGGGCCTATAGAATCTACCAAAATAATCAGTTGTGTTGACTTTTTGTTATCCCAGACCAAGAATGTTTTCATAAGGATTTTTGGCAGCACAAAAGTAATCTACACGTTGTGAGAAGGAAAGAAGCCAAACGATTTAATGGGGCTAGAAAGGGCTTTTCTGCTGGGACACCTCCCACTGGAGGTGTGACCTGCGGCATTTACATATTATTGATGACCACTTTGTCTCTAGCCCAGAAGTTGTGGGAAAAGAGAAAGTTCAGAGGGAAATACCCAGGGCCAGAGACAGGGGCTTATTGTTCCTAGCGGGGAAGTTTCTATAGCAGTACTTCAGTTTGCTTTTTGTTTGATGTACTGATTTTTTTAAAGACATTTATTTATTTATTTGAGAGAGCGAGCATGAGCGGGCGGGCAGGGGCAGAAGGAGAGGGGAGAGAGAGTTTTAAACAGACTGCACTGAGTGCAGAGCCCAATGCGGGGCTCAATCTGGCAACCCCAAGATCATGACTGACCTGAGCTGAAACCCAGAGTCAGATGCTCAACAAATATGCCACCCAGGCACTCCTTGATGTATTGATTTTTAAATATATTTTTATAAGTCACATTTTGAAGGAATTTAGGAAAATATTAAAAATAAAACAAAGCAAGTAACTTTTTTATAATCTCACTACCCAGATATAACAACTGATCAAATACAAGTTTCTTTATAGTCTTCTTCCTATGTGCTTTTAGATTTAGAACACTTTTTAAAAATTCACAACTTTCCATCTTTATTGAGATATCATTGACATATGACATTGTGCAGGTTTAAGGTATGCAATGGGATAATTTAATACACATGCATATTGTGAAATTATTACAATAGGTTAGCTAACACATTCATCACCTTGCATAGTTAGCTGTGTGTGTGTGTGTGTATGAGAAGAACTTCCCTAGAAGTGAATCATGGGCTGTGCTCATCTTCAACTCTAATTATTCCCAAATTGCTCTCAAAGGTACTTGTAACAATTTACGTTCCTACCACAAACACAGGAGTGTTCCTATTGTTTCACACCTTCACCACAGTACTTGGTGTGGTCAGACTTCTTAGATTTTGCCTTTCTGATATGTGTGATGTCACATGTTGCTTCCATTTTCATTTTCCTGGTAGCAGGTTGGGTAAAGCATCTTTTCTTTTTAAAGGATTTATTTCTTTATTTTAGAGAGCGAGAGTTCATGCGTGAGCAGGAGGGGCACAGGGAGGAGAGGGAATCTAAAGCAGACTTCATGCTGAGCACAGCCCGACGCGGGACTCCATCTCACGACCCTGAGATCATGACCTGAGCAGAAACCAAGAGTCAGACACTTAACTGACTGAGCCACCCAGGCGCCCCTACACTGTTAGTTTTTGTTTGATAAACCAACCTTATGTAGTTTAAACCCTTGTGGAAGAAAACCTAGTTGGTTATGGTGTGTTATTTTACATTTTGCTAATTTGGTTTTTTAATAATTTATTTATGATGTTTGTATTTATGTTTGAGTGAAATTGGTCTGTAACTTTTCTTTCTCATTATATCTTTGTAAAATTTTGATATTGAGGTTACATTTGCCTCATAAAATACACTGGAGATTTTTCCCATTTTTTTTCTCTAAAAGAGCTTAAGATCATTTATTTTTTCCTTAGTTGTTGGTAGAACTCTTAAGTAAGTCCAACTGAGCCCGTTAAGATTTTAAATTACTGATTTAATTTCCTTAATATTCAGACATATTCAAGTTTTCTGTATCATCTTGCCAGTTTGGGTAAGTTGTATATTTTTAGGAATTTGTCTACTTCATCTAGATTTTCAAACTTAATATATATATATATAATTGCTCATAGTATTCTTTCATTTAGATATTTATCATTTACTTATTAGATATGTAATGATGTCCTTTTTTTCATTCCTAAGATTGGTTATGTGTGTCGTTTATTTTTTTTAATGGATTCATATTACCAGGGTATTTCAATACTATGAGTCTTTTTAAAGAACCAACTCTTGGCTTTACTGATCCCCTTTTTTTAAGATTTATTTATTTGAGATAGAATAGGGGGAGGGGGAGAGGGAGAGAAAGTCTTAAGCAGACTCTGCGCTGAGCATGGAGCCTGATGTGGGGCTTGATCTCACAACACTGAGATCATGACCTGAGCCAAACCAAGAGTCAGGATGCTTAACCAACTGCCCCACCCAGGCACCTCTTGATCTCCTTTATTATACATTTGCTTTCTATTTATTTGATTTCTATTGTTATTACTTTTATTTTTATTAATTTCTATTTTATACTTTCTTTGGGTTTGTCATTCTTTTCCTAAATTCTTGAGGGACAGTTAGCTCTTCAATTGTAGCCTTCCTTTTTTTCTCACACATGATTTTAATGTTATAAATTTCTCTATTTTTATTTTATTTTTTATTTTTTATTTTTTAAAGATTTTATTTATTTGACAGAAAGACACAGCAAGAGAGTGAACACAAGCAGGGGGAGTGGGAGAGGGAGAAGCAGGCTTCACGCTGAGCAGGGAGCCCGATGTGGGGCTTGATCCCAGGACCCTGGGACCATGAACTGAGCCAAAGGCAGACGCTTAATGACTGAGCCACCCAGGCGCCCCTTTAGCTACATGCTACAAATTTTGATGTCTCATATTTCATTATCATTCTGACTGAAATATTTCTTCTTTGACCTATGGGTTATTTAGAAGTGTATTACTTAATTTCTAAACATATGGGGATTTGTTAGTAATCTTCTGATTTCTAGCCTAATTCCACTGTGGTTGGAAAGCATACTCTATATGATTCAATCATTTGACAGTTCTTGAACCCTGCTTTATGGCAAATATACATTAGTTTTTACAAATGTTCCTTCAGGTTTCTCTTTTTATTCTTGCTGAATACTTATTGTAATAGTTATTTCACTGAGGGATTACAGGAGGGAAATTACCATAAACTTTTTGTTAGAAAATTTCTTTATATAACCCTTAATCTTCTTTATTGAAGTACAGTTAACATACAATATTATATTAGTTTCAGGTGTACAACATAGTGATCCAACATTTATATACATTATGAAATAATCACTGTAAGTCTAGTTACCATCTGTTGCCATACAAAGTTATTACTATATTATTGACTCTATTCCCTATCCTATACTTCACATCCCCATGACTTACTTATTTTATAACTGGAAGTGTGTACCTCTTAATCCTCTTCATCGATTTTGCCCATCCCCCTACTACACCTACCCTCTGGCAACTACCAGTTTGTTCTTTGTATTTATGAATCTGTTCCTACTTTGTTTTGTTTGTTCATTTGTTTCATTTTTTAAGTTCTACATTTAAGAGAAATTATATGGTATTTGTCTCTCTGGGTGACTTATTTCACTTAGCATAATACCCTCTATGTTGTCACAAGAGGGATGATCTCATTCTTCTTTACGGCTGAATAGTATTATACACACACATACACACACACATATCTTCTTTATCCATTCATCTATTCATGGACACTTAAGTTGCTTCCATATTTGGTTATTGTAAATAATGCAGCAATGAGCATAGAACTGCATATATCTTCTTGAACTAGTGTTTTTGTTTTCTTTAGCTAAATTCCCAGAAGTGGAATTGCTGGATCATATGGTAGTTCTTTTTTTAATTTTTTAATACTGATTTCTACAGTGGCTGTACCAGTTTGCATTCCCACCAACAGTGCACAAGGGTTCTCTTTACTCAACATCCTTGCCAACACTTGTTATTTCTTGTCTTTTTAATAATAGTCATTCTGACTGGTATGAGGTGGTATCTTATTGTGGTTTTGATTTGCATTTCCCTCGTTTAGTGATGTTGAGCCACCTTCTCATATGCCTGCTGGACATCCGTATGTCTTCTTTAGAAAAATGTCTATCTAGGTCCTCTGCCCATTTTTTAATCAGACTGTGTGTGTGTGAATGTGTGTGTGTGTGTTGAGTTGTGTGTTCTTTATATATTTTTGGACATTAACCCTTTATTGTATATATCATTTGCACATATCTCTCCCATTCAGTAGGTTGTCTTTTCACTTTTTTGATGGTTTCCTTCACTATGCAAACACTTTTTAGTTTGATCAAGTCCCAATAGTTTATTTTTGCTTTTACTCAGACACAGATACAAAAAAAAATATTGTTAAAACCAATTATTTGACGCTCAATCTTGGAAGATAACTTATCTGGCATAAAATTCCAGATTGAAGTATTTTTTCTAACACTTTGCTTCTCTTCTATCTTGGCTAATGAGTCAGCTGTTGGCCTGACAGTCACTTCTTTTAGGAACTCCATCTTTTCTCACTGAAAACTTTTAAGATTTATCCTTATTCTTGATCCTTTGTAGTTACAGTAGGTGAAGATACACCATTATCCTCTGGCTTGGTGCTTAGAGTGCACTTTGGGTTTTTCTTACTTTCATTCGGAGTCCTAACAAGTCCTAACAAGTATTTGCTCCTTGTTCCCCTAGAATAAAGGGTTCTGCAAACTTTTTCTGTAAAGGGCTAGATAGTTAATATTTTAGGCTTTGCTGGCCACATATGGTTTCTGTCACATTTTATTTCTGTAAAATTTTTTTCTAAAGTGTAAAAAACATTTTAGCTCACAAGTAGCACAAAAAAACTTGTCAACTCCCACTTAGGAATTCCAGTCATCACTTCCCACTCCACTAATACACATTCTCCTACTCTTCATCTCCTTCCCAGGTACCCCAGCTTCTCATTCAAGAGACACACACATACACACACACACACACATCTCCTGCTTAACAGGAGTTAGTTTAAATCACTTGAAATCCAAGCTATCTGCAGAAATGTAATCCCCCAGAGTTGTGACTCTGCACACGTCCTGCAGGGAGACACAGCTTATTGCAAAGCTACCCAAATTTTCTTTGGATTTAGACCACAGTAAAACATACGTTTGCATTTTTACCCAGTATACAAATACACACTACACACATATCTGAAACAGGAGTTCCATGAAACAATACCTACCCTTATCTCATGCAACGTGCTCTGATATTTTTCTCTTCCATTCTATCCTATTCTTATTTTTAAAAGGCTGTCACCATTCACTAAGTTGCTTTTATGACCCACTAACTGGTTGAGGCTTCCAATTTGAAAAACACTAGTCTATAATATTCTTTTCATTTTTTTATTTTACTTTTTTTTTTAAAGATTTTATTTATTAATTTGAGAGAGAGAGAATGAGAGAGAGAAAGCACATGAGAGGGGGGAGGGTCAGAGGGAGAAGCAGGCCCCCCGCTGAGCAGGGAGCCCGATGCGGGACTCGATCCCGGGACTCCAGGATCATGACCTGAGCCGAAGGCAGTCGCTCAACCAACTGAGCCACCCAGGCGCCCTCTTTTCATTTTTTTAAAGATTCTATTTATTTACTAGAGAGAGAGAGAGAGAGCATGAGCAGGGGGAGGGGCAGAGGGAAAAGAAGGAGGGGAAGCAGACTCCCCCTGAGCATGGAGCCTGATATGGGGCCTTATCCCAGGACCCTGAGACCATGACCTGCACCGAAGTCAGAAGCTTAACCAACTGAGCCACCCAGGCGCCCCTATAATATTCTTTTTAGAACACTGGGAGTTAAAGAGAGTTTTGTGGGCTGGCCTGGGACTCTAACCATCATGTATAACATTGTATTCTTATTTCCTAACAACTGGGTTGGAATCCAATTTGGGGAACTCAATCCATCTGTAAGCAGGGGACTGCCAAGGTCTAATTCAGGAACATTTTTATATTAGGAGTTCATTTAGACCCAAACAAGGAAAAGCTGACAACCTTCCTAAAGTAATTCCAATACACTTGTCTGCTTGGGAATAGAGCTTATCAGGAGGTAGTCAACCTTAGCATTTCTGCAACTTCTTTTCCCTTTTTTAAAATGACTTAATGTGAATTTCTGAAGACAGCACAGAAGTGATTCATTTTCCCCATAACGCATGGATTGGAAGTTATTTTAATGTGTTTGCTACAAAATATAATTCTGCAGCTGCCCAGAGGGTTTTTGAAATCTACCAGTTCCTGTTGTTCCAGCTGTGTCTTAGGCAAGACCTTTCCCATCCTCATTTGTCCTAACGGAAAGAAAGAGTCAGGTAGTCTGGCAGTATGGGGGCTTCTCAAAAGATTAAAAATAGGACTACCATATGATCTAGTAATTACACTACTGGGTACTTACCCAAAGGAAATGAAAACACTAATTCGAGAAGATATTTGAACCCCTATGTTTATTGCAGCATTATTTACAGTAACGAAGATATGGAAGTAACTCAAGTGTCGTCCATCAATAGGTGAATGGATAAAGAAGATATGATACATATATACAATAGAATATTACTCAGCTATAAAAAAGAATGAAATCTTGCCATTTACAACAGCATGGGTGAACCTAGAAGGTATAATGCTAAGTGAAATAAATTAGAGCAAGACAAATACCATAGGAGTTCACTCATATGTGGAATTTAAGAAACAAGACAAATGAACAAACAAAGAGAAAAAGAGACCAAAACCCATACTCTTAAACGCAGAGAACAAACTGGTGGTTGCCAGAGGGGAGGAGGGTGGGGGAATGGGTGAAATAGATAAAGGGGATTAAGAGTACACATTTTGATGAGCACCGAAAAATGTATAGAATTGAATCATTATATTGTACATCTGAAACTAATATAGCACTATATGTTAATTATACTTGGATACAAAAACAAGTAAATAAAATTTGAAAGAAAAAAGTCAGGGGGTGCCTGCGTGGATCAGTCAGTTAAGCCTCTGCCTTCGGCTCAGGTCATGATCCCAGGGTCCTGGGATCGAGTCCTGTGTCAGGCTCCCTGCTCAGTGTGGAGTCTGCTTCTCCCTCTGCCCCTCTCCCCCCCACTCATGTTCTCCCTTTCTCTCTTAAATAAATAAAATCTTAAAAAAAGCCAGGCAGTTTGAGAAATATTTCCCCATGCACCCAAACTTCATCAAAGCTACATTTAGGAATTTTCAGAATATTGTTAGGAATGACAGAGACTGGCTTTATTTTTAGGGTTTTGCAAGTCTTTTTACTCTATTTTATATAAATGTGAACAGTAGTCTAATCTAATGAACCCTAAACTGTGTTGTGTGTGCATCATTAGGTACCCTCAGGCTTTTTTTTAGAGATATGTAAATCAATCATTTTATACAATTATTTCAGAAAATATTGGGGTTTGGAAGTACATGGTTGTATCCTACGAATATTCATCACTTTTCAAATGTACTCTACCATCATTTACTCTTTTCTACCCCTCAAAAATAAAAGCTAAATATCCCTTCATGATAGTAAACATAAGGCCATATGGATTCTGTCTAGGGTTACAACACTGAGAGATGCAAAGCTACTGCCTGCCCACGAGCTGATGGATAATCCAGGAGGCTGTCAGCGAAAGCCAAGGTTTCTCCTCAGGGAGTCCATATGCCTCAATGTCCCAGACTATACTTATCCTAGGTCTTCTGATCTGAATCACCCTTCTGACAGAATTGTGGAGGGTCCCAAACATTACACAAGTGGTATGAAGAAAAGGTTTCAAGCCTCCAAAATCCTCCTCTCATTACACCATGAGACCCTTTAGCCTTGCAGACTGTCAGAAGGTTCCATCAGCTGATATGCGGGAAGTATTTATTTTAGTGTCTGGCACATAATAAGCCATTCAATAAATGCTAGTTCTCCCCTTCCCTTTTTTGTTCCAGCTTCTCATTTTTTAATTATTTTATGTTTTTAAAGTTTTTATTTATTTATTTGACAGAGAGAGAGAGCATAGCAGGGGGAGTAGCAGGAAGGAGAGGGAGAAGCAGGCTCCTCACTGAGCAGGGAGCCCGATGCGGGGCTCAATCCCAGGACCTTGGGATCATGACCTGAGCTGAAGGCGATGCTTAACCAACTGAGCCACCCAGGTGTCCCCTCCAGAGTCTCATTTTAAAATAAAATTTCAAAAACTCTTATTTTTTTGGAACTTCCAGTTCAAGATGAGTCACTGAACACTGGTATTTGCTTTCCCTCCCTTGTTCTGCTCCTTTCTGCCATGCTTCCCACTTCACTTGAGATACCAACCAAATGGCAGTAATCCATAACAACAAAGAGAACAGGAGAGGGACCACCACGGGTCATTTCAGTGAAGGAAAGACCAGCTAAGACTGACTACAGTCTCACCAGCCTCCAGGATCAGAAAGGGAAGTAAACAAAGTTGGGCACGAAGGAAAGAAGCGTCTAGGAACAGTGTCCTCTGATCGGCAAAAAAATCATGACTTGGGACCCCAAAAAAAGGACAATAATCCTAATATAGAGTGTAAAAACAGATTATTCATTTTCAAACGTTAAGAATCCACTCAGGGAAGATTTTAATGTAAGTACAGAACAAAATGCAGTATTATCAACCTTGACTTGAGGATGTATAGTACATTAGGAGTGGGGGCTCTGGAGCTAGTGTCCAGATTTCAATCCCAGCTCTGTCTTCTTGAAATGACTATGAAGTAAAGACTAGAGGGAGTGGGGTATGGGCCTAACTGAAGGAAATGCATTCCGGGCAGTGGAAACAGCAAGGGCAAGGAAACTGAGGCAGAAGTAAACCTGGGATGTTTGAGGAACAGGCATGTTCCCAGTGGGGAAGAGTAAAAGTTAGAGGTCAGAGAGTGTGCAGTTGCAGCCATTAGAAAGAATGAAATAATATCAAAATTCAATAAGGATGAATGAATAAACAGTGTTTCTGATAAGTCAAGGAGTAGCATATTATTTAAGGATATTCAGGAGGCCACCAAAAGAACTAGAAGTGAAAACTGTTCAAAGTTGGTTGACTCTAGGAAATTGTACTGGGGACAGGAGAGGAGGTAATAGTGCCCTTCATTATTAGATCTTCTGCACAACAACAAAAAACCCATGTGCATATCATTTTACTTTTATAAAAGGGAAATGAAATTAAAAACTCTCCAAGTGGAAAAAAAGTGTTTGTCTGCAATGAAAGTGATCATAACAGAATTTGCATGATTTATACGCCCCTGAAGTAACTCAACAGCAAATACGTCCCACGTGGACTCTTTACCTTTGAGATTTTGCATATTCCTGAAAAAACTTTTCCATGCTGCTGTCATTGTCTTGGAAAACAGATTATGCAAATACAGATGCAAGCTGGAGTACAGCTGACCCAGACACCCAAGAAGATGATAAAGAGATGCAATTTAACAGCAGAATGAGAAGGAAGGTCTTTGAAAGTGCCCTGGGCTCACAGTGCCTGTGTAGGACCAGAAGAAGGAAGCTACTACATCTGGTTAACCGTGAGGCATTATCGTAAACCCAGCAGTCCTCATGAAATCACTGCTGCTTCTAGAGGCTGCTCATCATGTAGGTGTCGCTACCACACTTTCAGGGGATATGCAAAAAGCAGATGAGTTAATATGCTAATAACCAGAAAACTGTTTTGGAGTTAACTAGGAGCCAAGCTAGATTTCCCCTTTTTAATTCAAACCTGAAGATCTAGTTTGCCTAATAACCAAGGCAATGATACATACAAAATTCAGAATTGTGGTTAAAGATCAGATAGAAACCTTCTATTCTTTTTTAAGTTTTATTTATTTAAGTAATCTCTACACCCAATGTGGGACTCAAACATGATCCCAAGATCAAGAGTCACAGGCTCCTCTAACCGAGCCCCCAGGTGCCCCCAGATGGAGATCTTCTAGATGGAGAAGGGGAAAGAAGTTTGATGCAATGATATTGTCAGTGTTCCACTTCTTAAGTTAGGTGGGTTCACTGTTCTTCTTCTTATTATTATTATTTTAAAGATTTATTTATTTATTTTAGAGAGAGAGAATGAGAGAAAAAGCAGGAGGGGCAGAGGGAGAGGGAGAGAGAATCCCAAGCAGACTCTGTACTGAGTGTGGAGCCCAACTTGGGCTCAATCTCACAACCATGAGATCATAACCTGAGCGAAAACCAAGAGTCAGACACTCAACTGACTGAGCCACCCAGGTGCCTCTATATTATTATGTACATGTAGAATACATACCTTCTTTTGTGTGTGTCGGATATTAATAATATATTTTAAGGGAAAAAAATTATGTTGCCTGAGAGAGACATACTGCACTACCCTACAATGTCACTCCATTTCTTAGTAACATTAAGTTACAGCTTCTTTTTTACCCATCTTTTAAGTTCTTCCACAGACATTTCAGTACTTTGTAAAAGACTATACTGTTTATAGTGGAAGTATAGGGATTTAGAATCAAACCAACTTAAGTTCAATACCTGTGCCCTCTAAAACTCTCAAGTCAAGTTTCAGCTGTTGATTTTTTTTTTTCAGACATAAGTTAATTCCATGAACTTGAGCAAATAAAGAATGACTGTGTATCAATTTACGCTGGTTCTCTGGTCCAGAATATGCTTTCCATTTAAAATATTTGTGATCACGCTTCTGTATGTCAATGGATAGCTTCTAGTGGGAATTAGTATATCGTCTGTTCTTGATGAAGAGAACAATGGACAGATGTTGCATAATCCCTGGATAGTGCTGAATGTGACAAAACCAGTGAGACACACTAAGATATTTCTCCTTTTCTTGAACTGTCAGGTCAACTCTAAAGCGATGAAGTCCATAGTACAATAGGATATCTGCTAAGGTAAAGTTAAATCCTGTAAGGTAGGCTTTATCTTCAAGACAGGAATTAAGATCCTTCAACAGAGTGCAGATATTGTCTTTATTGGAGTGTCCATCTACTTGAGTTACCCTGTATTCCAACCACAGCTGAACGATGCTTTTTCTTCTGCAGTGCTCCCAAGCAAATATTCTTTGTTGGCCTGCTTGACAAGATGAGCTGCTATAGGAGTCAGTCCTGTTAGACTTGGACCATTGTTTGTTTGAAGAACTGGAATCTGGCGCTCACCCTGAACGCTGTATTTGTTCCCTTTACTCAGCCCCAGGGACTTCTCAGGCAGCGTCCGCTCTGTGGCCGCCATCTTCTGGCAGGAGCTCTTGGCAGGGGCCTCAGCTGCTGATTTTTATTTTTACAGCTACTTTGTCTCCTATTTCACCTGGTCATATGCATTGTCTCGACTGTGTCAACATTTACAATTTTTCACAGAAAGACACCATCATCCTATAACTGTAGTTTGGAAAGTGGTATGGACTGTGGTCAGAACTGACCTCATGGAAACAATCATTTCTGACACAAGCAATGCCACAGTACCTCTCCCACAGGCAACTGTGCCCACTCCCATACTGAATCCTAGACCCCAGAATCTCAGCGTGGGCTGCCTGACCCCTGGACCTCTGCTTGCCCGGCTGGGAGAGGCCAACACAGAGGCACAGGCTGGCTGACATTCAAAGACATGACTTGAAAGTTTAGAAGATCGTCAGTGTAAGAAGTCTGGTTAAGCCTATATAATAACTTGTGCTAAGAGGTGTATCATGGAATAAAATACTCATTCAAACTCAGGTAGCTACAGTCCTTGTAGACTGACTCCAAAGATGGACATCAACAATTCCTTCCATCCCTGTGTATGTCTGTCACTCCTCCATCAACAAGTGGGAGTCTGTTTCCTCCTCCTGAATCTGAGCAGGCTCTGCAATTTGCCTAACTAACAGAACACGGCAGAAAGAAGCTAGTGATAGCTCTGGGCCTAATCCAGAAGATGTCTGGTAGCTTCCACTTTCACTCTTTTGCAACATGGAGCCTCCACATAAAGAGGTCCAGCTACTCTGGTGGAGAGACCACATGGAGGGAGAGACCAAGAGAGATGGGAAGGGAGTGGGGGTGGGCCAGTCCCCAGCCATTCCAGCCATCCCAGCTAAGGCAAGTAAACCTACCTTCGTTTCCTAGGGCTGCAGTAACTGGGTGGCTTAAAAAAATAGAAAATTTATTCACTCACACTTTTGGAGGCTACAAGTCCAAAATCAAGGTGTGTCAGCAGGGCTGGTTCCTTCAGGAGGTTCTCAGGGAGAAATGTGTTCCTTGCTTCTTCCAGCTTCTGATGGTTGCCAACAATCCTCAGGGTTCCTTGGCTTACAGTGACATCACTCTAATTTAATCTGTCTCTTGTTACATGGCATTCTTCCTCTTCTCTTCTTAGAAGGACAATGGTCATATTGAATTAGGGCCCATTCTACTCCGGCATGATCTCATCTTAGCTAATTACATCTGCAAAGACCCTTTTCCAAATAACATCACATTCTGAGGTTCTGGGTAAACATGAAATTTTGGGAGATACTTTTCAACTTAGTACAGAAACCATCTTGAACACCCCTGCCCCATTCAAGCCTCCAGGCCACCACAGCTGCCTGAGAGACTCCGAGAGAGATAACTAGAACCACCACCCCAATGACTTCTTTTGCCTGCCCAAATTGCAAAATCATAAGCAAATGAATGACTGTTGTTTGTAATGTAAATTTGGGGATGGTTTGTAATGGAGATAACCAAACTGGTCCTTTTGGAACACTAGAGGAGTGATTTGACCAATCACTGACACGATTACTAATAAAATGCTGTTAACATCTGAAGAGCATTACTAGTAAAAGGATGAGAACACTGGGGTTTTTGCAAAAAGCTATTGTAACTTTCATGAGATGTCTTAAGTAGGATTTCATGCCATGGTTTTTCTTCACCCAAGGGTTTCTCAGGTGATTTCCTGTTTAAAATGAGAAGGGAAAAAAATGGGGTGGGGGTGTTCTATGCCTCAAAGTGACTGTAAAATGCTGAGTAACATGGAAGGAATGTGACATTCTCTGAACCAGAGAAGAGTTTTGTTTCTTGTGAAGGACAGTGGATTTTACTCAATTTGACAGCCCCCAGAAAGTAAAAGGAAGGGAATCAATTGTGTTATAGCTGATGTCCTAGTCAGTAAAGATCAGAAGGTGAACAGATGTAAGGTGTGAAAAAAAAAATGAAATCTAACTCTGACCAGGTGTTAAATAATTCATCCCTCATCCCACTCTCACAGATGAGCAGTTCAAGTCTCCAATCTTCTGAAAGCCTGGGATCAAACCGGATGAAGGAAGTGATATGCTGCCAATTTTCCATAACATCCTCCCAAAACTATGCAAGATGAAAAACAACAAATGTTAGTCTCTTGTGACCCTAGAAGCAGCAAGGCCTGAAATAAAACTGTTGAATAAGAAAATATAATTAATATCAGAGGAAAAATTCTCCAAAAAGGGGATGGACCATGACCATTACTACCTACTGAGAAAAATAGTTAGAAATCTTCATATAAAGACAAGGACATAGTAGACTCAAATTTCAGTCAAAAGGGGTCTTTTGGGCGCCTGGGTGGCTCAGTTGGTTAAGCGACTGCCTTCAGCTCAGGTCATGATCCTGGAGTCCCAGGATGGAGTCCGGCATCGGGCTCCCTGCTCAGCAGGGAGTCTGCTTCTCCCTCTGACCCTCCCCCCTCTCATGTGCTCTCTCTCTCTCATTCTCTCTCAAATAAATAAATAAAATCTTAAAAAAAAAAAAAAAGATAGGGGTCTTTTCTACTTACTGACCATGACCATTAATTAGGTAGGTTCCCTGTACCACTTGCCATTTTAGATTCCTCATATGGAAAAGGGGGATAATAATACCCCACTTTCCTCAAAAGGTCATATGGAAAACATGAAATTGTAAAGATGAAAGCACTTTAAACACTCCAAAAGTACACAACACAGATAAGGCTTAACTAATACTGTTCAGCATATATTTAAGCACATTCACGGAAAAAATTTTCTGCAGCACCAATTTCAGATATGGCTGTTTAAAAGGAATTGCTAAAGAAACTTGTGGAATAGGGGTGGTGATGGCAGCCATGGTCTCATCAACAGGATATACTATCAACATTATTTCCCACTTTTTATTTTCAGCCCTGTTCAGGAATTCCAGGACTTTCTTCTGCAAGACCCTCTACCCCCTACTCTCATGTATTTACAACAACGACAATTTATTTGCAATAGATGAACTTCCAGTTAAAGCCCTCCAGGAAAACCACCCTCCTGGAATCTCCACACCAGATTCAGCTGTCATTTCCTATTTACCGTCAAGCTAAACGCAGATCATTGCCAAGACAAAGCTGGTGTCTGGAGCATATGTTTTCTCCTTAGGGTTTTGATTACCAGCCAGTTTGGCATCTTAGGACATGATGAGAAGAGAGAAGACTGAATTTATTGTTCTACACCACCACGCAGTCTTTTTGATGTAGGAAAGATGTTGGGGTTTGGAGCCAACAGCCAAGAAACAATTCTTGAGATGTCTCTGGTGCAAAAAGGTGGTTTTATTAAAGCACAGGGACAGAACCCTTGGGCATAAAGAGCCGCACTGGGGTCTCGAGGAGTGGCCCATTATATACTTGCAAGTTGGGAGGGGGTTAGGAATAGCGGAAGTCTCTAAGGAATTTTGGAAGCAAGATTTCCACAACCTTGAGGGGCTAACTATTGTTAGAAAAAAGTCATTTATTACTGTCTAACAAAAACTTAGTCATGAGACCCTTCAGATGTATATCGAGGGTCATATGCTTGGGGGATAATTGCCAACATATATCTTGGGGAGTAGACATAAAAGAAGTTTCCAAAGGAATTTTTATGTTGAAGTAGATTTACAGGATCCTGGGGGTCAGGCTAAGATTGTCTTTTGCCCTTAGCGAAGTATTAACATTGAGGCAGCGGCGTTCTGAGAGGACTGTCACTCTGCCTGTTTCAAGGCCTTGTCAGTGGGCTGTGGGAGGTAAGGAAATTTAATTTTTTTCTTGGCTTTGCTTCCCACATCATTTTGGATTTCTAAGCAAGATCTAAAAGAAACTAAGTGTTAAGTCTTGCTAACTGTGCACCAGGCAACTTACAAAAATTATGTCATTCTTTTTTTTTTTTTGACCAAGAGAGACACAGCGAGAGAGGGAACATAAGCGGGGGGGGGGGGGGGGGGGGGGGGAAGCAGGCTTCCTGCCGAGCAGGGAGCCCGATGCGGGGCTCGATCCCAGAACCCTGGGATCATGACCTGAGCCGAAGGCAGATGCTTAACGACTGAGCCACCCAGGTGCCCCAAATTATGTCATTCTTACAAATATCTGCTAATATTGATAATGCCATTTTCTCCATTTATAAAAAAGAAAATTGAAGGTCAAAGATCTTCAATAACTTACCTAAAGCCACAGAACTAGAATGCAGTAGAGTCAGAACATGCACCTAGGTGGTCTAACTCCAGAATTTAAGCTCTTACTATCACACAATACTTTGCTTAGAATCCTCACAACAGAAATACAGAACTGATGGTGCAGCTTACGCACTCCTCCTCCACCTGCCTTACTGGCAGCTACTGCACTACAGGTGAGCAAACGAGCTCTGGCGTGTCCAGGTTCTTCTGGTGGGAATTTAGTCATCCAGGTATGACTGCTCGTGGTTATCATATGTAAGTTCTTCTTCTTCTTCTTCTTTCTTTTCTTTTTTGGTAACCAAGTTCATTCTATTTGTTCTTTTATACTCAAGCTAATGATTTTTTCAGTGATAGTTACAATAAAAGTCTAAATCCCTAAGTATGACATTCAAGACTCTCCATGAGCTGGTCCTCTCATAATTCCTGTTTCATCTTCTCTAATCCTTCCTCTTTTACTCAAAGCACCAGGCAAACCATATTAAGGATCACAATGTGTGGGTCCCCTGTCTACGTATTTTCTTATGATGCATTTTTCATGCAGAGTGGTGTTCCCATCTAGGATGAATTCTTGTCAATATTTCAAAAATCCTAGTACAGATTAAAGTTACCTGGAATAAGAACTTCGGAGACTAAAATATTAAATTTCTTGGCTTTTTTTAACTTAGTATGAGAATATTGATTTTCTCATCTGATTAGAAATTCTGATTAACAGGGTCCTGGGTGGCTTAGTCAGTTAAGCATCTGACTCTTGATTTCAACTCAGGTCATGATCTCAGGGTCATGACATCGAGCCCTGCATCGGGCTCTGTGCACAGTGGGGAGTCTGCTCCATATTCTCTCTCTCCCTCTGCCCCTCCCCCCTGCATTCTCTTTCTCTCTCTAAAAATAAATAAGTAAATCTTTAAAAAAAAAAAAGAAATTCTGATTACCAGTAATGTATGGCTTTTGCTATCACATTGAGAAGTAAAGTATCTCTTGATAAATGCACATTTATTTATTATGACAAAATCATTTTGAAAACAACACTGGACAGGGGGAGAGATAGGCAATAGAAGTACTCATTGGTGATAGAAAGTTTAGGAACCAACTGGTCTTTATTCTATGGTGGTCTTTATTCTAGCACTTTTTCTTATTGAAATCCAACTCATATGCTTCTTCCTCCTTGAAGTCTCCCTCTATGTTATCTAGGAGAAGTAACCCCTCCTTGCTTTTTGATCCTATGACACAGTGTATATGCTGTTCTCATAGAAACTTATTTCCATATTTTCTTGGCTGTAAGAGGATATCAAGTATAATCTGCATCATTATCCTACATGCCACAAAGAATGAAAAAACACTATTAACTAAACTATGACACACCATCTTGATTTCAACATGTGAAAAAGTACCCAAAAAAAAGTGTGTTACAGAATTAATGAGATATGGTATCATGAGTAATTTGCATTTCATTTCCTTTACTAGATCATTAAGAGGGAGCTACTATGTCTTGTTCGTTTCTATTTGCCCAGGACCTTACACTTGTCTTACATGAGGTATATATTCAATGTGTGTAATATTGAATTGTTAGCTTAGAATTATCCTAAAAGACTCCGAAAGCTTGGTGACACACTAAGGCCCTTCATGAAATTTCATGCCCTGTTCCTGCCTTTTGCATATGCTTGTAGATCAGTCTATTTATAAATTAGACAATAAACAAGAAAGCATGTGATCCTAACAGAATTCCTTATCTACATATCAGTGAGAAGTAAACATTTTCACTAAAACATTATTTGTTAGATTTCTATTGAACCTTTTATTCAGATAATCTGGGGTGCTATATAGAGAATTTCATATTTGCAACTCTTGAACAATTTACTTTTGAAAATTGGGCCAAGAAAGGAAAAACATAGAGAAGCACAGGGAGAGAAGGAAAAATCCATTCAAAACTGAAATCTCTGTCTTTTTCCCTAGAAGATACCATAGTCTTAGTGAACCAATGGCTGTTTAATTAGCTGGATAGGTAGAAGGCTGATGGATAATGTGTCAGTCAATTATTACTACAATAATCCTACATTAAAAACTACATCAAAACCTTAGTGCTACATAATAATACACATTTATTTCATTCACATGGCTTGGATGGGTGTTCTGCTGCCCTGGGATGGGCTTACCCACATATTTGCAGGTCAACTGGGAGCCAGCTGGTCTAGGCTTGGCATAGCTGGGGAAGCTAGACTGGAGTGGCTCTGCTCCACATGCCTCTCATCTTCTTCATGGGACTAGGCACATGTTATTCTCATGGCAATTGGCAGAGCACACAAACACAGGCAGAAACATATTAGGCTTCTTTAGACCTAGGCTCAGAACTGCACACTGTCACTTTGACCATACTCTATGGGCCAAAGCAAGTAACATATCCAAGCTAAAGTCAAAAGGCAGGGAAATATACCCCCCTCTTTAGAAAGGGGCTTGCAAAATCACATGTCCAAGGGCTTAGTTACAGGAAGCGGTGAAGAATTGGGGCCAATGATGCAAATGATGGCATCCTACAAAAAAATACTGAGTTTACAAAGAATAATCACAAATATTTTCACATTTAATTTTACAACTAGATCAAAAGGGCAAAGCAGATATAATTATTCCTACTTTACTAAAGAAAAAACAGAAACTTGGAGAATATAAGTAACTTATCCATGATATATACTATTAAATGATATGGAATTAAATCAGAATTATCAAGTATATTAAATAGATATATACTTTCAAGTGGTTCAGACAGATTTTAAACCATGCTACAATGGTTCTTTGTGGATTAGCACATATAGTTCCACTGTAGGCACAGGGTTGGCATGTTTCAGTAAAGGGCTAGTTCAATTTAGAAGAATAACAATACTGGGCTTTATCTTCAGGAATAATCAACCACACCCAAAGTTTCTAGTAAGTATGCTCTGGCTGGTTTCCACGGTACATTTATAAACAAGAATTGCTGCTTGTTTTCACATAAATACATTAATTTGTGCAGAGATGGCTAAGAGTACAAAGAATGATGAAAATCCAGATTGGGAGAAGCACTGAAATGCAAACAGCATCACACACTGATAAACTGCTTATGGATTTTCTGTCTCCAACTGATTGGGAAAAAAAAAAAAAAAACTAGTTTGAGGTGACGAACTGTAACATGTTGGAAGTAATTGGTTTAGTAAGGAAAAGGGTGTTAATTTAGAAATATCAATACTACTACCCTCCTGGTGGATTATATATAGACAGAACAAAATCAGAGCTGCCCAATGATCTGATAGTTTATTGTTTCATTTACCACCATGTATGTCCCAGACTTGGCACTCAGAATAAACGGGCTTTTGCATTTCTTCCAGAAACACAGGTGCCTTGCTATCTACTCACTGCCATTTATATACAGAGAGAGAAAGCATGAAAGTCAAGGTCACCTCATGAAATAGGGATTGGGAGTAGAAAATAAAAGGCAAATTGAAGTTTTCAGTAACTTTCCAAATAATCCTACCAATAATACTTCGTCAACCTAACCTTCAGAAGAAACTTCCCTGAGTTCCCTTATTCCCACCACGGCTAGGACCCCTGTCATTTGAGCTCAGAGCATCCTACATTGTTCTTTTGTTGCATTATGTAAATTGCAATGATTTATTCAGGGGACTCTCTTTATCATGCATGTTGCATCCTAGACTGTAAGCCTTATGAGGGGTGATCAGTAAGTTTCTGGTTCATCTTTTTTACCCTAGGACCTAAAACAGTATGTGCCACAGAGTAGAGACTCATAATATTTGTTAAATGAAAGACTGATTCAACATAACAAGTTTTTACCACTTCTACCTTCCTACAGCACGTTCTCTGTGACCCAAAACGGAGGGGTATAAGAGGGAGCTTGGGGAGGATATGATCTTGATTAGCTGCCCCATCCCCCTTTCCAATGGCTTCTCCTTGAGAGATCAAAATCCTTAACATAGCCCACAAGGCACTGGGTAGTCATGTCCCTCCCTTTTCTGTTTCTTGACTTCTCACTGTTAAGCTCCAGATGCATTTCCCTTCATTGTACTTCTTTCAGCTCCTTGAATACATTGCAACCCCACCTGCCCCAGGACAATTGCACATATCACCTTTTCTGCCCTGAATTCTGGGCACACCCTTGTCCCCTCTTAAATAACCTCTCAGCGGCGAGTCCATCATCACCACTGGTAAGCCTTTCCTGACTCCCCAGACCAGCTCAGGCTTCCCATCAGAGTCTCATAGGATCCATACTGTCGCCCTCCTTGATAGCACAAACCACACCAACCACAGTCGTTATTTTTCATTTCTTTCTGTGACCATTTGATTACTGGCTATGTTCCCCCTGGACTATAAGCTTCATGAAGGCAGGGACTGTGATTATTTTTGCTTAGCATATAATACCCAGGATTTTTGCTCCACATCGAATGTCCAGGGCTTAGCCCTGTACCTGGCTTTTGGTCAGAACCCAGTTATTTACTGACTGAGACAATCAATAAAAGAAACACACATACACACCTTTTACATGTCTTTTCTCTCTTCCTTAGGGATGAGCACCTAGACACAATAGATGTGGTTCTAAAAATAACTTCTGTTGGTATACCAATAAATCTGAATTCAAGTGACCTTGGTTTTAGCCAAGAATCAAGTCCTAACCAGTTAACCACAGCCTCTCTGCTAATACAGGGCAAGAATTTTAACTCACTACAGGTCACCTCTTTGCAATCTTTCAATTTATAAAAAGGCACAGAAATATCTATCTCCTTAGAGAGAGACTTCTTTCAAGGTATCACTTCTTACTATCAAACCAATCATTAATGAGCTTTCTCTTTAGAATTCAGACACTTACCACAGTTTATCACTTGTATTTTACAACTCCTTCTACGCCCACCCTGCCACATATGGTCACAGCTTGTTTGCAAAGACTGCTGATCATGCTTTCAAACAAAACTGTTCCCATATGCTGTGATTCATCTCCCCTTCCTGCCTTTGCTTCATTTGTTTTAGAATTGGGAGTTTAATTTTAAAGGGTTGCTGTGACAGGAAATGACTGGGGGAGGAAGAATTAGAAGAGGCGGATGGATGAGAGGAATGGTGTTTATTAAACCCACAGCCGGGATCAAAGACTGTTGGATTGGGAAGACCCCTTAAAGGAATACCAAATTCCCACTCGAGCCCTTCCTTCCAGTTTAAAGTAGGGGAGTGGGGGAAACACAGAAATGGAGAGGAGGCCTTGATTTCAGGAACACATGATAGTCCCATTATTTACATTACAACTGAATCCAACATATGATTCAGTTCCTGACCAGAGTGACATTTGGGAAGGTGGAAGCATTACTATTTCCAGAGAAAATGAATAAAACCAAGGAATGAGTTGGGTGATTGCTGATTATAACTCAGTGCAAGACCTTATAATGGAGTAAAATGTTTGTAATATAAAACAAACGTAGTGGGGTGCCTGGGTGGCTTAGTCAGTTAAGCATCTGCCTTCAGCTCCAGTCATGATCCCAGGGTCCTGGGATTGAGCCGGGGGTTGGGCTCCCTGCTCAGCGGGGAATCTGCCTCTCCCTCTCCCTCTCTCCTCCTCCTCATGCTCTCTCTCTCTCTCTCAAATAATAAAAATTTAAAGAAACTAAACTAAGCATTCTTGGATAATTTATTCCTTCAACAAATACTATTCAGCATCCATTATGTGCCATAGACCTTTGTAGGTACTGGGGATACAAGAGTGGAAAAAAAAAAAACCCTGGTAGATATCCCTACCCTCAGAGAGCTTACATTCTAATGGGTGAGGGTGGAGAATTAAACAACTCAGCAAGAAGACATATGTCAGAATTTAATATGGCTGTGGTGGAAGAAAGAAGGGAAGAGCATTAGGACGTGTGAGTGAGTGAGGTTGGATGCCTGGTATTTTTAAAAGAGTAGTCAGAGAAGGACTCATCTATCAAGTGAAGAAGCTCATGGGAGGTGGGGAGATGCAATGCAAGCAGATGGAAGAGCAAGTGCAAAAGTCCTGAGGCAGTGACACACCTGGTATGCTCAAGGAACATCAAGGAAGCTAATATTACTATGGTGGAATGTAGGAGATAAAGTCAGACAGGTAAAAAGGGGCCAAGTTAGAGCTCTGTAAGCTAATTATGAGAATTGCATATTGTACTCTGTATGAGAAGGAAACAACTGAAGGGTTTTGAAAAATGAGTGACCTGATCTGAATTACATTTTTTAACATCTTTTTTTAAGATTTTATTTTATTTATTTTAGAGAGAGAGAGTGAGCAGGGGAGGGGCAGAGGGAGAGGGAAAGAATCTCAAGCAGATTCTGCTGAGCACAGAGACCTTCACGGGGCTCAATCCTACAACCCTGAGATCATGACCTGAGCTGAAACCAAGAGTTGGATGCTCAACCAACTGAGCCACCCAGGCACCTCCTGAATTATATTTTTAAAGGTATACTCTAGCTGCTGTGCTGAGACCAGACCATAGGGAGTGTGCTGAGACCAGACCACAGGGAGTGGGGCCATGACAGAAGCAAAGAGGTCAGTTAGACAGGAGGCTGCTGGAATAATCCAGCAAGAGATGGTGGCGCTCTGCAACATGGCTGCCAGAGTGGAAATGGTAAAAAATTGTATTGGTTTTGGTGGCTGCTATAACAAAGATCACAGACTTGGTGCTTAAGCCAACAGAAATTTATTCTCTCTCAGTTCTGGAGTCCAGAAGTCCAAAATCAGTATCACTGGACCCAAATCTATGTGTTAGTAAGGCTGTGCATTCTCTAGACTCCACTTCTTGCCTCTGGGAGCTCCTAGCATTCCTTGACTTGGGGCCACATAATTCCAATCTTCAAGGCTGGCATCTTCCAATCTCTCTTCGACCTATCTTCACATCCCCTTCTCCCCAGGGAGGGACCCCAAATTTCCCTCTGCCTCCTCCTTAAGGATACATGTGATTGTATTTAGGTCTCACCTAGATAATCCAGATAATCTCCCTATCTCAAGATCCTTAACCAATACCCACCCCACCCCACACCTGCCTCTTTTAAAGCCATTTCAGGTAATATTCACAGGTTCTAGGGATGACGGAATGAATCTCTTGGGGAGCGGGGACAATTTTCCAGCCCACAATAGAAGTAGTAGGTCATGGATATTTCTTGAAGGAACAGCCAACAGGATTTTCTGATCAATTACTTGTTGGGTGGGAGAGAGAGGAGTAAAGGCAAACCTGAGATTTTTAGCCAGAACACCTGGACCTCAGAGGAAGATTCTGGAAAGAAAAGGTTCAGGGAAGAAGAGTAGGAGCTCTTTTTTTTTTTTTTTTTTTAATATGTTAAGTTTGAAAAGTCTACTAAATATCCAAGTGGTGATTTAAGAAGGGAATTTGACATAAATCAGCATTCCAGAGAAGACCAGACAGGGATTATAAACCTGTGAATCATCAGAATATGGGTAGAATTAAAGCTGTAAGACAAAGTGAGATTACGTAGCATGTGCTTCTGAACGGTGTTCACTTGGCCAAACTGAAGTATGTCCCCAAATCTCTTTCCTTGTATGGTTTCATATTAGCACTGACCAAAAAAGATAACTGCCAGGCAGAGGTGAAGCCGCCGTCACTACCCTCTGAAGGGTGTGTACTTAGATGCTGACAGAGGTACTGCTGAGCTCCGGCTCGTGCCCTTCTCTCCCACTCGGCATCCAACTCCTCTCCCCAGCTGTTGGCCCTCTTGGCCAATAGGAGCCCCATGCCTACCACCAGACTCAGAAGAAATGGCCTTCCATATGGACTTCTCCATCTCTACTGCAGTCCCACAGTAGCAGGTAGATGTGCCTTTGGAAGCCCCAACTCTGTCCCCCACCCCAGTGCTTCCTAGTTAGGAACTCTGCCCCCATCTCTTCCTGCCCCCTTCCAGACCTTCCTTCCCAACTGTATAAGGCCTTATTCCAACAATAAATCCCAGTTCCATTGTGGTTGTGCCTCTCTGGTTAAACCTGGACGACCTCTATACTCAGGGAGTGAATCCAGACAGGGAAGAGTTTAAGAACGGAGCCCTGGGGCTTTCCAATGTTTGGAAATCAGAGAGAAAAGGAGGAATCAGTGGAGAAAACTAAGCAGGAGTGGACACTGTCGCACCTGAAGTTTATACAATTGGGGAGGGGGTGTCTTAAAGAAAAAGAATATTATAAATAAAAATTAAATATAAAAATAAATATACATTTAGAATGGGGAAAAGAGATCACATCAAATTACATTTTTAAAAAGCTGGCAAATACAATAAATCATAGTTTAATTTATCTCACTCTTGATATACCCCTACAATACATTTATCCCTACATTTTTTGGCTGCATACTTTTTGATCACCTCTTTATATTACAATTATTTTCTACAATAATTTCCAAAGAGAAAATAGAAAAGCAGTCGTTCTCTCTTCTATGACTGATCTCCGTTTTCAAATTATTTCTAGTTTCTATGCATAAAATGCATAAAATCGATGTCTTCACAAACAGGCTTCCTTGCTGTTTGTAACCCAGTTAGCAGTCTGAGCTCCACCAACACAAGAATCTTCTAAATTTGCATTGCAGCCATGCTCTCCGAGTTGCTCTCTCCCTGCCCACACCGCCCGGATGCCCTCCCAGATCCATGACCCGGCTGCTGCCAGTGTGGTCACCGCCCTCAAAGAAGCCAAGCTCAGCGGTGTCACTGCCTGGGGCCCCGTGGGCAAGAGGCTAGGGCAGGAGCTGATGACCCTCATGATGGAATTTCTGCCTTCCCTGAATCAGACCACCTTTTCAAATAGGTGGGGACGACCCATGGAGCAGCTGGAGTAGTGCATGAGACCTGAGCTATAATGGGCTCTCCCTGGAGCTCCCCAATGGCTACCCTTACAACACACCCATGGGGAAGTTCCTCACGCCCCGCTACCACCGCAGTGTGGACACCCAGGGGAACATCTGCCTGGACATCCGGAAGGACCATCCCGCTGTCCATCCAGAGCCTGCTAGGAGAACCCAACACTGACAGCCCTTTGCACACGCATGCTGCCGAGCTCTGGAAAAACCCCATAGCCTTTAAGAAGTCTCTGCGAGAAACCTGCTCAAAGCAGGTCTCTAGCCAAGAACCCTGACTGTCCAGCCTCTCTGCTTGTGTTGTCTTTTTATTTTCTCTTTAGATGGTTTGTCCTTTCTGTCATTTCTGTCTAGGACTCTGTATCTTAAGCTGTGGTGTCATTTTTGCTTTGTTTCTGTTTTTTAAATTAAGTCTCTGGTTGAGCCCTTGTGATAAATATATTAAATAAATACATTGGGGCTATTTTTACAAAAAAAAATCTTCTAACTTTGATTTTGGACAATCCTTATTTTTAAAAGTATTTAAAATATGCAGTACATATATACTTGCATTCTCTTGTATTCCTGATTAGGAGAAAACTTCCAATTTTGAAAAGGTATCAAGGAATTGAATTTCTGCACAAATTCAGGAAGAATGTATTATTTTACACATCTGGTGATAAGAAGGATTTTCCAGACTGCACTGCTTTTCAAACTTTCTCTTTTCCTCCCATGTACTTCTCAGGCTTGTGCCATGAGACAGATACCTTAATACCATGATTTGATCTCGGAGCAACACTTTTGTGTCTTGATGGAAGTTAAGTCAGCACACTAGGCAGTAGGAGTATTTTTCAAAGCCACTCCTGCTCCAGAGGGATAGAGATAACCCCACTATACACAAAAGAAACTACAAAAGAACACAAATATATCCCACGAAACCCAAACTAAAGGTATCTCCAACTCAACTTCCTCTAAGCCCCATCTCCAAAGGGCTTGTAGCCTTCCAATACTCCAATACCACCAGACACAAAGGGAAAATTTGAACTTTCTAACCTGGAAACTTTCAAACATACACACAAGTAGACAGTATAGTGTGGTAAATTCCCTGTGGTCTCAGTAGTTGGGCCAAAGCAGAGCTTCTAGCATGCCCTGTGAACAAGTTTGCTCAATCAGTTTAAAGAGCCAAGGCCTAGCACCTGTCAAACTTCGTCTGGTATATCACCCATTTTAGAAATGAAGGCCTGATTCTGTAAGGCCTGATTCCAGATCAAGCCGTATAAAGCTTAGTTTTGTCATTTATTTCCTAAAACACTGCCACCTGTAATACTGAGAGATTTCACTGTGTGTGTGTGTGTGTGTAAGGAATTCATCCATGTGTATGAAAAGTTCTGTAGAAAACTTCTCTCTACTAAAGGCCAAAACCCTTGTCAACCACCAGCATTTGTGCGCAGAGACCCGCCTCTGAGACTATGGATGAACCCCATATGGGTTCCTAACTAAGGTGAGAACAGAAAGAGGCAAAGCCACTGATGATAATACGGAGCTACCTAAGGCCCCGGCTACTCATCTGACAGAAAAGCCTCCAGGTCATTTTAACTCACATGTCTCACCAAGTCCTGGCTTTGGCCAAATTCAGACAGTTTTTCCTTCATGTTTCTCAATCTGCCCTATGCTTCTCCTGGTCCTTTTTTCCAAGTAAGGTTTGTTCCAAGAAAATGCATAATATGGTTAAAACAAATAATCAGACAGACTCTGAGAAGACTAAGCAAAGCCTCAGAACCATCAGAACCTAGAGAGGGAGGAGGGAGGAAGAAGAGGAAGACAGTGTGAATCTTGCCTTGCACTGTGGTAGCAGCAGGTGCTAAGGATGGGGAGAACCAAGCTGGTGGATGGATGGATTGACCTCAGTTTGTTTGCTTGCACCAATGTCATCTTGCTGCCAGCATCACAGTGGCAAGGAAAGGGAACATCTCAGGGACTCAGGATTCCCTGCTCTGTCCATACCCGCAGTTCACATCACGACTCTATTGCAACTGTCTTCATTCTAGTATGGTCCATTCCATACTAGTGGCAGCTCAATTTGTTTGAAATGCTGCAGGCAAAACAGTGTCTTCACCTCTTCCCTGCCAGACTCTGCCTTAGGCTGGGTTTCCTAAAGGTAGGACCAGGAGCCTACCAAACACTTCCAGGTCCTTCCAGGGAACACCTTGGATAACCTTGCTATTCTGGTGTCCACCCAGCCTCCTCCCCTTCCTTCAGAAAACCAGCTCTCCCCCATCACTCTCCCATCTCAGGACATTTCTCCAAAGCTTACCCTCTTGACTGGAACTGACTGCCCACCTGAACTCCCCACCTGTCTCCTGCCATCAGTCATCAACCTCAAATTCATGCAGGAAGTCTTTTGCCCACAGATTGAACAATGACATTGATTTTCAAGTGCCTGTCTCTCTGACATTCTCACTTGCTGCCCAAAGAAAGTACCTTCCCCTAGCCTTGTATGACCCTTCCCACATTGGCCTTTTCCATTCTCAAAGGGCAACAAAAAGAAGTGGCTTTGCTATTTCACATCCCAGAAGATGGAAGATCAGATCTATGAAGTCTGTCCCAATAGGAGGTTAAATGTGGAAATAACCTTGACATCTGGAAACAGAATTTTCACCCCAAAATTTGGCTTTGAAAGACAGCTGAGCCACCGAGTGTGTCACGAAGACTCAGCAGGACTGAAGACAGCCTGCAGTTTTTTGTTTTCAATCAGCATTTGGGAATTGTGACAATATACAATTTTCTCTAATATTTTTTCTTATAAGAGTAACAAGGCAGTAAAATTATTGTAGAAAAATTGAAAAATACAAAATAGATTACAAAAGAAAATAAAATCAACTTTAATCCCACTAAATGGAAAGAACTATTATTGTTTTAGTGTATTGCTTGCTTGTGTTTTTCTACTCATATGTAATGCATAACTAGTTTATTTATATACATATAATATGAATCGCTTATTAACATCAATAGTTTCAATTATATCTTTGAGTATCCTCTGCATCCCTGAGAATCCTAAAAAATAGTGTTCCACTTCATTATGTAAATATTTAATTTTTTTTTAATGAGTTAAGTGCTATCTGACTACTCTTGTGGGAAGGTTCTGAGATCAACAGAGTTAAGTACTGATCTACTTGGTGCCCCTAAGCAGCTTTACAACCTTGGGCAAGTTTTTTAAACCTTGTGTGCCTCAGTTTCCTCTCATTTAAAATGAGGATAATCATAGTATGTACGTTGGGGGGTGACTGACTGGCTTGGTCAGTAGAGCATGCGACTCTTTTTTTAATTTTTTTTAAATTTTATTTATTTATTTATTTGACAGAGAGAGACACAGCGAGAGAGGGAACACAAGCAGGGGGAGTGGGAGAGGGAGAGGGAGAAGCAGGCTTCCCGCGGAGCAGGGAGCCCGATGCGGGGCTCGATCCCAGGACCCTGGGATCATGACCTGAGCCGAAGGCAGACGCCCAACGACTGAGCCACCCAGGCGCCCCGAGCATGCGACTCTTGATCTCAGGGTTGTGAGTTTGAGCCTGATGTTGGGTGTAGAGATTACTTTAAAAAAAAAAAAATCTTAAAAAAAGTAATAGTATCTACTTTGAAGTCCTTATGCAGCAAGTAAAGGGGAAAGAGTGTGTTAAGTGCTTAGACTAGTGTCTGGCATGCAATAAATATTAAATAAAAGTTATTCTTATCCTCATCATCTTTGTATTACTCCAATACTTTTTAACGAGTGAGTACATTTATAATAAGGTGCTGATCCAATAATATAACTATTCAAAGGTTGATAAGAGTTATGGTTGAACAGCATATTATTATTATTATTTTTAAAGATTTTATTTATTTATTTGACAGAGAGAGAGAGCGAGAGCAGGAACACAAGCAGGGGGAGTGGGAGAGGGAGAAGCAGACTCCCCGCTGAGCAGGGAGCCCGATGTGGGGCTCGATCCCAGGACTCTGGGATCATGACCTGAGCCGAAGGCAGACGCTTAAGGACTGAGCCACCCAGGCGCCCGTGAACAGCATATTAAAGGTTTTAGTGAATTGGAAGTTGAACAGCAAACATCTCCTGAAGGCCATACAGTGTAATGGGCACGAGATTAGTTTTGGATGAAGACTAAGGTTTAATCCCTGATAATTGTGATAAGCATTCTGTAGTTAACAAAAAGGGCCTGTAACTGTTCTTAGAGTTTTGCTTCCATTAGCTCTTAAGCCTCACAACAACCTGAAGATACATGTACTGTTATTAGCAGGACGCTGAGGCACATGAAGTTATGAAACTTACAGCAAGGCAACAGGCTAATAAAAGGCACAGCGAGCGTCTGAACTCAGATGACCTTAGTCGAGAGCCTCTGCTGTTACGCTAGTCCCCCCTTATCCATAAGGGATAGTTCCCAAGACCCCCAGGATACCTGAAACCACAGACAGTACTAAACCCTGTGTCTACCACATTTTTTCCCTATACATACATACCTAGGATAAAGTCTAATTTATAAATTAGGCACAGTAAGGGGTTAACAACAATAACTAGTAATAAAATAAAACAATTATAACAATATACTGTAATCACAGTTGTGTGAATGTGGTCCGTCTCTCAAAGTATCTTTCTGTACAGTTGACCCTTGAAAAACACAGGTTTGAACTTACGGGGTCAAACTTATACGTGGATTTTATTTTTTATAAATACAGTACAGTACTATACATGTATTTTCTCTTATGGTTTCTTAACATTTTCTTTCCTCTAGCTTAATTATACGAGTATAGTATATAATACATATAACATACAAAATACGTGTTAATCGACTGTGTTCTCGGTCAGGCTTCCCGTCAACGGCAGGCTCGTAGTTAGATTCTGGGAGGTCAAAGGTACCCACGGATTTTTGAGTGGGTGGGTTCGGCGGGTCAGCCGTAGGTACTCACCTTTCTTCTTATGATGATGATGTGAAACGATAAAAACGGCGGGGCGCCTGGGTGACGCAGTCAGTTAAGCGCCCGACTCTTGGTTTCGGCTCAGGTCGGGAGAAGGAGCCCTGCCTCAGGCTCCGGGCTGGACCGGAGCCTGCTGGGGATTCTCTCTCCCTTTCCCTCCACCCCCTCCCTCTCTCCTAAAAAAAAAAAAAATAGATAAAATGGAGACCAGACGAGATGAAGGGAGGAAGATGACGGAGCATGGGCCGTATGATGTAGCGTGTGACGTATGACGTAGCGTCAAACTGCCACCCACGTTCCGACGCTGCGTCAGAGGAGGACTGTATGCTTCCGGCTGCGGTTGTCGCAGTAACTGGGAAAACGAGACTGCAGATAAAAGGGGACTGCTGTATGTTGTTATGTATTTGAAAAACTTATAATATCAGTGAGTCTCTTGTTAAGTAGTTTGTGCCCTTTTCCTTGTGGATTTGAAGAAACTCTGTGTTCCTGGTATAAGCCCTTTGTCAATCACATGCGTTAGAAGGATCTTTTCTGACGCTTCAGTTTCCCTTTTGTCTAACATAATGGGGTCTTTTTTTTTTTTTTTTAAGATTTTATTTATTTATTTGACAGAGAGAGAACAAGTAGGCAGAGAGGCAGGCAGAGGGAGAGGGAGAAGCAGGCTTCCCGCCGAGCAGGGAGCCCGATGCGGGGCTCGATCCCAGGACCCTGGGACCATGACCTGAGCCGAAGGCAGCTGCTTAACCAACTGAGCCACCCAGACGCCCCCATAATGGGGTCTTTTTATGAATAGTTCTTAATTTTAATGTAAACCCAAAACATCAACATCAACATTTCCCCATATAATTATTGAATTTTGTGCCTATATTATCTTCTAGAAGCATTGTGGTTTTCCTTTCTCTATAATTTACTTGGAACTGACTTTTTTTGTTGTTGTTAAAGATTTTATTTATTTGACAGAGAGAGACACAGCGAGAGAGGGAACAGAAGCAGGGGCAGTGGGAGAGGGAGAAGCAGGCTTCCCGCGGAGCAAGGAGCCCGATGCGGGGCTCGATCCCAGGACCCTGGGATCATGACCTGAGCTGAAGGCAGACGCTTAACAGCTGAGCCACCCAGGCGCCCCGGAATTGACTTATTTAAATATGGTGTGAGGTAGAAGGCAGAAGACATTTTATTCCCATATGGATATCCAATTGACACGACACCATTTATATTGAAAAACTGCCTTTCTCACTGCTCTTACAGCATCACGCTTTCCCATAAATAAAGGGGCTTTATTTATGTGAGTTTATTCCTGAATATTCTATTCTATTGCTCTATTGGTTCATCTTGTACCGACATCATAGTATTTGTGGCTTTAGAATAAATTTGCCAATTTCTTCACTATTGCTGACCGTTTGCATTTCCGTATAAAGTTTAGAATCAACTTGCCAGTTTCCCTAAAATGACCTGCTGGGATTTTGATTGGAATTGGATTTTGATTGGAATATAATGTAATCCCTATACATTAATTTGGGAAGAATTACAATTTTACAACATCGTCTCTTTATTCTGTCTTCCAATCCACAAACATGGTAAATCCTTCCATTTATTTCAATTTTCTTAGTTTCTTCTAATATATGTAGCTTTTACAAAAAAAAAAAAACTAACAGGTTTGTTCCTAGACATCTGATGTTTTGAGTTATTATTGTAAATGGTATTATTTAAGTTTCGTTGTTTCTCCAGTACAATGTTGAATAGAAGTAGAGAAGTCAGCATCAGGCATTCTTGTCTCCTTCCCCATCACAGGTAGGAAGCCTACAATATTTTGCCATTAAGTGTGTTAGCTATAGGTTGTATGCATGGATTTTTATGGTTTTCTTCTCTACTAATTTCCCTTCTCCATCCATCCTCCATCCTCTGTAAAAATTTCTCAATGTCTCTTGCTTGCTTTTCTCACCTCTTTTTTTTTTTTTATTTTAATTTTATTTACTTGAGAGAGTGTGTGAGAGAGAGAAAGCACAAGTAGGGGGAGCTGCAGAGGGAGAAGGAGAAGCAGGCTCCCAACTGAGCAAAGCACCCTATGTGGGGCTCAATCCCAGGACCCTGAGATCATGACCTGAGCCAAAGGCAGACGTTTCACCGCCTGAGCCACCCAGGTGCCCCTCTCACCTCTTATCCTCTCTTTGTCCTGGTGGGTTTATACATTTTTTATTTAACTTTAGTGAGGTTCAAAAAGGAATCAAGATAAACATGTGTTGGGGTGCCTGGGTGGCTCAGTTGGTTAAGCATCTGTCTTCGGCTCATGTCATGATCCCAGGGTCCTGGGATTGAGCCCCACATCCGGCTCCTTGCTCAGCAGGGAGCCTGCTTCTCCCTCTCCCTCTGCTGGCCACTCCCCCTGCTTGTTCTCTCTCTCTCTCTGTCAAATAAATCTTAAAAAAAAAAAAAAAACTTAAAAAAAAAAGCTAAACATGTGTTGAACCTATCATGCCTAATTAGAAGTCCCACAAGAGTAGACATGAAAAAAAATCCATTTTTTAATTAAAATGTACTTAATACACTGTATGAAAATTCAGTGTTTCCTAAATTGGCAGATTTTTTTTTAAGTTTCTTGTAATATGTCACACACATCGATTGTAGCTTCCTTAAGTGCTAAAATAATAAAGAAATATTATTTCTCAGTAATTAGAATCTCACTTTGAGGTGCCAGAAGCCATCTTTACCTCAAATGATTTTTTTTTAATTTTTATTTATTTTTTTAAGTAATCTCTACACCCAGTGCGGGGCTCAAACTCATAATCACCAGATCAAGAGTTGCATGCTCTATTGACTAAGCCAGCCAGGAGCCCCTCAAATGATTTTTTTTTATAAATTAACATTCTGGTTTTTTGCCAAATTCAACTCCCCACTTCCTGGAGGACCCTCTTAGGCATCCCTGAGTAATGACCAATGAGCCTTTGCTTACATACCTCCTGTGCCAAAGAGTTTATCATTTCTCCCATGTGTAGAACCAAATATTTATCTCAACTTAAAGGAGAATCACTTAGGCTTGCATACTGAAAAAAAAAAAAAAGGAAAACCCAACTAAACAGTGGCTTAAATAAAGCCAGGGTCATTGTTTTCATATAAGAAGGAGTCCAGGGGTGGGTCATCCGGGGCTGGTCTGGCGTCTCCATGGTGCGACCAGTAACTGCCCTATTTCTAGCTGTCTGCTCCTTCACTCTCAGACCAAGCAGGACCTTCAGCACCACGTTTGTAAGAAGTGTCCTCCCCTCCAGGTAGTGCTTCGGCATTCCAGGAAAGGTGAAAGGAAAGTGTGAAAGGCATGGCTTATTGAGTCTGCCCCTTTATAAAGAGCATATTCCCAAAAGCCTCACCAGGCAACTTGCTCTTACATCTCATTGGCCAGACTATTTCACCTAACCACAAAGACTGAAGTCAATGTTTCATTGGGCCACCCTGAACAAAACAGGCTCTGGGGGTGCCTCTGGCCAATGCAGTGCCAGGGCTTGTTGAGGAAAGATAACTGATACTGGGTCAGCAAACAGAGTCCTTTACAAGGGTTTACCTGTTTTCCCCTATTGATTCCTTTCCCCCAGGAGAGAAGAGTAGTCAGAGCCTTTGACAATAGCTAAAACTTCAAGGGACCAACTCTGAACCGTCTGGGAAGGAACGGGCATTAGGACGTGAAGTCAAGAACAAAGGAATCTCTGAGAACATACAGAGAAAGCAGAGTGGACTCCTGCTTCCCTTGGGACAGGAAGCTTAACAAGGGCCCCCAGGAGGACTTCCAGCTTCTGGTGGAGCTAGGAGGCTGGCAGAGGGACAGAGCAAGTTGAAGATCAGAATAGAAACAGCTGTTGGCTACACTTGCCAGCCCTCAGGGAATCACTTGTGTGCATGTTCTGTGGAACAACTCCATTTGATCCACACACATGTACAAATCATTGCCTCCTTCACTTTCTAAGTGCTTGGAATTATTCCTTTCCTCTTTAAGCCTCATATTCACTAGGCTACACATGGCTAGGAGCCTGAACTTGCAGAACTACCAGCTCAGTACACGCAAGCCATACACTGCGTACCCGTTACTCTAGAACCCTCATTTTGGGGGGTGGCCTACCACAGACTTCTACCTTGTGCCAGGCCCCAGGCTAAGCATATTGCTTTTTATCCCTTGTCCTCAGAATAACCTTAACAGAATTGCAGTTTTTAAGATGAGAAACTTGGGGCTCCAGATGGACCAGTAGCAAGGTTCAAATCCACATCTGCTGACTGATTCTGAAAACAGGAACATATCACAAAAGCCTTGTCCTCACTGCCTTGAAGCCAGAAAAAAGCTAGTCTAACTCCCTTTTTCTTTTTTACAGAAGAAAACACACACACACACACACACACACACACACACCCTGAGGTGTCAAGGACCTGGCCCAGAGTAGCAGTTGTAGAAGACATAGTGGATATCTAAACCTAGTCAACTCATTCCTTTTTTTAAATATATATATATATTTTTTTAAAGATTATTTATTTGAGAGAGAGAGACACAGCGAGAGAGGGAACACAAGCAGGGGGAGTAGGAGAGGGAGAAGCAGGCTCCCCGCGGAGCAGGGAGCCCGATGCGGGGCTAGATCCCAGGACCCATGACCTGAGCCGAAGGCAGACACTTAACGACTGAGCCACCCAGGCGCCCCAATATATATTTTTTAAAGATTTATTTATTTTGAGAGAGAGAGCACATGCGGGAGGGGCAGAGGGAGAGAGAGAATCCTAAGCAGACTCTCTGCTTAGTGCAGAGCCTGATGCAGGGCTCGATCCCACGACCCTGAGATCATGACCTGAGCTGAAACCAAGAGCTGGATGCTCAACCGACTGTGCCACCCAGACACCCCCGACTCAACTCACTTCTTAAGAGAAAGTGAGAGTCTATGTAACTGATGCCTTTAGTGTTTGGAGTGTTTAGTTCCACTTTTTGCCAGAGATGGAGATCATTTTCAAGACATTTCATTAACCACATTAAAGTTTTTACTTTCTAGACTAACAAAACACATAGCTTAAAAAAAAAAAAAATCATGTCCTGAATATAAAGAGCTAGGGGAACTTGCCAGGAACTAACTAGCTCTAGTCACATTTTAGCTTGATGATTTTGCTGAAAACCAAAACCAAGGCAAAATGTCTTTAAATTCATCCAAATAACCTTTTCCTACTTCATCTCAGAGGAACTAGTTAGGAGGCAAATGAGGACCCACTGCTCCGCTGCTTGACACCCAGTCATCATCTGTTCCTTAGGGAAGCCTTCCCTGACCTGCCTTTCTAAATGAAATTCCTCGCTATAGCACATTTGGGATTCTGCTTCTGGCCACGGCAGATTAACAGGTACTGGACTAGCCCTCCTACAGCAAACAACTGTTAACAGTGAACAAAATATATGGAATTACAGTTTTTGGAAGTCAGGCAAACGGCAGCACAAGACCATGTTCCCTAAGAGATGAGCCCCGTGATACCCTTTCTGCAGGCACTTTCTAGACTGTGGCGTGAGGAGGAAGCCAAACAGAGCACAGCAGTCTTGCAAAGCTGAGGAGACAGAAATTGGAAGTTTGGACTAGTATGAGAGTTGGAAAGTGCAGGGCAAGGTACATAGAGAAGGGAGCTGTGCAGGGGGAGTTCCAGATATCTGCAGGGGGTCCCCTTGAGGCTTCAGCTAAATACCAGGCTACTCATCTTAGGATAATACTCCGTGAGGCTGATCAAAGACGCTGCAGATGGGGGGTTGAACAAATACTGGAGCCTGCATAGGTCTGGGACATGTTCAAGGACTGACCAGTCAGAGTGGAGAAACGTCACTGGCCCCAGGCACTCAAGAGAGACCCTAGGGCGCCTGGGTGGCTCAGTTGGTTAAGCGACTGCCTTCGGCTCAGGTCGTGATCCTGGAGTCCCAGGATGGAGTCCCGCATCGGGCTCCCTGCTCGGCAGGGAGTCTGCTTCTCCCTCTGACCCTCCCCCCGTCTCATGTGCTCTCTTCTCTCTCATTCTGTCTCTCAAATAAATAAATAAAATCTTAAAAAAAAAGAGAGACCCCAGAGAAGCTATTCTAGACCTACACTAACACGGCTGTAAACCAGCCCTTGAACATATTAAGATGATCTGCAAATTCACTACCAGCCAGAACAAAATTCAACACTGTATTAAAGAGGCTACAGAATCTAAACACTCAACTATGTAGCATCCGTGATTTGTAGCATACAATAAAGAATTTCTAGACATGTGAAGAAGCAGCAAGATATGATCCATAACCAGGAGAAAAACAGCTAATTGAAAGACCTAGAAATGACAGAGATGATAGAATTAGCAGATAAAGACTTTAAAACAGCTATATATCTATATTTTTAAACAGCTGTATTTTTAAATGGGCAAAATATTTGAAGAGACACTTCACCAAAGAAGATATATGAACATTAGCATATTGACACATTATTCATTAGAGAAATTAAAACCACAATGAGATACCACTACACACCTATTAGAATGATTAAAATTTATTTTTTTGAAGATTTACTTATTTGAGAGAAAGACTGTGAGTGGGGAGAGGGACAGAGTTAGAGAATCTTCAAGCAGACTCCTCACTGAGCATGGGGCCCGACGTGAGACTTGATCTCATGACTCATGAGATCAAAACCTGAGCCGAAACCAAGAGATGGATGCTTAGCTAACTGAGCCATCCAGGCGCCCCTAGAGTGGTTAAACTTTAAAAAGACTGACCATGTCAAGTGTTGGCATAGGTATGGAAGAACTGGGACTCTCACACTCCTTTGGTAGGAATAAAACATGTTACAAACACATAAAGTTTGATGTCTTATTACTTCCCAATGTACACAATATGCTCTCCTCACACGGAGAATCCCCGCAGGCTTCATAGTTCTGGGCCCGCCTGCACTGTCACTCCCGTCAAAAGACATTCCAGAATGAATCTGCTTTGGGGACGTGACAGACACATCAGAAGTTGCCAGAGAAGTGAGGTGACCCTTTTGTCATCAGAGACCAAATGTGAAACCAGAATGACTGCAAATGTGCAAATCAGGCTGGTTTGAGAAGGACTTTTCCCCTGAGACACAAGCTTTTAAAAAAGACACTAAGATGATAAATACATATTTTTATTTAAAATACCCCTTTTTTGGGCGCCTGGGTAGCTCAGATGGTTAAGCGTCTGCCTTCGGCTCAGGTCGTGATCTCAGGATCCTGGGATCGAGTCCCACATCGGGCTCCCTGCTCCTTGGGAGCCTGCTTCTCCCTCTGCCTCTCTCTCTCTCTCTCTCTCTCTGTCTCTCATGAATAAATAAATAAAATCTTAAAAAAAAAAAAAAATAAAATAAAATACCCCTTTTTTCCCAACATCACATATTAAATTTCAATATCCTCATTTCCACTGTGCTCTCCTGCCACCAGGCTGTTGCTAGCCCTGGATTCTATGATCTACAGAGAGATCCTGGCAAATTCGCTTCCAACTCTTTCCTCTTGCCCCTAATAACAGTGATGAGGAGGATAAGAATGCCCCACAGTTGTAGGGCCATTAGGGTCTTTATATACCTGCCCCCCCCCCCCATGAGTCTCTCTTTGCCAATTGTTACAGCAGAAACTTAGAAGAGCAGCAACATGGCAGAGGGATTCACTGACTTGACTCTCCTGAGCCCTTTATCCCTCCAAGGTGTCAGCAATTCTGAAACAATGAATCAAACCATCTTGACAGGCTTAGGCCATTTAGACCATCTACTCTAAAAAGAAACAAAAGAAATTAAAAGGCTTTAAAACTACCGTCGTTGAAGGGCATGCCATTATGTAGCGGGCAGTAGCCCGCAAAATTAGTCTTCTTGATAAACTTTCAGGAATTTCCTGCTTAAATTTTTGGAAGCAAGTTTCTACTCCTCCTTGTCCATACTGTGATTTTAATTATTCAAACTGAAAAGCATTGTCCAATAAAGGATAACAATTCTGAATGAAGTGCCATTTTGAAAATGATCCACATTTTCATGTAGATCAAAGTCGCTGGAGTTTTCCAAGTAAGACGCGTTACTGTTTCTTGTGTAGCAACTGCCCAATTCCGTTTTCTTAGCTCCTTAGAATATGGATCTAACCAAAGCCAAGGATTTGGGTGTGCCTCCCAAGTAAGGAAGTTACCATCAGAGGGAAAAAGGAAAAAAAGTCTTCATAGATAGCAACATCATCCTGATTCCCCAAAAGCAATTCCACGTGCTTGTCCTTTGGGTCAGTGACGAGCATCATCATCTCCCGGTGTGAAATGCAGCACAGACATTGTAAGGCTAGAACATGGTGGCCACAAGCCAAGACCAGGGAAAATTCAAGCACAGCACAGACTCGGGCAAGCCAGCGATGGGGCGATATGCAGGCTGCTGGTCACTTTGGTGAGAGTCACTACCATGAGCCTTTTGCGTCTTTGTCTTCCTCCCACAGAGTTCTCCAAGCAGTAACACAATTTTGATTGGGACACAAGGGGGCAATAAGAAGTGTTGGAGGAAAGAGATCTGTTCTGGTTCTGATGGCTTTACATCACTTCTTATTTTTTCTGCCCTCTTGGGTAAACTGATCCAGAGAACGCCTTTGATCTTTCCCTCTCTCTCTCTTTTTTTATTTTTATTTTTTATCTTACTCCTGCTAGCTTTTCTGCCCACCTGTAAAGCCCGAGGAGAACGGGATTTTAAAGTCAGTGTTGGGTTTTAACCGTTTCAGGTTCCTTCATCCAACCTCAGAGCTGACACATAAGTGCTCAAGGAAAGCTTTTTTTTTAAAAGATCTTTTAAATTTTATTTATTTGACAAAGAGAGAGTGCACAAGCCGGGGGAGGGGCAGAGGGAGAGGGAGAAGCAAGCTCCTCGCTGATTAGCCACTTTCTTGAGTAACAATGAAAATACTTATTATAAGGATCAATATCTATAGAAATGGATAGTGTTGGAATATGGTTTAATTTTTTTAAAGATTTATTTATTTATTTATTTGACAGGGAGAGAGCATAGCAGGGAGAGCAGCAGAGGGAGAGGGAGAAGCAGGCTCGCCTAGCAGGGAGCCTGATGTGGGACTCGATCCCAGGACCCTGGGATCATGACCTGAGCCGAAGGCAGATGCTTATCGACTGAGCCACCCAGGTGCCCCCACCTTTTTTTTTTTTTTTAAAGATTATTTATTTATTAATTTGACAGAGAGAGAGAGAACAAGCAGGGAGAAGGGCAAGCTTTTTGTAGGGAGATCAAGGGGTGGTGCTGGGGTGAATGAAGAATGGTTGGATAGGATGGATGCATGAAAGGAAGAAAACTTTTCATTTTTGAAGGAGAACACTTTCACTCTGTTGACAGCCAGTTGAACTGGCTCAGTCTCAAAAAGCTGAATTTGATGAATAGGGGAATATGGTATTTAGTAATGATGACTGCTACAGCCCAGGATATACTCAGGAGCAAGGCCGAAACCTCAAGCTGCCACTCAGAAAAGCAACAGTAAGAGCTGGGAGGTGGGTCACTAGGAACCAGGAGAGAGAGCAGATGCCGGAGGAACCGCTTCTCTGGGATCCCATGCATCTTTAGTTCACGACAAAGCTTCCCTGCATTAGGCCCAACTCCAGGCCTCACCAGCTCTGCCCCTGAGGTCAGCCACCTTTGGAGGAGCAGGTCCACCAGGTAAAATAAGGAAATCAGTAAGCCTCCGGCCACACAAACTCTCAGATGCGGACACCCAGGCGATGGCTAACAGGCCCTCACCTCAGTATTCTCCCATCTTAGACCCCGGTGAGTTTGGTCAGGCTCTGAGGCCCTGGAAGCAGTAAGAACAGCAGCTCCAACCATCAGACTGACATGAGATAAGATCTTATAAGCCAGAATGTCAGTTAACATTACACAGAACTCGTGGCCTAACTGAAGCCTTCACTCGAAGGTTCGGGGAATGTTCTCGTGATGGTGCCAGGCCCTGTCACGGGTCCTGTGGTGGCATGTCTAATTTACGCCAAATCTGGATCAAGACTGAGAGGATTTGTGTGCAGGGCTCCTGTGGGAAAATCCCCTCCCCCACTCTGGCGTAGGTCAGGGATGCCACAGTGTTAAGGAGGGTAAGGCTCTTCTCAAGTGAGCCCGAGGGCAAAGGTTTAAAAGACAACCAGATTTATGACGAGCTTTCAACTTTCTGGTTTCAACTGAATCCAGATGCATAAATACCAAAAATACTGGAGGGAAAAGGAAAGTCTAAGGATCTCTTTACTCCTTCCAGAAAAGCATGGCTGAAATGTTCCAGAAAAAATCATCAGCAATCTTGACATTAAAGAGTAATTAATTCTACCTCTAGGTTTATGTGCTGATATCTTTATATTCACATTTTAGGGTGAACCACGGTACTGAAACTCGTGACCCAGTAAATTTTATGAGTTAGCCATGCAAGTGCTGATTCAGTCTGGTTCTGTGAAGCTAACCTCCCAAATGTATTCGTTTCCTAGGGCTGCCATAACGAATTATCACCAACTGGGTGGCTTAAGAAAATGAAAATTTATTCTCATAGTTCTGGAGGCCAGAAGTTGTAAATCAAGGTGTTGGCAGGGCCACCCTCTGTCTGAAGGCTGGAGCAAAGATCCGTCCTCACCTCTCCCAGCTTCTGGTGGCTTCCCTGGCTTGTGGCCACAACACTATCTTCATGTGGCCTTTTCCTCTTGTCATCTCTTCTCTCACAAGGACACTTTGCTTTTGGATTTATGGTCCCCCCTGGATAATCCAGGATGATTTCATCTCAAAATCCTTAATTATATCTGCAATGACCCTTTTGCTACATAAGATCACATTCACAGGTCCCAGGGGTTAGGATGTGGACATCTCTTTCGGGGCGGGGGGTGTGGCACAATTTGACCCACTACACTAAGCGAACTCTGGACGTCCAGGTCTTTCTAAAATTTCAGGTGCTTGAAAATAGACAGCAAATAGGGGTGCCTGGGTGGCTCAGTCATTAGGCATCTGCCTTCAGCTCAGGTCATGACCCCAGGGTCCTGGGATCGAGCCCCGCATCGAGCTCCCTGCTCCACGGGAAGCCTGCTTCTCCCTCTCCCACTCCCCCTGCTTGTGTTCCCTCTCTCGCTGTCTCTCTGTCAAATAAATGAGTAATCTTTAAAATGAAAAAAATAAAAAATAAGTGAGGAAACTTGCTCCTTTTGCTTTATATACCATTTGGAAGACACCTGGCATACACCTCAAATGTTAAGAATCTGGTGCAAGCGTGCCCCATGCCAATTGCACATGGGTAGGCAACTTCAAAAGTATGTTTTCCTAATTATACTGTTTACACCTGATTACACACATACAACTGAAGAGTCACCTGCTTAGATACACTGTGCTTTCAGAAGCAAAAGTATACAAATACTTTTACACAGATTCCAGGTTATAATGTTTTGGCAGAAACCGTCTGTTTAAAATGTAAAAGCAAAACAAGCAAGCCAGCCAGCCAGTCTCACACTAGTTGTGCGATCTTGGGCAAATTATTTATAAATCACCCTGTGTTTCAGTTTTCCCATCTGTAAAAGAGTTTAATAATATCTACTTCATAGGGTTATTATGAGGATTAAATAGTTTAGTATTTGTAAAGCATTTAAATAGTGCCAGCACATTGTAAGGGCTTTGTTAAGTTTTATCACAATTTTTTTAAAAGTCTTCATTAGAAATTGCACTAAACAGGGGCGCCTGGGTGGCTCAGTCAGTTAAGCATCTGCCTTTGGCTCAGGTCATGATCTCAGGGTCTTGGGATGGAGCCCCACGTCATCGGGTTCCCTGCTCAGCAGGGAGTCTGTTTCTCCCTCTCCCTCTGCTCCTCCCCCTGCTCATGCTCACTCTCTCTGTCTCTCAAATAAATAAATAAAATCTTAAAAAAAAAAAAAAGAAATTGCACTAAACATTGAAGAGATCATTTACAAACACATTCAAAGCATGCATATCAATTAAAGTTCTTGGTTGCAAGTAACAGAGATGCAGACAAAATTTTTTTGGAAATGAATGGGAAGGGCTACAAGATGGCTGGAACCAAGAGAGGCTGGGCAGCAGAGGACAGAGCCAAAGAGACCTGCAAAGAACATCACCGAACCATTCTGTCCCATTGATTTCCAATTTAGAAAGCAGAAGGTAAAAAGAATACACAAAACTAACGATTTTAAGTGAAGCTTTGGACTTGTCATTATCCACCGTGTCCTTAGAAATAATAGTAAAAATAATCTTACTTTTTATTGGGTATGTAAGCATGTGATGGAAGGTCACCTATTAGAAGGTCTCTAGAGTATCTCAATCTAAACTAGCTATCAATAGCTCCTGGACTTTGAATCTTAGAAAGTTTCTCTCCTTTCTAGCTTGAAAATCTTGCAAAGAACTCAGATTGGCCCAGCTTGGGTCAGACGTGCACCTCTAAAGTAGTCAAGTGTGGTGAGGGAAGATCCCTAAGAAACCACTTGGCTCCTGCCAGAGATACAGTTAGCAACGGAGGCAGTTACTCCAGAGGACAGAATGCCAAGCAGACATTGGCCCCACTGAGCATTATACACTCACACCCTATCTACACTGAACGTAAGAACTGATGGGAACTAATTCATGAAGAAAATCCATTATTTGTATACACACCAGTTCTAACATGGCTAAGAGAGAGGAGTGACATGAGTAGAGAAGAGAGAAAATAGGGCAGGACAGAAATAAGTAAAACAGAAAAACCAAGGAAGGCATAACCACCTCCTAGAGTGACAAATCACAAGAAAACAAGCCAATATTTGCTGTGAATGTATTTTTCTGGTAAAGGTTGTAAAATATAAGGTGTAAAGACCTAGTCCAAATGCTATCAGAGCTATCTGATGATCTGTGACGAACTGGATGCTGTATGGTAGTACTGAAGGGTCCCACATGGAAGACTAAATGATTTATAAATTTATAAAGAGGCACAATTTATAAAGAGGCAGATAAAATTTTAAAGTTTTCCCACATTAAGGGTTAAAGTTTCCTCAGGAAAACATTCAATTAAGCATATAACACCCTTTTCCAAAACAGTGTGACAAATTGAGGCTTTTTCTTTTTTTTTTTTTTTTTAAGATTTTATTTATTTGAGAGATAGAGTGAGCAAGAGAGAGAGCACAAGCTGGGGGGAGAGGCAGAGGGAGAGGGAGAAGCAGATTCCCCCGCCGAGCAGGAGGCCCGATGTGGGACTCGATCCCAAGAGCCTAGGATCACGACCTGAGCCGAAGGCAGACGCTTAATGACTGAGCCACCCAGGTGCCCCACAAATTGAGGTTTTAAGTATGAAAGGATATGGTGACATTTCTAAAGCATGCTTCCCAGTTGGAAGGGAGACTTGGAAGGAGGGTCTGTTTGCAGCCAAGCAAGTGGAAATTGCTGGCATACTGCTATTTTTTTTTTTTCCCTTCACAATTCATAGACCAAGTTAAATTCCCTAAGTACTATAATAAATATACCTATTCAACTTTGTTTGACTAAGTGCTTCTCAAATATATTTGATCAGGGAACCATTTTTATTATGACATCTATTTGTATCCTAATACAAGGAAGAATTCCTTGGAAATCCCAAGGAACTGATGTTCTAAGGGACATACTTTGAGAAATGCTAAGTGGCAAATAAATACTGCAGTTCTAAGGGTGACGAGTTGAAAAATAGTGATCTATTTGTGTCTCTAAGGAAATAAATAAGTGATACATTACTTCTCACATGCTCTTGTTATAGAATGAGTATTAAGTGCAGAAATCTCATCTACCTTTTTTACATACCTTGATGCAAAAATGCTACAAGAGATTACCATAGTATTGAAAACACATACCATAACAATCCCACTTCAAATCATTTTACAAAGGATGAAAAAAAGTAGATATATAAAGAATGACTCTGAAAAGGTGAGAAATTACCAAATTCTCTCTGTTCTCTTAAAGGAGTCCTCAGAACTGCCAAAAGGGGGTCCACTCCAAATGACTGAGCCGATTTAGCTCACTTCCTTCAGCCCCCTGGATCAGATGATGTCTAGGATTTATCTAAGAGGAGCTCCCCAGGTCCCCCCCAGGAGAGCTGGAACCTTGCAGAGCTACTGCCTCTATCTGGAGACAGCCCCCCCCCCCCGCCCCCATAACTCTTCCCCCACCCCTGGGCCAGCTCCATCAGAAATCACATTTTTGATGGCAGAGGTATGTATCAAAGGTGGGGGAGCAAAGGAATCCTTAATCTACTACAACAAGTGTACAAAAGTAGGGGGTGGGGATGGGGATGGGGGACATATATGCTCCTAATATGTGAGTTGGCTGAAATTGGAATGAGTTTTTGGTAAGAAACAATATTGTGAGTGATGAATAGGTATCTAGGTATGTAGTCCAGCTCTATCATTGTTAGGTCATTTTACGGGAATTATTATGAAAATATATTACTATTTAATAACATTATTTCCCCCCAAAATAAAAAAAGCATTTTATGTTCTAAATAGTGCACATTAAATATAATAATACAGAGAACTAAAACACTGATTGATTATGGATAGACTGCAGTTAGTTTCTGAAGTCCTTGGAGTATCCTCCAAGATTTATTCATGGTCCCTGGCTTTTTTGTTCAGTATTTTCTCAATCTGATATGCACCCTTTAATTCTTACAGGAATTCCTAACTGAAGCAAATGTTAACCAGCAAATGTCTTAAGTTTTGATTTGGAGATCTGGTATTAACAGTTAGAATGAAAAAGTGAATGCCTTAAACAGAAATATATTTAAATCATATTTATTTTTTCTGCTAATATAAAAATATGCATTTCAAAACACTTTAAGATATTTGACAAGCTGCAAAACAGAAAGGGCCCCTCTAGCGAACTGTTTCCAAGCGAGTCTGAGGCATCTAGTAAACAGTGTAGCAAGGTCAGCCTGTGGCCGCAAGTACATAGTCCTGTTTTATAAGCGCATACTGACTCAAAACAATATTAGGAAAAGATGTGCTTCGAAGAACAAAATAAAGGTAAAGCACTGAGCATCTTTTACAATGCCATAATAAAATATTCATTAATCCCTCAGTGTGAAAATCTGGGAAAAGATGGAAGGTAAAAACAGGTATAAAAGGAGCTAAATGGTTAAGTGTTTATAAAGTCAGTTTTCTCTGACTTGTTTAAAAACAGATTAAAAATCCTCTGAGACAATGTGAAAGTTCATGGGTTTTATATCTGCCAATATCATCACCGGCTAACAGCAGCTTCTTAGTTGTTGATAGAAATTTTATATTACAGACTGATGCATGTGGTCTTATAGTGACATCGATCTTTCTTTTCTGACAATGGCGCTGTCACTGGTATATCATGAAGTACTATTACACACAAATTATAACCACACTTCATCACAAGCAGAAATTAAGAAAGCACATTTTGCCAAACTGATTTTCGAATCTTCTAAATTGTATTTGTTCACTCACTTGCCAATTTGAAAAACAGAGTAATTTGTAGAGGGCTTCTTCATCATTAATGTGAGTTAGTAATGCTATAATTTAATTCAAAGCAATTGTTTTTTTAAAATGAGACTCAGACCAGCAAAGCTTAACATCAGCCAAAATCCGACGGGCACACAGTGGGCAAAAGGCCAACTCTACAGTGATATATAAAGGTCACTTTATGAAAAATCCAAATAAAAATTACCCTTAAAATATTTTGTCCGTTAGAATTAGTTTACAGATGGAAATTTAAATTAAATGAGAGGACTCTAGTCCTTTGGGCTAGAATCTTACAACCAGAAAGATAAGCAATGTTAACAATCATTTCTGTGATATGGTCAGAAGGTTAACCATTGACTTCAAGAATTCTGTTGAAACAATACATGATAAAAGGTATGGGGGTAATAGATAGTAAGTCTACAATTAAAAATTTATCCTTTAAAAAATTTTCCCCTGAACTAGACACAAATACCAAGCATTTTCTACCTTTCCATCTCCAGAAATTCCAATGGGAATCCAGAAATGAAAAAAAAAAAAAAACGAGTGAAGGTCAAACCCGCACCTGGCTGATACACGATGAACACCCTGGAAACAGCGCTAAGACGGTATTGGAGTGCACTGAAGGAAAACAAACACCTGGCAGCATTGGTTTCCACTGAAGCTTCAGGAAGATTGTCTTTCTAGTGTTATGATTCAGTAGTTAGAACTACTTGCAAAAGCAGTGCTGAGAGTTGATAAATATTTACGGTGCCACCTGGTGATGTCCTCCCGAGTTTCGCCATCATTGCTTTTGGATTGATCAGGAGCCCCCACGGGAGCACATCCTCCTTTGCATGTATGGGGAGTTGCAGAGTTGGTGACCAGACTGTTACAGGTGCTCTGAAACATCAGTGAGAAGAGCTGCCAGCTACAGGAAGAAAATGCAAATGGAGTAAGTTTACTATGCTTTTCCACGATAGAACCACTATTTCACACGTACAAGACCTAAAGAAAATGGAAGCTCCTTTATTCCAGACACCCTGTAAATTCAGAATTCCACAAAAAATTTTCTTTGTAGGAGCAGAATATGCTGTATATCAATATCCATTTTCTTACTGAATCCTCGATAAGAGTTTGGCTTAAAAGACGAACGAGAAACAGGATCCAGATGTTGAATGATGGCTTCGGTAACATCATATGAGGTGGCTTTTGGGTTTGCCACAGAGTTCAAGTTTCTTTGTTGTGAGCAGGTGTGCCAGGCCATTGAGAAACACCAGGACAATGGTCATAGACATGACAATCACGTACTGGCTGATGCTACAGAAGGAGAAAAAGAAACATGTTACGGGAAGAGAGAACATATGTGGGAAGGAACATAAGATCCCTCTAAATAATGTTTCTAAATGTACACATAAAATACACATAATTACAAAAGATACCAATGATTTTTTCAAGTTTGTTTATTTATTTATTTATTTATTTATTTATTTATTTATTTATTAAGAATTTTATTTATTTATTTGACAGAGAGAGACAAAGCGAGAGAAGGAACACAGCAGGGGGAGTGGGAGAGGGAGAAGCAGGCTTTCCGCCGGGCAGAGAGCCCGATGCGGGGCTCGATCCCTGGACCCTGGGATCATGACCTGAGCCAAAGGCAGACGCTTAATGACTGAGCCACCCAGGCACCCCATCAAGTTTATTTATTTTAGTAATCTCTACATCCAACATGGGGCTCGAACTCACTACCCTGAGACCAAGAGTCTCCTGCTCTTCCAACTGAGCCAGCCAGGCATCCCACCAATGATTTTGAAATAGATACCAAATGTTAAAAAAACAAATTTGTTACAGAAGTAGTGATGAACATAAATGGTATTTTGAGATCTCTCCAACAACTGTAATATGTCATGAAAATATCTGAATGATACTGGCAGGGCCTGTGTGTTTGTCACCAATATAAGGTCACTGTCCCCAGGTTTAAGTATTCTGACATTCTAGAGCAGGCCATCCTATGCTTTGACAAAAGTTAGAAGTACTTTAACAGAACTACCAACCACACACACACACACACACACGTTACCCAAATTCAAATTCAGGGAAGTAAAAGTTTTATAGTCAAGGCATCTAAACAAAGGTAGAAGGATACATTTCTTCATTAATCTCCAAGTCAAAGCTACTGTCTCCCAGACTTTGCTCTTTTAGACCTTTTATCACTTTTAATACTTTATTTTTATTTATTTATTTTTAAAGATTTTATTTATTTATTTGAGAGAGAGAATGAGAGACAGCACAAGAGGGAAGAGGGTCAGAGGGAGAAGCAGACCCCCCGCTGAGCAGGGAGCCTGATGCGGGACTCGATCCCAAGACTCCAGTATCATGACCTGAGCCGAAGGCAGTCGCTTAGCCAACTGAGCCACCCAGGCGCCCACTTTTAATACTTTAAATTACCTAAAACACTCTTAACATTTTAAATTACTTTAATATAAATAATATTAAATATGACTTGATTTCTTAATAAGTTTCATAAAACCAGTAGGTAGGTGGCTATCCTCAAATTTAGTAGAAGTCTATCTATAAAAGGTATTTCACAGATCACTTATCTCTTTACAGTGGCCTGAAATCACAAACTTTGGGCTCATTTAAGCCAACATTATTGGTAGGAAACAGTTGTGAAGCTCATCATCTTCAAGCAGTGGAGCCATAAGCCATTCAGCTTGTGGTATTTTCCATCAATCAAGTCTTGGTATCATCTTAGCATAGCAGAGTTAAAGGAGCATCCAATTTCAACTTGAAATGAGTTTAGCTGTTCCCACTCTTCCCTTCACTATTTTGACATTAGGTATTCTCAAGGTGCACATGTGTGATGGCAGAGGGCCAGGTCTCTGTGCGGAGGGGCATACAGAGGCACCAGGAGGGCCTGTTCAGCCTGTACAAGGGGTGCTGAAAGGCTAACTGTACTTTTCAATCAGGGTAACGGGCAACAGAAGTAGGTCATCTCTGTCACATGCATTGGAGAAGAAAAAGTTTGAGAATCATTGATTTTTTTTTTTAAGATTTTATTTGTCAGAGAGAGAGCACAAGCAAGGGGAGCGGCAGGCAGAGGGAGAGGGAGAAGCAGGCTCCCCACTGAGCAGGGAGCCCCACAAGGGACTCGATCCCAGGACCCTGGGATCATGACCTGAGCTGAAGGCAGCTGCTTAACCAACTGAGCCACTCAGGCATCCCGAGAATCACTGATTTTAATAAAGCTTAGTATTCATTATAAGAGTAAAAGCATTTATGGCACTTGTTAATTACATTTAGGAGGATATTAAGATAGTATTGAACATAATGAGAAGTTATCATTATATCTAGAGAGAAATGATACTTTAGTTGTCATTTGTATTTTAATAAGGTATAACAATAGTGCACGTAGGAAACAATGGCCAAATGAACACCACTATCAAATCAAACCAAACTGATGATGCCGACTCTATTCACCTCATACCAAATACATTTAGAACATAAATTTAAATATGTTTTTATAGTTATGAAGATTACCTCAAAGGGATTTTTTTCTCTAGTTTAAGAAATGCACTTCTTAAAAAAAAGAAATGCACTTCTTTCAGGATGCCATATAAAGGGCAGGACTCTGAAGTTTATGACCCGCTATGAATGAAGATACAGTGTAAAAGATCAAAAGAAGAAAATACTAAATTGTAGCTCTGTCAGCCCAACTCGGTTTTATGGCCTGGGCAGGATATTCTTCACCCGGCTGTTAAAAGAATACCTGATGCCACAAGGTTCTCCAGAGAACCACTGAGCTCACAGCCACAGGCGCAGCTGCCTACACTGACTGCAGTCTATTCCTTTAAGAGTCTCAATTTAATTCTGCTAAAATCTGCTCTGAAGATGCATTTTTAAACATACTGGACTACACCCATAAATACTGTCTCATGCCCTAATAATACACTCTTCATTTTTAAACAAACTATTACTTATTTGTTTTGTTTTTTAAACATTTTATTTGTTTATTTGACAGAGAGAGACACAGCGAGAGAGGGAACACAAGCAGGGGGAGTGGGAGAGGGAGAAGAAGGCTTCCTGCTGAGCAAGGAGCCTGATGCGGGGCTCGATCCCAGGACCCTGGGATCATGACCTGAGCCGAAGGCAGAAGCTTAACAACTGAGCCACCCAGGCGCCCCTATTACTTATTTGTTAACCTGAAACGAACAGCTGAGGAATCTCTCAAACCTATTTTGAAAACCCACTGCAATCACCATGATGACACTATGACCATTACAGATACGTGCAGACCACATTCATGGGGTTGGTGAGCTCCCACTCCTCTCTAGAATTCTGGGACACATTCTCACCATTTCTGTATTCATAAAGCAATCAAGTAGTAAGAACAAAAGGACAACATTCTATTCCTGTATATAATAGGCATGTTATGGCTGAAGTTATTAACTATATTACTAATAAAAAGGAGTTTAGAAATAAAATTTGTCACAAAGGGAAACCACCACAGGAGCACAATTCAAATAACTCTGGATCCCATTAAGGAAACTCTGCCAATAAATTTAGTAATATCTGCAACATGACAAGAAACATCTCAGCTTTTCATATATACATTCACACAGGAATAATTAGAAACCCAAAACTTAAAAGCAACATTCTCACAAACAGAATGCAGGAAAAAGTACAATAATGAAGTTTTGTTTTGTTTTTTAAGATTTTATCTGTTTATTTGACAGAGAGAGACACAGAGAGAGGGGAACACAAGCAGGGGGAGTGGGAGAGGGAGAAGCAGGCTTCCTGAAGAGCAGGGAGCCCAACGCGGGGCTGGATCCCAGGACCCTGGGATCATGACCTGAGCCGAAGGCAGACGCCCCAATAATGAAGTTTTGATAACGTGAACCCTATTATATGGTGTTTTAGAGCTTTGAATCTTGAAGCATATTTTCCAGCCATTATCCAAGCCTTTTCCTGGCAATAAATTAGATGCTGATGAAGATGCATGCACCACTCATGCCCATCAGACCTGTCCCACATGGGTCCCCAAGGCGGTACATGCCATCACTGCTATACAGGATACCCAGAGAAGATTCTAGAATTCTAACTTTTCAACAGGAGCAGCAGCAAATCAAAAATGTCCCCCTGCAGCCTCAATCTGGGCAATTCCATTTAGAAAGCCTAATTTTTCTAACTCAGATTTTCATTTTGTTTCCCCATCCCCACCCCTTCCATCCCCCACCTCCCCTCTGCAATCATCTTCCTTTGTTAAGAGGGCATTTTTTGGATGTTATAATAAGAGACAAAGAAGACAAACAGCAGAGCAAGGAGGTATTTCAGCAGGGATGACCAGGAGACTATGTGGGGAATTTATGCAGGATCATTCATTGCTTTCAGCCTGATGAACAGAACCCAAGCTCTGAAGTCCCCTATTACACCCGCCTTCAAGAAGTCTCTCAGAACAAGCACCCCATTTCACTGACAGGAGTTAGATCTGTGAGGACAAAGCACTGAGACTGAGATGAACTGTGGTTTAACCTAACTTACTAACTGGCTGTGCCTTTATCACCTTGCTGTCCCTTCTGGATTCTGTCAGAGTGACGGAGTGCACCAGGACAACAGACATAATCCAGGACCGTTCCAGGTAAACCTGCACTTGTCACTGTGTGTGGAGGGCAGCTCCCTTTACAAAAAGAACCATTACCACAAAATATTTCTACAGCATAGTTTTTACACTGCATAGCATGAATCAATTATATCATATTTTAATAAGTATCATCAATAAATTATAGTACTGAAACATGGGGTTAGCATCCTTTTCTGATGGTTAGTCCTGCAGAGCGGGGGTCATCAACACATTCTCGACCCGCGAGGGCTGATGCACCATCCTGTTTCCCTTGGTTTGAATGATGCTCAATGTTTGTCTTATGCATCTATAGTCTCTCGTTCTGCAATTATTTTGTGCTCTGATGAACACTTTATTCCCATGATGGTTGTGTAAAGGAATGCAAGAAATAGGCCTGGAGGTACCACGCAAGTGCCAGGAAGAATGTCATGCTAGATGTTAAATACAAGTTTTGCAATGGCTCAAAGCCTCTTTTAAAAAGGATCAAGCAAGCACAGGTAACACAAATAAAAATAGATAAATTGGACTACATAAAAATTTAAAACTTTTGTGCATCAAAGGACACAATCTACTTCTGGCTCATACCCTCCTAATCAATATTTCTTTCTCCTTCAAATCCAAAATGTATGTTATCAAAACTCTGCAGTGAATGGTTCCTTTGCAACAATCACACACAGGATCAGACACAAAGCCACTTTTAAAAAAGATTTATGAGAGTCACAAAACAAAGACTTCGGGAAATTCCCTGTCGTAGAGGCAGTGAGGGGCAGCGGGGATTCTACAGCCTTGGCTACTGAAGCGCTGCCCTCCGCGCCTGCTCCATCATTCACCAGTCTGTGAAACAGGCGAGTCACACTCTCCTCATCTCTAAAATGGGCCACAGTGTTCTCATCTCTAAAATGAAGACACTAAATATATCTACTGTGAAGAATATCTACTTTACAGCGTTGTGATAAAGATCACATGAAATAATGTGCTGGAAGATCCTTAAACACTGCAGCACAACACAAAGGTTGGTCAGTTGTGGCAGAGGTGGGACGGCAGGGGGGCAATCCTTTGACTGACAGCTTAGACCTCCTATTCAAGTTCGAGCTTCTGTCTTATTTTGCCTTTACCTAATGCAAACCGATTGCCCGGTCTCTGAACTGCCTTCATCATGTCTTTCAGGACTCCTGTCTCAAATAACCAACTGCTGGGCATGTGGACTCTATGTTGCAATGCACAGCTTTGCTCTGACCTTGTGGGTAAGTCTCTGCCTCTACTCTACTCTAAACAAGCTTACTCCATTTGGGCCCCAGTACTGGCTCCAGAACTCCAGATTTGACAGAGGGCAATCAGAATTGATGTACTGAGGGACATTCACTCCTTCCAACTATAATATCATTCTTCACGCTCATGAGTGAAATGAAAGGGCAATAAAATCTCAGAGAGACGTGAGGGTATTCCATGTGGTTACTGCCCTGCATTTCTCCTTTCCTTTCTAACGAAGCTTGAAAAAGTGGTCTATACTTAAACTCTACTTCTTGACCTCCCATTTCATTTATTCCTTTCTCTTTAATTTTTATCAGAGTCAAACACGCAGTATTAAAAACGTAAAATACTGGAGAAAGATTTACGATGAAAACCGACAATCCTCATTCCTCCTTCCCTACTTCTCAAGACAACTGCTTTGGCCACTTCTCTTTTTAGATCTTCTGGCGGTTACCTCCTTACCATGAATTAGTATCTTTATGTTGCTATTTATTGATACATCAATTTAAAACATTATATATTAAGTCCCTGCTAGGAAAGAGAAGAACTGAGCATACTTATACTATATCCTACTAATTTCACTTTTAGATAGTTATTTTTTCTTCTATTAGTTTTTCTTCTATTTTTCCTTATGAGTTATCTTTAAGGATTTATATGTAAGAAAATGGGACTATTTTAAGTGTCCAGTTAGATGAGTATTAAGACATGGTACACCACATAACCATCCTCACTGTTAAGACAGAGAACATTTCCATCACCCCAAAAGTTCCCACATTCCCTTTTACAGTTCAGCTCATCCTAACTCCCAATGCTGGAGATGGGTAATGGTGATAACTGCTCAACAGTGTGAATTTACTTAATGTTGCTGAAATGTACACTTAAAAGATGTTAAGATGGTAAATTTTGTTATCTGTATTTTACAATTAAAAATAAAAAGTCTCAAAAAAAACCCAAAAAGTCTCACACACAAAAATACTATATTTTACGAGAATATGTCCCAAACAAAATTCTGGCGTATGTCTAAAATGAAAGAAAATTAATCAAACATCGGAGAGAATAAGGAGATGTATGTCAAACACAGGAAACACTCTGAAGGATAAAAAAATAGAACCACAGAATAACATCAATACTAAATAGCTGTCTTTACTGAAACTTCTTAGATGCCGGGCACTGTGCTCAATGCTCCATGTGGAGTCATCCATTCAGACAACTACACGAGACAGGGGAGAGATGAGAGGGTTTAAGTCACTTGCTGATGGTCTCGTAGCTAAAATGTGGCTGAAGTTGTCCAAGCCCAGGTGCTCTGGTCTAAAGCCCATGTTCTAACCCACTATCTTGTCTGGACACTTTGGGATCAGAGGGCTGGAGAGAGAGAGAGACGTCAAAACTCTCCCTAAGCATTTAAGAGTAATGAAAGCAAAATGATCTAGGGACACCTTTTACATGCCTGGCACATATGGAATGAAGAAGATTCAAATCAGATGAGGCAGGGAGGCAAACGTGTATATAAATAAGAAAGCAGGACCAGAAGTGAGCTGCCAAGAGGTAGGAACAGAGGAGAGAATGTCTAACACAGTCTCACCCAAACCTATGCAATTTCCAGCAACACAAGTGCTAAATAAATATTGACTAATGAAAAAAAAGCAGTCTATAAAAATGTATTGTCTCCGCGGGCGCCTGGGTGGCTCAGTCGTTAAATGTCTGCCTTTGGCTCAGGTCATGATCCCAGGGTCCTGGGATGGAGCCCCTCATCGGGCAGCAGGAGACCTGCTTCTCCCCCTCCCACTTCCCCTGCTTGTGTTCCTGCTCTCTCTCTCTCTCTCTCTGTCAAATAAATAAAGTCTTTAAAAAAAAAAGTATTGTCTCCGAATGCATTTGAAAACAAAAAGGCAAAAGGACTGACTTTGCTTTATTTCTCAAAGAGAAGAAATTTAACAGATTATGGCAATCATTCATATTCAAATCATGTTAAAGAAAAAACTGACTTTTTGTTCATGTTATACTAGAACACTGTTGTAAGGTCTCACATGTTAAATGTTCTCATATTAAAGATTTTAAGAGGCAGATAAGGATTACACACAATTTAAATTGACACAAAATCTATACTGCCACTGAGTGCATCATTTTTCTAAAGAGACTGACAGATTATGAGGACAGACTCTGAAAACCCAGATCAGATTCACAGTTTCCCTTGCACCTTCCCACTGTTCTATAGTTCTCTCCAGAGTTAGCATCTATCCCCACATCATCCCAAGAAAACATCTGCTAATGTGTTAATGTTAAGAATTGGAGAGACATGTCTCACATCCAGAAGCTTAAAATAATTGCTACTTGCTACGTTTACCTCAAAAATCAAATTGGTACCTTCTACTAAGATGTCAAGTTATTATTTTTCACTGTATTCTTAAGAATTTCAATGTGATTATATACTGCACCTTGTTCCAATATCAAGCCAGCTTCCATAATCCTTGACTAAGAAGAAAAAATGCTGTAAAATAAAACAAAATATGGCTCCATTAAAAACAAAGGTATTTTCATTCAGATGAAAAATAATTTATTTTAGGATTATCAGTTTCAGACTTCTGACCTCTTATAACCACTATCTGACTAGAATCTATAAGAATATGTCCTTTATAGAAATTTCTGCTTGGACTAAAATGAGCAATAGCCTAAAAGCCAGATGTAGCATTACAATTCGATCAAATGAACACAAAAGTGACATTTATGAATAGCTAAAAATAAAGATAACCAACTTAATTTTTTTAAGTAAGCTCTAAGCCCAACGTGGGGCTTGAACTGAAGACCCCGAGATCAAAAGTTGCAGACTCTACTGATTTTAATAAAAGACACGAATAATACCAAAGACCTCAGTGAAAAAACGCCATATCATCTATTTATCAAGAAATATCTACTGACAGCCTACTATGTGCTAATCACTGTGTTAGGTCCTGGAGATAAAATCTCTTTTGGGAGTTGTATAACCTAGTGAATAATTCAATCAAATTATCAGGTGTGTGTGTGTGTGTGTGTAAGAGAGAGACAGAGAGAGAGGGAGAGAGAGAGATGAGTGTTATCACTGGAAAAGACAGGCAATTATGGGAGCACAAAGGAAGGGGAACATACCCCACATGGAGTATAAGGGAAGGCTGTCCCAATAAAGGGTCTAAAAATCTAAGTAAAAAGTAAGAGTCAGGTGAAAGAGGAGTCTGAGGAGATCGGAGGAGAAGTATGTTTCTGACAGAGGGAGAAACCTATGTAAATGTCAAGAGTCCAGGGGGAGCGCGGCAGGTACAGGTGAGGAGGCAGGTGTGGACAGAACAAGGTTGGAGATGATGCTGGTCAAGTAAGCAGAAGCTAGGTCACAAATGGCTTCGTAAGCTAAAGAAAGCAATCTGACTCTTTACAAAATTAATCAGAGAATTTAAATTCCCTTCCATTAACATATCTTGCTCTTTGTGAGCAAAACTGAAAGCTGATTTGTTCTAGCATTATTATGTTTGGTCAATTTCAGATATATAATGGATATCCAGTTCAACAGAACACAAAAATGCTCTCACCTAAATCAAGTGACTAGGAATCTGATTGGGAAGTTAGACTACTTGGTGTCTCCAATCAGTTCTAGCATAGGATGTTATATAGTGAAGAATTAGCTTTACCCAAAGAGAAATCTGGCCTTTGCCTTCAGCTACCTAGAATGACTTCTAGGCCCATGGAATGCCATGCCTGATGGGAGTATTTTGCCTTGGGGCCTTAGCCACTGGACAGTCTAATAATGTGATTTATATTGGGGGCTTCAGGCCATGTGCTATCAGGTACCACCTCTAGAAGGAGTGAACATTAAAGGTCAGTCATGGGGACAAAATGTGATTGATCCTCATTAAAAAGTTGAACAACCGAGGCTCTTGTGAGCCTCGTTGGCAGTACTCCCTATGAACATCACACATCAATGCTGGAACAGTAATGCTGTCCTGACTCCACAGGGAGAGGACCAGAGTTCCACATCCGGACCCTTCCTAGACTCTGCCTTCTGAGTCTCTTCCCTTGGATAACTTTAATTTGTATACTTTCCTACAATAAATCGTAACTGTGAATATAATAGTTTTCCGTGAGTTTTGTCCTTCTCGTGAATTATCAAACCTGAGGGCAGTTTTGAGAACCCCCTGAATTCGTAGGTGTAAAGTAGGTTCTTTTTCTTAATACGCTATGTACAAGAGGCCCACCTGCATGGTCCTTACTCAGAACTCACTCATAAGAGTCATTAACTTGGTAACATCTTCCCACTTGAAAAGCTCTATTTCTTCTTTCCTTCCTTCCTTCCCTCCGTTTTCTCAATCTTAGAAAAGGGTTAGAGAAATCAACATTTCAAGTAGGAAAATGATGTATTACCTAAATCTAAAGTTAGCTTTTTCTGTGAACTTCCTATGGAAGGTTCATTTCAGACACAATGCACCATGGAAGACTAGGTATAAAATGACAGATGCAAATAAATCAAGTAAGAAGACTTTTGACACCTTCAGAAGAACACCCTTCCTGCATAAGTCATTTATAAAAAGAAAGTAATTTATATGTGTAAATTATGCCAGCACTTATAACTTAATATCTAAAGATTTCATGCACAGAAATGCATTCAGATTTCTCTTGATTAAATTAAACCAGCACTTAGTTTCTCAATCTTATTTATACTGAATATCCAGTAATGCCTTACCAAAGCCATAATGTCTGATATGATGAGAACCATGAGAAAAAGGCTGGAAAAAAAATAAAGAAAGATTACACATAATAGAACTGGCACATTTTTAAAGCACATTAAAATAAAAATGAGAATAATCAAATAATCCTCTATTAGTATTTTTGCTTCTGAAAATACTACTTTAGACAAGGGCTCTATTCACATTATAATGGACAACTGTCCCACAGTATAGTCTGGAATTCAAAAATGCTATTTAACATTTTGAATATTTGTTTCAATGGTAGGAAAGGGATGTGAATTATGATTTTTATTTATTTATTTTGGAGAGAGAGAGAAGGAGAGGAGGAAGGGGTGGAGGAAAGGGAAGAGGGAGAAGGAGAGAGAGAAGCCCAAGCAGGCTCCATGCTCAGCACGGAGCCTGATGCAGGGCTTGATCTCATGAACCTGAGATCATGACCTGAGCTGAAGTCAAGAGTTGGACCTTAACCGACTGAGGTGCCCAGAATTATGATTTTTAATTAAACTTTTTATTTTGAGATAATCACATGCAATTACAAGAAATAATATAGAGGGATCTCATGTACCCCTGGCCTAGTTTCCCCCAAGGCAGTATCTTACAAAACTCTAGTTCAATATCACAACCAGGATATCCACACTGACACTGTCAAGATACAGAATGTTTCCATCATTACAAGGATCCCTCATGATACTGTTTTATAGCTACATCTATCCTCCCTGCACCAACCCCCTGCCTAATCTCTAACCCCTGAAAACCACTAATTTGTTCTCCATTTCTATAATTTTGTCATTTCAAGAGTGTTATATAAGTGGAATCATTTATATAACACTTTGTAACCTGCTGGGATTATATTTTTTCACTCAGCATAATTCCTTTGCGATTCATCTAAGGTATTGTAATGTATCAATAGTTAGATCCTTTTAACTGCTGAGTAGTACTCCATTTATGGATGTACCACAGTCTGCTTAACCATTCAAACACTGAAAGACATTACAAATAAAGCTGCTATAAACACTCGAGTACAGTTTTTTATGCAAACATAAGTTCTTATTTCTCTAGGAAAAATGCCACAGGACGTAATTGTTGGATCTTATGGCAGTTGCATGTTTGGTTTAATAAGAAACTAAAACTCCATGGGACTCCTGGGTGGCTCAGTTCATTAAGTGCCTGCCTTTGGCTCAGGTCTTGATCCGGGGGTCCTGAGAGGAGTCCCACATCGGGCTTCTTGCTCAGCGGGGAGCCTGCTTCTCCCTCTGCCTGCCGCTCCCCCTGATTGCGCTCTCGCTCACTCTCTCTGACAAATAAATAAATAAATAAAACCTTTAAAAAAAAATAAGAAACTAAAACTCTTTCCAGAGTGGTTATACAATATATGTTCCCATCTGCAATATATGAGAGCAATTTCTTTGCATCTTTACCAGCATTTGGTGTCACTACTTTCTATTTTTAGCTATCCTGATCGCTGTATAATGATACCTCACTGTGGTTTTTTTTTTTTTTTAAAGATTTTATTTATTTATTTGACAGAGAGAGTGAGAGAGCACAAGCAGGGGGAGTGGCAGGCAGAGGGAGAAGGAGAAGCAGAAGCAGGCTCCCTGCTGAGCAGGAAGCCTGATACGGGGCTCAATCCCGGGACCCTGGGATCATGACCTGAGCTGAAGGCAGACGCTTAACCGAGTGAGCCACCCAGGTGCCCCTTCACTGTGGTTTTAATATGCATTTCCTTAGTCATTAACGATGTTGAACAGCTTCAACTGCCATCTATATATGCTCAGTTCTTTTGCTCATTTTCTCATTAAATTGTTTGGTGTTTACTGTTGAGTTTTGAGAGTTCTTTATATAGTCTGGATAGTAGTCCTTGGTCAGATACATAGTTTGTAAATATTCTCTGCCAGTATGTAGCTTGTCTTTTCATTCTCTTAACAGGATCTTCTTTTTTGTAGAGCAAGAGTTTTTAATTTTGATGAAGTCCAATTTATCAATTTTGCCTTACACAGATCATGGTTTTAATGTCAAGCCTAACTCTTTCCTAGCCCAAATCTCAAAGATTTTTCTCTTATGTTTTTCCTAAAAGTTTGAATCTGGTCTATTTTGAGTTAATTTTTATGTAAGGTGTAAGATTTTGGTCAAGATTAAAAAAAAAAAATCACAGCATGCCTCCTTGATTTCCTTAACAAGGCAATGAAGAACTTAATGCTCATGTGTAATACAGAATCTTAGCTTTTTTATTTGCAGAAGAAATGGACAAATTTCCCTCTCCCATTAAGGTATCACAGCAATTAGGTAATAAAAGGGGAAAAAATGTAAATCATTTTTGTCATCTAGTGCTTTTCTCTTAAGTCCAAACAGAAAACAACAATGAAAAGTGTTCTCAGATTTTAAAATTTTTATGTACAATACAGAGCTGCAAGAAAGCTGTAGATTTCTCTCATCTCACTTACAAACTTAATGTTCTAAAAAAGTATTTCCTTCAGGGAAAACTCATATGATCAATTATTGAATTGCATTACACAGTTCCATTTCAACTAGTCTAAAGTTAGTATGCTTATTTTAAAATCATCCTTGACTTCTCTTTTAGACATAATTGTTTTTCTAACTATAGGTTTGAAATATAGAAATGTAACTCAATAGTTCACATACACAGACATATAGCACAAGTCAGACTTACCATATCTAATTGAAGTGTTATGTATCATTCACAAGTCTGACAAAACAGACATATAATAAGTGTGTTAAACTAAGAGTTTGTGGAGAACAAAATGGTCATTGAGTAAACCTTCTGAACAAAACACCAATTCTCAAAGTAACAATCCCAATGAAAGCTCTGTCTAGCATGGGCTTTAATGGTTCCAGTTACTGAATCCACCCCAATTTACACAGCCCCAATTACTACAAAATGCTTTCCTTCTTTGAATCAAAATCAGTGAAACAAAAATTCTACCCTATGGCTCTAGTTCTTCTGAGACAAGAAGAAAAAAAAGAAATACAAAGCAATCTACATATTTAATGCAATCCCCATCAAAATACCACCAGAATTTTTCACAGAGCTAGAACAAACAACCCTAAAATTTATATGGGACCACAATAGACCCTAAACAACCAAAGCAGCCTTGAAAAAGAAAAGCAAAGCCGGAAGCATCACAATTCCAGACTTCAAGCTATATTACAAAGTTGCAGGCATTAAGACAGTATGGTACTGGCACAAAAACAGACACATAGATCAATGGAATGGAAGAGAAAATCCAGAAATGGACCCATAACTATATGGTCAACTAATCTTCGACAAAGCAGGAAAGAATATCCAATGGAAAAAAGTCTCCTCAACAAATGGTGTTGGGAAAACTGGACAGCAACAAGCAGAAGAATGAAACTGGACCACTTACTTACACCATACACAAAAGTAAATTCAAAACAGATGAAAGACCTAAATATGAGACAGGAAACCATCAAAATCCTAGAGGACAGCATAGGATTTGACACTGGCCATAGCAACTTCTTACTAGACATATCACCAGAGGCAAGGGAAACAAAAGCAAAAATGAACTACTAGGTCTTCAAGATAAATAACTTCTTGGGATGCCTGAGTGGCTCAGTTGGTTGAGCATCTGACTCTTGATTTCAGCTCAGGTCATGATCTCAGGGTTGTGAGATCAAGCCCCTCGTCGGGCTCTGCACTGGGTGTGGAGCCTGCTTAAGATGCTCTCTCTCCCTCTCCTGTGCCCCTCACCCCCTCTCTCTTTCTCTTTCTCTCTCCCTCTCTAAAAAAAGAAAGAAAAAAAAAGATAAAAAGCTTCTGCACAGTGAAGGAAACAATCAACAAAACTAAAAGGCAACCTTCGGAATGGGAGAAGATATTTGCAAATGACATATCTGATAAAGAGTATCCAAAATCTATAAAGAACTTATCAAACTCAACACCCCAAAAAAACAAATAATCTAGTTAAGAAATAGGCAGAAGACATGAATAGATAGACATTTTTCCAAAGAAGACATATAGATGGCTAACAGACACATGAAAAGATGCTCAACATCACTCATCATCAGGGAAATACAAATCAAAACTACAATGATATATCACCTCACACCTATCAGAATGGCTAAAATTAACACAGTAAACAACAGATGTTGGCAAGGATGCAGAGAAAGAGGAACCCTCTTACACTGTTAATGGAAATGCAAACTGGTGCAGCCACTCTGAAAACAACACAGAGGTTCCTCAAAAAGTGAAAAATAGAACTACCCTATGATCTAGCAATTGTACTACTAGGTATTTACCCAAAGGATACAAAAATACTGATTTGAAGGGACACATGCACCCGATGCTTATAGCAGGATTATCAACAATAGCCAAGCCAAGGGCGCCTGGGTGGCTCAGTTGGTTAAGCGACTGCCTTCAGCTCAGGTCATGATCCTGGAGTCCCTGGATCGAGTCCCGCATCAGGCTCCCTGCTCGGCAGGGAGTCTGCTTCTCCCTCTGACCCTCCCCCCTCTCATGTGCTCTCTCTCATTCTCTCTCTCTCAAATAAATAAATAAAATCTTAAAAAAAAATAGCCAAATTATGGAAAGAGCCTAAATGTCCACTGACTGATGAATGGCTGAAGAAGATGTGGTGTGTATGTAATGGGATATTACTCAGCCATCAAAAAGAATGAAATCTTGCCATTTGCAATGATGTGGATGGAACTCGAGGGTATTACACTAAGCAAAACAAGTCAGTCAGAGAAAGACAAATACCATATGATTACACTCATATGTGAAATTTAAGAAACAAAATAAATGAACATAAGGGAACGGGGGGAAAGAAAGAGAGGGAGGCAAACTGAGAGAGCAAACTGCAGGGGAAAGGGCAGAGAACAAACTCTTAAGAGAACAAACTGAGGGTCAGTGGAGGGAAGGTGGGCAGGGAATGGGCTATATGGGGGATGGGTATTAAGGAGGGCACTTGTTGTGATGAGCGCTAGGGGTTTGTAAGTGATGAATCACTAAATTCTATTCCTGAAATCAGTATTACAGTGTATGTTCACTAACTAGAATTTAAATAAAAACTGGAAACAAAAATAAGAAATGCAATTTAAATGCAACAGACTTTTAAATATCTTTTTTGAAGTTTGGTTTGATAGTTTTAAATGTTTTTCTAAAACCACGTTTAATTGTAGGACACAGATGATGTTCTGCAACCCTTTGGAAGTAAGACACACGTGATTAGGGTACTTACTATCTTCTCAGCCTCAGTTTCCTTATCTATAGAATGGGCAGAGTAATACCTACTTCAGAGCACTGTTGGGAAAATTAAGTAATATATGTAAATTATCTAACACAGTGCCTGCATATGGTAGGTGCCTAATATATACTGATTTCTTTTTCACTCTTTGTAACAAAAACTTTAGATAAAATTAAAGACACAGTGAAAGACAGAATCTCTGCCCTTTCAGAGTTCATAGGATGTGTATTAGTTTGCCTGGGCTGTCATAACAAAGTACCACAGCCTGGGGGGTTCAAAAACAGCAACGTATTCTCTTGTAGTTTTGGAAGCTGAGTCTGAGGTCAAGGTGTTGGCAGGGTATTCTCATTCTGAGGCTCTTTCCTTGGTTTGGAGATGGCCATGTTCTCCCTTTGTGTTTACATGGTCTCTCCTCTGTGTGTGTATGTGTCCTAATCTCCTCTTCTTATAAGGACACCCATTTATATATTGGACTAGGGCCCACCATGACCTACCTTATTTTACCTTAATTATCTCTTTAAAGGTCCTATCTCAAATACAGTCCCATTCAACATATGCTTTGTTGGTGTGGGGATAGGGGAGGGCACATAATTGAGCCCACAACAGGGCGTGAAATAGAAAAGTAAGAAATAGTTCATCATGGGGCACCTGGGTAGCACAGTCAGTTAAGCATCCAACTCTCGGGTTCAGCTCAGGTCGTGATCTCAGGGTCATGAAATGGAGCCTTGCACCAGGCTCCACGGTCAGTGTGGAGTCTGCTTAAGTTTCTCTCTCCCTCCCCCTCTGCCTCTGCCCTTTCCCCAGCAGGTGTGTGCTCTCGCTCTCCCTTTACCTAGGTAAAGTTACCTAACTTTAGCTAGGAATTTGAGGGGACGGCAGTTGGGTAAGAAAAGTTCATCAGAGAATATGACGTCTGATCTAACACTCAATTAACAAGAAGGAAAAGCTTTTCCAGAGCAAATTTTGAAGTATTCTGTGAAGACTGAGGAACAAAGAAGTTGTCCAAGGTCACACAGCTAGTGAGAGGGCAGACTTTTTTTTTTTTAAGATTTTATTTATTTTGAGAGAGAGAGAGCACAAGTCGAGGAAGAGCAGAGGCAGAGGGAGAAGTAGACTCCTGCTGAGCAGGGAGCCTGAGGCAGGGCTCGATCTCAGGAGTCCAGGACCACAACCCAAGCTGAAGGCAGATGTTTAACCAACTGAGACACCCAGGCTCCCCAAGGGCAGAATTTAAACATAGTAAGTCTGGCCTCAGAGCCTGTGCTCCTAGCCATGATGTGCATTGTCTCCCCAAGGCACTATCTACTCTTGGAAGCCTTTGGCATGCTTACCATTTTCCCTTGAATGTGTCCTTTGTTTCCCTTACTTATTCATATATTGGTCAAACAAGAAGGCATAAATGTGACAGTGTTTACTACTTATGGTGATCAAATTACTATGAAAGTAGGATGGGATTATTACTCTCCTTGTTCTGGAAACAGTATTTCCATTAAAATCTGGTTAGTTTTGATATTTTATCCCTGTTTTCAAGCTACTGAGCACCTAGATCCTATGAGACTGTCCCATGAATACTCCTTGATTCAAGAAATAAATGCATGCTACTGGGTTTTTATACAAATGATAATGAATGTTACCTCTTATTACTTCCACCAAACCACTAAGGTCATTCAGCTCTAACCATCTTCCTGCTTTTACTCTTGTCCTCCTAAAGGTATTAGTCATAGAACAGACAAAGGTGGGGCGCCTGGGTGGCTCAGTTGGTTAAGTGACTGCCTTCGGCTCAGGTCGTGATCCTGGAGTCCCGGGATCGAGTCCCGCATCGGGCTCCTTGCTCGGCGGGGAGTCTGCTTCTCCCTCTGACCCTCCTCCCTCTCATGCTCTCTGTCTTTCATTCTCTCTCTCTCAAATAAATAAATAAAATCTTAAAAAAAGGGCGCCTGGGTGGCTCAGTTGGTTAAGCGACTGCCTTCGGCTCAGGTCATGATCCTGGAGTCCCGGGATCGAGTCCCGCATCAGGCTCCCTGCTCGGCAGGGAGTCTGCTTCTCCCTCTGGCCCTCCCCCCTCCCATGTGCTCTCTCTCATTCTCTCTGTCTCAAATAAATAAATAAAATCTTAAAAAAAAAAAAATCTTAAAAAAAAAAAAAGAACAGACAAAGGAGACTTTGAGACCTTCCAATGGCTTCTTGCCTCAACTAGGAAAAATTCAGAAGTCCAAACTATGGCCGAAATGGCCCCATATGATCTGGCCCCTACCTATCTCTCCAACCGTCCTTCCTACAATTTTTCTGTTAGCACACTCTGCTTATGGCTGGTCCTCCTGCTGTTCTTCAAATACTCTACACCGGTCTCACCTCATGCCCTTTGTATGCTCCACACCCTCTCTACCTAAAAGTGCTCTTTTCTCATATAGTTTCATGGTTCACTCTGTGTTTATTTCAGTCTCTGCTTAAATGTCTCCTCTTCGATCTGTTTTTCTTCCTGACATTTAACACAACCTGACATTTTATGGCAAATATTTTATTTCTTATTTGTCTCACTGAGTAGATGGTAAGCTCTATTCACCACTGTATTACCAGCAGCTAGAACAGTGGCTGGCTTGTAATAGAAATTCAAAACATCATATGCTAAATGAATGGTAGAAGTAATCAGCATAAAATAAAATTGAAAATGGCTACTACTACATATTGTGACATTTTTTTAGACACAAGACTGACTGAACTTCTACCTTCTGGTTCCATAGAACACTACAAAATTCTTTCTTTTTTTTTTAAGATTTTATTTATTAATTTGACAGAGAGAGACACAGCAAGAGAGGGAACACAAGCAGGGGGAGTGGGAGAGGGAGAAGCGATGCGGGGCTCGATCCCAGGACCCTGGGATCATGACTGGGCCGAAGGCAGACACTTAAACGACTGAGCCACCCAGGCGCCCCTACAAAATTGTTTCTAAACAACACCAAATAACACCATAGAAAGCTAAAACCACCAGGGTAAAATCTGGAAGTGACAAAATAATGATGGAGGAAGCAAATTTTCTTGATAAAAACCCGATCTATACTCTGACCTAGGTAAATTAGTTAGAACTGCTGGAGATAATAACCATTAAAAGAAATCACACCAGAACAAGCTAAAATTCATAGACTTTAAGATAGACAAAAATTAGATAAACGAACACAAATTTCTTTGTTAAGAAATTTTAAAATATTTGGAAGTAATTTAGTTTCACTTCATATAAATTAAAAAATCAAGCTGGCTTAATATAGTTTCCCCTGGAAAATGCTCTTGCAATAAAAGTGATTTAATATAGGTATAATTCTTTTTTTTTTTTTAAAGATTTTACTTATTTATTTGACAGAGAGAGAGATAGCGAGAGAGGGAAAACAAGCAGGGGGAGTAGGAGAGGGAAAAGCAGGCTTCCCGCTGAGCAGGGAGCCCGACGCGGGGCTCAATCTCAGGACCTGAGCCAAAGGCAGACGCTTAACGACTCAGCCACCCAGGCGCCTCAATATAGGTATAATTCTGATTCAAATTTGAATTCCTAAATATGGGGGCATACCATTCTGAAGATCAAAACGTCTAGTAGGACAAAATAGTATATTTAAAATGATAGTGTCAAAATATCTTATATTCATTTCAGTTAGTATAGGGCATGAGAAACTAGCTTTTTGGTTGCTGGATCACACTGCTGACAATTTGACCTCCCCAAATTCTTTTTTCAATCACTATTGTTTATCCATGGCTTGCTTGTATAGTTGAGTATGTAATCAAATATAGAACAGAAAATTATCCCTTTTAGGTCTCGTCATTTGGTTGATTGTCAAACACTTCTGTAATCCTAATGATAAGGAAAATCTGTGTTCTAAGATGGCCGACCGAGCCAGTGAGAGTCCCAGTCCTTGCCCCAGGGCTCTTCCAGGTTCTTCTCCCTGCCCTGCTTCGCGCACGTGCCAAAAGGGCCAAGTATGAGGAAGTAGAAGTGTATAAATTGCCCCCTTTGTTTGTGCTTGGGGCTCAGACTTTTGGAGATCACTCTCCTCTGAGCCCACCGGCGTTAAATAAACCTCCTATCCTCCAAGATCTCCAAGGGCCACTTGGTTCTTTTTGTCGGGCGATCCAGTCCAGGTTCCGTAACACTAAAACTTGCTTCTCTTTCTCAGCTGCTGTCCCATAGTCTCTTATGCTTTGTTGCATTCTAGAGGTGAGGAAGCTCCATGTTATCTCATGCTGTGAAATGGATTAACTTCAAAATGTCTTCCTCAACTGTGACAGGCACTTTGGGTTGTCAGTTTCCTATACCCATTCCAATCCACAACTTCTTGCTCTCTAGTCACCTTCCAGGTTAGAAGGAACTTGTGCTCATTAGAGTTCTGCTCATTCAGACATAATCTGAAATCTGTTGGATGGGGCATTTGGGAAAGAAACTGTTGCCCTGATGGGAGGGGAAATCTGACGACGTATCTTTTTGTCTCTTCCCCTAATGGTCCTTCTTCCTATCTGGATGGCAGATTTGATGCATGGAGGTATGAGGAGAAAGGCCAAACCCTAAGAAAGGGAGGGCAAAAAGGCAGGGTTGCTGATGACATCACACCAGCTTTGCACTGCCAACCTCTAGACTCCAAGTTACACGAGACACATAATTCCCTATTTCTCTCAGCTACTATTAGATTTTCATTATTTACAACCAAAGGCATCTTTTTTTTTAAAGCTTTTTTTAAAGATTTTATTTATTTATTTGAGAGAGAGAGAGAAAAAATAAGTGGGGGGGGAGCAGAGGGAGAGGGAGAAGCAGACTCCCCACTGAGCAGGGAGCCCGACATAGGGCTCAATCTCAGGACCCCGAAGCGGGGCTGGATCTCAGGACCCCAAGATCATGACCTAAGCTGAAGGCAGATGCTTAACCAACTGAGCCACCCAGGCACCCCAGTTTCAAAAGCATTCTTTTTTTTTTTTTAATTTTTTTAATTTTTATTTTTTAAAGATTTTATTTATTTTATTTGACAGAGAGAATGAGAGAGAGAGCACATGAGAGGGGGGAGGGTCAGAGGGAGAAGCAGACTCCCTGCCGAGCAGGGAGCCCGATGCGGGACTTGATCCAGGGACTCCAGGATCATGACCTGAGCCGAAGGCAGTCGCTTAACCAACTGAGCCACCCAGGCGCCCTCAAAAGCATTCTTAATGGTTCAATCACTAAGTAATCTTCATGCCCAGATACTTCCTTGTAGTGATCTCTATGCAAAATACACAAGTCTTTGAGATGAAGCTAGTTATCAAGGTTGAGGAACTAGATAAATTGTTGATACTTAGAAAAGTTAATTTTAAAGTCATGCAAAATAAAATAATGTGAACACAGCTTTTCTACTTCACCTTTTTTAATACTAACTTAAGCAATGAGTTGAAAGAAAAGCAGTTAGAATCATTCCCTGGTCTGTTATACTGAACTCATCCTTGGCATTATGGATCTAATAAGTCGGTCATTAGTATAAATGCCACCTCCACCTTAACGCCTAGGCTTTCAAAAATTGTGTTGTCAGAAAATGTTTATCAATATAAATACTGAGATTGAAAATGAGGATAAAAAGGAGAGATGCTATCAGTGATACTTAGCAAGTGGCAAGGTGGGAAGGATGGACTTAGGCGTGTGTGATGAATTAGATAAAGAAAACAAGATGAGCTGGTTGTCAATAGCAAGAAAGGGAATTACCAGGTTCAGGATGTGACATATTAAATTTGAGGGGTCACTGTGACATTGCAAGTAATTTGTAAAGGTTTAGAAGTCACAAGAGAAGACATTTATGATGTCTTAGTCACCTTTGCCTCAGTTCTCTACATTGATGTTTAGTTTTTCCTTGTGCGGCTCTCAGGACACAGTTAACACACACACACACACACACACACCTCTACTTCTCGTTCCATGTGTCAGGACACAGTTAACACACACACACAAACAAACACACCTCTACTTCTCATTCCATGTGTTACCAGCTCTTCCTGCTAAAAGAAATGTATCTGCTAACGGAGATCCAAGAAAGTACATGTCATTTACGAGCTTTTTATTGCATCTAAGTAACTATTTTTTATGTGATGCTGACAAGGTATAAATGTTTTCACTGTTAAATTTATGTAAATATCCTGCAAAAATACTAAATAGTTAAACTAGAAAGAAATTTCTACTATTTTTAAATAGTGGAAGAAAACCTTTTAAAATTATAATTGTTATTACAGCATATGCATAATAATATGCTAAACCCAGTTCTAGCTTAAACTCATCAGAAATATGCAAATTTATGCTAATATTAGTTATTTCTTTCAGCACTGAATATGCCAGTTTGATTCAAAAATAACAGAACTGCTAAGAAGCTTCGTATTTATCTCAAGTGTCTTTCAGAGACGCTGATCAGTTCTGTGCTGATGAGGCAATTTTATTGGTTCAAAAAAGCAAATAGTTTAGTTGCTAGCTTCTCTAAGAGTCTTGATTGCTTAAGACTGACTGCTCCAGGGGCGCCTGGGTGGCTCAGTCGGTTAAGCGACTGCCTTCGGCTCAGGTCATGATCCTGGAGTCCCGGGATCGAGTCCCGCAACGGGCACCCTGCTCGGCGGGGAGTCTGCTTCTCCCTCTGACCCTCCTCCCTCTCATGCTCTCTGTCTCTCATTCTCTCTCTCTCAAATAAATAAATAAAATCTTTAAAAAAAAAAAAAAAGACTGACTGCTCCAGAAATTCCTCAAAACTTAGAAAGAATAATTCCCATTCCACTTGTCAAATATGTAGAAAATAAGACTGAGAAGGTATGTAAATTACTGACATGTAGAACAGTTAATTTAAAGCCATGTAAAATGAAATAATGTTAACACATTTGTCTCATACATATTTTAAGAAATAACCCAAAACAGAATGATATCCCTCCTGTTTTGTAAGCACGGTTATGTCTACAATAAACAAATCATTAACTATAATTTAACATTTATGTTTTACTGTTTTCTAGGGAAGCTCTTCACTGGCTTGAATAATATTCTAATAACATTTTACTGTTGAGAAAGCATATTTGTCTGCGAGAGGCTCTGATAATCAACTAATTCCCTCTAATGATGGCTGAACTCTGGCTCTAAGGGTACAACATTTTTTTCTCATTTTTATAATAAACAACTTCTGCTACAGCATTGTAGCAATCACATATCTACTCTCACTGCCGGAGAGACAGGGCACGTCCAGTGCTTCTTAAACATTCACCTTACCTTTTTGATGATAACTGGGTAGTTAGCTGAACAGCTTCAAAAGCACACATCACAAGAACAAAGGGGATTAAAATCTGTTTAAAAGGACAACAAACCATGCCATGGGTAGCTGAAACATTTGAAAAACTTAAAAATAAATGCTATTTCTGCTTATAGCAATATTTCAACTTCTCAAATAAATTTGATCTCTATTAGTGAAGAGCAAACTCTGAAATAAAACCATGACATCAATGACATAGAATACTGATGAAATGATTTAAAAATCTACATCAACAGTGTATGTAGTATAAAAAGATAAATATCAACACTTATTCCAAATAAAACCTAATACAAATTTTTGTTCTAACTCATTATAATAATTAATGATCATGTTCAAATGATTCCAAGACAGTATGAGAGGCACAAAATGCCCAAATCCAAATAAATCATAGAGCCTGATAATTTGATTCACAGATTTCTGAATCCATCTGGTCACTTGATACTATAACTCTATAAACATGATCTTTTCACGCATTTATCTTAATACAACTTTATTTCTGATTATATAATTCATATTCACTGTAAAATATTTATAAAAATTTTGAGAAAGGTATATTATAATTTATACTGGTTGAAAACCCATAACCCAGAGCTAATAAATACTGTTAATATTTTGAGATACTGCTTTCTAATAACCAATTCAATATATATATATGTGTGTATATATATATATATATATACTTGATGTATAATAAAAAAGAAAGAAAGAAAATACGGAAAAGAAATGATGTTCAGGACAGTGTAAGATTCCTTCAAGTGAAGGACATATGACTAAAACAGTTTGGGAGAACCTTCACTTCTGGCCACATTAGACAAAAAAAGCCATTGAGTGCATTATGTCAGTAAAGCTCTGAATGAGACTGGAGAGTAAATCTAGTATTCTAATTTAAACTTTTGTTTTTCTCTGCTTTTTTCTTATTTTTAATGAAAGGCCAATGGTCTCTTATAGACTAAGAGCAACTATCATTAAAAAATGTAAAAGAGGGGCGCCTGCGTGGCTCAGTCGTTAAGTGTCTGCCTTCGGCTCAGGTCATGATCCCAGGGTCCTGGGATCGAGCCCCGCATCGGGCTCCCTGCTCCGCGGGAAGCCTGCTTCTCCCTCTCCCACTCCCCCTGCTTGTGTTCCCTCTCTCGCTGTGTCTCTCTCTGTCAAATAAATAAAAAATTTAAAAAAAAAATGTAAAAGAAAGTTAAAGAAATAATGCATGTTTTAAAATAACTCAATAAGTAAAATAAATAAATAAATAAATAGAAAGAAAAGAAAAAATAAACATAACAAAATAACTCAACAGAAATTGTAACATGAGAAAAATATCTTTTTAACATTTCTTAAGATTACATTTGTATTAATGCAGTAACAAAAAAAGGATATTAATCCAATTAAGAGACACATACTTTTTAACAATTAGTACTAATGTGAACTGAATAGAAGGTAATTAGATTTTAGGCAGATATATACTAACTACATAAAATGTGCCAGGCACTGCGGTAGAGGGAATAAGACAGGAAAGAACGTGAATCACATTCCATAGGAGTCTAAACCTCCAAAGCTGAGGAATTTACCATTATCTTGGTATCGTCAGCACCCAGCTGGTGCCTGCTGCATTACTGAATGTAAGCACTCAATGACGGATTTGTGGAGTGAATCAATCCATTCTAGGTACATGGATTATGAGAAAAGATTATAACATGTGGGCAGTCTCGTGGGGAGCATATAGAATCTTTGGGAGCACTGCAGTTCTGATCTGCACTGCCCTTCCCCACAGGCTTTCATCATCTGTGATAGGACTTCCCAGAACTTACACAGAATCTGTACTCTGTGGAATTTAAATGGGCTTCAGGATAAAGCAAAAAGGTTAACTGTATTTTGGAGTAAAAGCTAAAGGGTCTCACCTCTCATTCAGCATCATCTGTGAAGGTATCTTCTTTCTGTGCTATTTCGTTCTGTCAGAATGACTTTATAGTCTTTTTTTTTTTTTTTTAAGATTTTATTATTTATCTGAGAGAGAGAGGGATAGAGCACAAGCAGGGGGAGCAGCAGAGAGGGAGAAGCAGGCTCCCCGCTGAGCAGGGAGCCCGATGCGGGGCTCAATCCCAGGACCCTGGGATCATGACCTGAGCCGAAGGCAGACGCCCAACCGACTGAGCCACCCAGGCGCCCCAAGAATGACTTTATAGTCTTAAAGTCATGTAATGTTACATAATCTTAATGTCACAATGAATTGATAATCTTAACAAGTATCTTAAGAAAATAAGAAAATAAGAAAACTAACCTTCCACATCATCAGGGCTCCCATCATAAAAGGACTAAACACGGTCAGAAAGCAATAGACAGAGGCAAGATCAAAGCTAAGGAACCAACAGAAAGAAAAAAGATTTTAGAATTCACATTGTAACTTTAAAAGAATGTTCTACTAAAAAGGATGTTTAAAATAACTTTCTGAAAACTACTCTTACTAAAACACAAGCATACACTGTATTAAGAATATTAGGAAGCCACTAAAATGAATGAGGTAGATCTGTATGTGCCAATACATACCAATCTCCAAAATGTATCCTTCAGTATAAAACGCACAGTACAGAAGGAAATCCTAACTTGTATTATCTTTTATTATAAATATGCTGTCTTCGTTTAAAATTACCTGTTAACAGAAGCTATGTTCCCAGTTCCAAAAAATGCTGTCACTAAGAAGAAAACCTAAACAGAGTTAAGGAAATGCCAAAACAAGTCAGAATTCATACAAATTTCTCCTTCATTTAGAAAAGATATGCCTTTTCTACCATGAGGGTAACTTGATTTTTAACCTGTACATTTGGCCATAAATTGTTGTAAGTGAATGTTCCATTATATCTCCTTGTGGATGCATTTTGAAAGAACCAGACTGAAGAGGCAATGTGCTAAGAACCGGAGGCGTGGGAGTTTATCCTCACTTGTCACTAGTATCTTTGGGAGGGCGTTTTCCTCTTCTCTAGCAGAAGCAAGTCAGAGTATTGTATCTGTAGTTGGCCACTGATGATTTTTTCACAAGAACAGGGACCTAGTGCATCACATAGATATTCTCAGGAGAAATATTATTTTCAGTTCATGCATACTTGCTGTGTGCCCCACTACATGTGAAATGTGCCAGGTTCTTTGGAAGGCTCAGAAAGAAATAGAGACCATGTTCTACAATAATTCAACAGAGAATGAGTCACGAGAAAATGTTAGATATCTTTTTGACACTTCTTAAGCTTACATTTGTTTTAGTGCAGTAATAAAAGGTAAATATTAATCCTACTGGTGTCTAAGAACTAACTGCTAGGAAAGCACTAGGAAAATACTGTCTGGCCCATTGAAAGGACTCAATAAATGTTAGCTATTTTATTATTATAGACACATACACAAAAGTGGTAAAGAAACACTCAAGAGGATGTATGAATTATGACAACTTTCAGTGAAAAAGTGGCATTTGAATTGGTGACTTGAACCTCAAATGTACTCATGGATCTATTCATTCAACCAATCAATTAACCAACATTTATTGTCTAGTATATGTCAGAGGCAGAGCTAGACCCTAAGAACATAAATATGAATAAAATAGTCTCAAAGTGCTCCCATGTTAACTAAGATTATGATGATATACAGAAGTATACAAGAGGCATTTTAAGGTAAACAGAGGGAAAATAAAAGACATAGTCAAGAAACATTAAGAGGTGTGATAGAAGCTTAGGGTTTATTGAAGGATACAGTGAAAGATAAGGCAGGAACATAGATTGGTGGCATATTAATAAAAAGCCTTGAACTTTACTGTGGAGACAATGAAAAGCCAGCAAACATTTTAGGTGAGTGATACAAACAAGAAATACCAGTGACAGTGAGATATTCAAATCAGGGAGACAAATAATTATAGGCAGGAAATACAATTGGGAAGCTATTTCAGTAGATGTCAGGGGCAAGGAAGGTCTGAACTGATGCACTGGGAGCAGAGATGGAGAAGTGGGGGGAGACAGTGGGACTTCAGAACTGGACAAGAAGTAGTTAAATACGACAAGTTTGATGGCCTGGGTGACTGGGAATATGGTGATGCCATTCGATGAGATAAGGCTTGCCAGAGAGAGACTTTGGAGGGGGTGGGCTGTTGTTAGTCAGTCTGGGACATATATTTGGTGATGCACAGCAGAATATTGGACATATGGCTTGTGAGGTCAAGAGAGGTCAAGGCTGGAGAAGTAAATCTCAGAGTTGTCTGCACGGAGGTATCAGTCAAAGCTATAGGAGAGGGTGACAGTATCCAGGCAGTGTAAGAGGTTAAGGTTAAGGGTAGAGCTTGGAGAAGAACATCATTCAAGATCAGACAAAGAAAGAATATGTTTTAGTGAGGGAGAATAGAGAGGATATAAAAGCTAAGAAGAGAACCTGGACCACGTCCTGGAGGGAAAGGGAAAAGCAAGAGAAGTCAACAGAGCTGAATGTTATAGTGGTCAAGTAAAACTGAAGCTCGGACTGTGCAGTCAGGGAGCCCCTGCAGACCACTGACAGCGGCAGAGCCCTGGCAGGGACATCTGACGGATACTCACGGAGCTACTGCGTACCAGGCACTGCTCAAGGCTTAAAGATCCAGTATCTAAGTGGGGAGGAAATGGTAGCAGCAACGACAGATTTTTCTTTTAAGGAGCTCGGTTGTAAACAGGAAAAGACGAGATGAAATTATACTCTAGGGGGACGCAGCGTTCAAGGGAAGAAGTGTTGATTAATGGAGGGTGATGGAAGGAGCCTGCAAAGACAGAGAGAGCAAAACCGAGGACAGAATCAAGAGGGAGAGAAGGACAGCACCACAGTGAGTTCTAAGGAAATACCTCCCTACGAATTTCTTGAAGCGGGTCAGCCTGCCTTCCCAAATGAGACTTTACTCTGCCATATTGTCTTTCAAACTTCTAACACTAACAACTTTCACACAACGTTGCCTCTGATGTGATTCAAAAACCTTGTGAGGTAGATGTTATAGAACATGAGTACAGTTTAAAATACACAAAGAAAGTACAAACCAAACTCAGCACAGTGGTTTCTTCTGGATGAGGGAAATTAGAGTGGAGTTGGGAATTGAAAGAAAACTTTAGCTTTGGCGGTAATGTTTTAATTTTTTAAAAATGTGTGACACGTGTGACAAAATAGTAATTGTTGATCTCTTGGATGGTGGGAATACACACATATACATTTGCTTGTTATATCATTCTGCATGCTTTTCTACAGTTTCGACATTTTTTAAAAATATGGACTGTATGAGAAAATTATAGTTAAAAGGTGGTTAAATGGCCTCCAAGTGGTCACTATTCACGCAAGGCAAGTACCTCCTTACTCCACTAAATGGGAGGTTGCAGCACCTTAAAAGTCCAAACAAAGGATACAAGGAAAAAGGCCCTCCGGACATCATCCAGATAAATCTGTCGAAACTGCGTTATATCAGGATTGTAGGTGAACTGGAGACTGGTGACCTGTGAGACAATAAGAAATACATGAGCACACAAGAACAGTTCACTTACTTCTACCCTCAAGGGCAAACTTCCAGTCTGGTACAATAGCTGACAAAATTAACTAACAATAAAGCTGTTCCTATAGTTTAATTACATCTTAATACAATCTGCCAAAAGGTATAATACATTGCTAGTAACATACTGAACAGAGCTGTAGTATTGCTGAATAAAAGGGAGAATCAGGCTTTTCCTTATCTTATATAAATGCTTCACTCTTAAATCCCTATATAACTCTTCCCTTTTCTATGTCCTGGTTTCTCAGTGTCCTGATATTCTAAAACCCTATCATATTAAAAAAGCATGATAAAATCAAATATTTCTGTCTCTTTGTTCTTCTGTTAATTAGAAATTATTTTCTCTATATACAAATGCAAAATATTCCTATTTTTGGTAAAATAGAAAGTCACTCAATTTCAACAAGAAGGATGCACTTTTGCTTAATCCCCCTCTCCCCAAAACAGTAAAACTAATGGGTGAGTTTAAAGGGAGACTTTCCCCTCCTCCACTATCCATGTAATTTTCCACTAAGTTCTTTGGATGCTTTAATACTCCTTTCTATAAGAAGAAATATGTTTTCCATTAAAAAACAGAATTTAAAAAATGACACAATGAATCTCATTTTTAGATTTAATATTAAAATATTTAATATTTACTATTAAGGACAGTCTGACCATTTACTAGAATCTGAACAAAACTGTTTTCATGTACTGTTTTAATATGTCAGGGCTGAATGTTAAAAACCAGTAATTATTTAATATACTTCAATGAAGTTTCCTCATTATTGAAATTAATTATTCTAAATTATCAATTACCCTGTAAGCTCAACTGGAACCAGTTATGGATGGCTCAATGGATCAACTATGAAGGTGTTTTTCTGCAATATTCATTTTATCTGACCTCAGTAAAACTGTAAATATTCTATCACCAATGGTTTATAATTACCTTCAGTTCTAAAATAAAGGCAAGAGACATCAGTTTAACTCTATAGCTCAGCATGATAAATGTGTCCTTAAAATTTAGCTGGCTTTTAGCCAATTCAAAGTGTACTGTGTTGAATAAACAGCCTCAGGGGTACCTGGGTGGCTCAGTTGGTTAAGCGACTGCCTTTGGCTCAGGTCAGGGAGTCTGCTTCTCCCTCTGACCCTCCTCCCTCTCATGCTCTCTGTCTCTCATTCTCTCTCTCTCAAATAAATAAATAAAATCTTTAAAAAAAAAAATTTTTTTTTAAAAATTAAAAAAAATAAACAGCCTAAGATTTGGACTGAGGCCACAATCACTAGGGTGGCAGAATAAGCAATTCAGAGTAGGACCACTAGAAAGAGAAAAACCACACTGCAAACACAAATGTCACCTTACGATCGAATTCATGAACTGATTTGTGACAAGATAAATATTCTTGTGAATACAATAAATTGAGGGAAAGAAAAATTAGATATGAAAACAGAGGAAAATAAGATAAAAAGCATTCTTTCTCCTCCACTCCTTCATCTACATTGATGTTTTTGTACATCAGTGATTCTCAAATAATCTCTAAGAAAAACCCAACCTATTTAATGCCTATTAAAGAATAAAATCATGCTTTTCTGTTGTAAATGAACAATTTTCTTACAAACTGTTTAACTTGATTAATCATTAACTAAATTATGACTGCCTTAAATGGTGCATAGTTTTTGATGAAATAACACTGCAACTTCCTTACAGAACAGGGAATATTTTAATATTCTCAAACACAACAATGATTTTGACAAGCTACCTTCTGTTTATAGGAAACACTGAGTTGCTGAAGGGTTTCTTGTTCCACCTGTATCCAGACAAACATTAAGCATGACAATACTAACGGAAAGAGAGCTTCATACCTAAGGGGCAAAGGGATTTGGGGTGGAAGTGGGAGGGTAGAAAAGAAAAGAAAAAAACATTAAACAAGTAAAAATGCAAATTTATGCAAAATTAAAACAACCTTGATAATACTTCAAAGTCACAATATCACAAAATTTAAATTTTCTAGGCTTTCCAGAAGAAGAAGGTGGGAAAGGAAAGGAACATTTAAATATCAACTCCAACACCATCTTTTTTTGAAATTTATTAAATCTTGAGATCATTTTAATTTTAAAATAGTAGAGATATTTAGAAATCATTCATAGGGTAAACGACAAATACACAAAAAAGGAAAGAAAACGTTAAGATGAAGGTAAAAAGACAATGCATGAGTTAAAATCATTAATATATATAGAAGAGCAAGACCAATGTTCCAAATTTAAAAAAAAATGGGTGCAATACAGACCTAAATCTCTCAGAAAGAAAAAAAAAAGAGAGAGCCAATGAACACATGAAAATACATTTGACCTTACTGATAATTGATATGGAAACTAAAATAATAAGATGATACCACATTCACTTACCACATTTATCCAGTTAAAAAAAATGTCAACAAGAGTATAATGAAAACTAACCCTCATACTCTCTATATAGGAATAAACAATTTCTGGAAGGCAATCCAACACTCTGCATCAAGAATCTCAAAAATAGGGGCGCCTGGGTGGCTCAGATGGTTAAGCGTCTGCCTTCGGCTCAGGTCATAATCCTAGGGTCCAGGGATTGAGCCCTACATCGGGCTCCCTGCTTGGCGGGGAGGCTGCTTCTCCCTCTCCCTCTACTGTTCCCCCACTTGTACTCTCTCACTCTGTCAAATAAATAAAATCTTAAAAAAAAAAAAAAAGAATCTCAAAAATATTCATATACCATAATCCAATGATGTCACTTCTAGGAATTTACCCTGAGAAAATAATTCACTATGGGCACAAGAATTCTCCTATGAAGATGTTTGTTGTAATACTGTTTACAGGAGGGAAAAAACAAAAACAAAGACAGGAGACAAGCTAGGGAGTGATTAAATAACGTATGGTACATCTCTAGGCTAGTATAATGTGGGCATTATAATGTGGACAAAGGAGAAATGTTCATGAGATAGACAGTGACAGAAGTCTTTTCTAATCCCCCTCTGGCCTACTTAGGGATATATGTGCCACCTGGGTAATCCCTCAAATACTCCATGATAGTTCTTCTCCCACCATTTTAATCACATGTTCACACCTTTAATCACATGACACGCCTTTCCCTCTAGTTTGAAAAAGCTCTGACTGTGTCAGTCTTGTCATCACTGCAGGCCCAGCTAACAGAAGTATTTGCTGAGTGAGTTACTTAAGTGGAAGTTACAAAACAAAATCAAACTAACCAAACCAAAACAAAAAACTTTATTTCTCTCAACTTTTTCACCTATTGAACTCTATTCCATTTGGTGCTACTTCCTAAACATGAGAAGACAAAAGAAGCAAAATGCTTTAAATTCTATCACTGACCATAAAAATAAAAACTGAAGACCGGGCAGAAGGAAGTGTTTGGCTTTAAGACAGCATACACAAATCACTCGGTATAGAAGATGCAGAATGCCCAAGTTATGAACAGACAATATATACATGAGAAAATATCATTAGTAAAACAGGCATAGAAAATTTACACAAAGCTGTACCATTTTTGACCTATTAAAATAGCCATTGATGTTCTTATTTAAAAATGAAAATACCAAATACTGTGAAGGATAGGACCCCTCAGCAGTTGCTGGTGATATTATAAATTGGCACTGTTCTGAAGACAAAAGTAAAAAAAAATAAATAAAAAATAAATTCATACTGTATGGCTCAGCTATACTACATGTGAGAAGTGAACAAAGGAAGTAATAGAAACTATATAGAAAGCTTGTGCACAAAAACATAACTCAGAGTATTATAATAAGAAATGGAAATAAATAAAATGATCAAAAATAGAGGAATGGCTAAATAAATTAAGGTTCCTCCACACCACAGAATATTAAATATCTATTAAAATGATGGTTAGGAGCCTATGAGCCATCTGGGACAATGCTTCTAAAATAATATTAGGTATGGCATAGTTGGTGAAGCATCAGACTCTTGATTGTGACTCAGGTTGTGATCTCAGGGTTGTGACGTAGGGCTCTGTGCTCAGTGTGGAGTCTGCTTGTGATTCTCTCTCACTCTCCCTCTGCAACCCCCCCACTCACTCTCTCAAATAAATAATTCTTAAAATAAAATAATATTAGGTAGAAAAAGAAGATGAAATAGTACATGGACTATGATTAATACTATGTTAAAAAGACAAATACAGAGGTAAGACTGGAAGAAATATATCAGAGTATCAGCAGGAGGGGTAGGGTAAATAGATGATTTCCCCCTTATCCATACTTTCCAAAATGTGATCAATACCACTTTTACAATGATTTAAAAAAAATAATTGAAAAACAAATGTTGACTTAGAATGCCTGTATCCTAGCTAGTGTTTAAAATTTAGTTCAGGGGCGCCTGGGTGGCTCAGTTGGTTAAGCGACTGCCTTCGGCTCAGGTCATGATCCTGGAGTCCCGGGATCGAGTCCCGCATCGGGCTCCCTGCTCGGCAGGGAGTCTGCTTCTCCCTCTGACCCTCCCCACTCTCATGTGCTCTCTCTCATTCTCTCTCTCTCAAATAAATAAATAAAATCTTTAAAAAAAATAAAATAAAATTTAGTTCAACTTCCACAGGAGTCCTCGATATCAACGGCACCAATTCAGCTCCCCTACGCAAATTCTTTCTCTAGCCATTCTTTATATCTTACAATTCCCAACCTAATTAAGTAACAATAACTTAACTGTTGCATTCTGTAATTGCCTAACACTGTAAAATCAAGTCCTTATTTTATAGCAGCTTACAACTCTATTATACACCTGGGGTAAGCTAATTGTTCTGCCTGTTTGTCTGTTGTATCGGAGATGGGAAAGAAAAAACAACTGTTGATTAATTGAATCAAGAAGGTGTATACTCTAAGCAAAAGAAGACCACGATTTTTAAAAATATTTGCAGTTATATATGAAAGTATTCTTTCCTAATATATGAAAACATAAATTTCATACTTCTACGAATAGTGCTACAGATTTATTTCCTTTCAGAAACTATAAACTATAATCACTTTCATTTGTAAAATGTAGATTAATAAATCTGATAAAGACAATCTTCCAATGGGACTTTATTTCTTTAGACAATCAATATCTTGTATAAAGTCTGCATATCTGAATTAATAAACTGAAATACCAATAAAATGTCATCACAGGCTCACAGTGTACATAGTAGAACCTTACAGAATTAGGATCTCCTACTTTGGTCTCCGTGCAAATTCAACAGGGGGAAAAAGGCATTTAGCTTTGTATTATAGTTTGTTAAGCAAAGGGATAATATAAATACAGTTTTGGCGAGAAATGTTTAACAAACTTAAGAGAACTATTTTCAAGCATTTCAATAGCTTCCATTTGCATAAAAATAATGAAATGCTGATTAAAATGAATCTTCTTTATTCATTAAATCAAGGATACATTGTTAGAATTTAGGATTACTATTACTGTATTTCTGTAAAGTAATAAAAATGCATTTCTTTTAAATATCTTTTATTTATTCACTTATTCACGAATTTACATAAAGAATCCTCCAGATTGTCCAAAATTGTGATGTAGAACAATCAGGTGGACTATAAATTTTGCAAAACTGATTTGAAATTGAAAACTGTGCTAATTGAAAATGTTAGACTGTGCTGTTTTAGGCTATCTCTGTTGCATATTTCTGCAAAGGTAAATATACTTTCTGATGTTGGACAATATATTTCTTAATACATTCATTAATAAGGTTATACTCATTATTACTGTTCTGTTTTTACACATGAATTTTTGCTTTTCAGATTTTCTTAAAATAAATTAAATGTGCTTATGGTAATATGCTTTGGTCTCTTTATGACTCTGAAATTGATGATTTAAAATACTATCATATTTATCCCCAATGTAAGTTACATGATTAACCTCATTATACATTCTGAAATATTTTTTCACTCAAAATTCAACTTTAATCATCCTTTCTTCTTTCCTTCCTTCCTTTCTTTCTAATCCAGTAAACCAGATCTATTTCTAGATTTGTATTTCTTAAATCTTCTACACATTCCTTTAAATTTGTTTATTGCTTTAGAATGTGAAGGCTCAAAAAAGAAAAGGGCTTATTGATTATTAACTGACTGTGTAGAAGTTGGCACATATTTCTGGACCCTCTCAAATACATACTTTCTTAAGGCAACCTCTGGGTAGGATCTCTTAATGAAACTTGCGTGTCACCCCAAAGTGGTGAGTTAGAATAGAAATTATTTTATATTTTGCCTTCTCATCTAGACTAAAAACTAATTCATATATAGTTTGATGGGTTCTGATTGAAACTAAATTATTTATCCTGAAATTTCACCAATAAAGGGGAAAAGAGTGAACAGGTTTGTTTTTGTTTTTAAGTAGGCTTCACAAAGCCCAGCACAGGGCTTGAACTCACAACCTTGAGATCAAGATGGGGGGCGGAGATTAAGAGTTGGACACTTAACTGACTGAGCCACCCAGGTGCCCCAAGAGTGAACAGTTTTAAAGTCTCATTACGTTTATCAGTCTTGAGTAAGAATATGCTGATAGACTTCAAGTTTTATTTGAAAGTTCAAAGTTCTAAGTCAATAAGCAAGCCCCTCTTAAAATCTTATTAGGTAACTGGTGAAGATTTCCCTATTGCTTATATTACTTCTTCACATCTGTGCTTCAGATCTGTTTATGCAGGGAGAAAAGAAGGCAGGAGGTGTGGGGAGCTTTGATAAGAGCAGGTTTCGTACCCCACACTGGATCATCTCTTATCTGAGGACTACAAGAACTCCTGGGGCCTAGGTCACTTAGGATGTTAGGGCCTATTATGAAGAGATTTTTTAGAACATCCCTCTAATTCTGAATTAGGACAACTAAGTTTCCCAGAAAATGAACCTAAGTCTTGGACCCCAAATGGCTTTACAAAATCATTTAAACTGGGAATAATCTGTTGACAGCACAATGGTGAATCTGAGGTTTAGTCTAGTTGGGATTAAGATCTTCTATCTGGGCCAAATTTTGAGCTATCTATGAGCGGTGGTAATTTGATTTGTCTGTTCTATAAAATGTTGTTATAATGCACACATTTCTCACCCTCATAAGCGTTCAAGTAAGGATAAAATAAATTTCAAAAGCAAGTGAAGAATCCTTTTCTTCAAAGCAGATGGGGAGATTGTATCACTGCTTCATGGACTTCTAGAGAACATTTTAGGATCCAACCCAAATCAAGCTGCTAGTTTTTGTTTTGTAAGAAAATTTAAATCTTAAATAAAAGTGGATTCTTTAACTTCTGGGAAAATATTCTGAAAGTTTCTGAATCAAAAGGAATATTTGGACTATGATATATGTAAGAGTAAAAATAAAAAGAAAATATATTCAAATAAGAATGAACAAATCAAGGCATAATTTGAAGTGCATGAAAGGAATGGAACAATGCTACAGTTCTTCTAAGTCATTATTTGAGAAGACTTCAAATTCCTCCATAATCAATCAGAACTTTCTAACATTGTAGTGAAATGACATTTTAGCAACTTCAGGAAATAAACAGAAAAACAAAGACAACAGACAATACTATAAAAATAGGAAAAAGAAAACAGAAGATTTAAGATCAAGTCATATATAGTTCTTATGAAGTAGAAAATATTGATAATTTATTCCTCAAGATATACACATTTTTCATTTCCAGAGGTAAAATATTCAAAGATAAATGTCAAGATCATTTAAAACTTGCTACTAAAAATTAAATTTTAAAAACAGTTTATACCCTGTGCTTAGCAGTAGGTAGGCTGACATCGAGGAAAGAAGTATGCTAAACAACCGCTCAAAGAGACTTGTAGGGCTCAGCAGTGGTAGGACGAAGGAAGAGGCTGCAACAAAACAAAGCAGGGCCGTGTCAGTATGACAAACACAACGTATATGAGTTCAGAAGCACTGATTCTAGTACCATTTATAGAATTTATTGTTTCTGTGGCCTCTCAAATGGGCTATACTGTCCTAATCATTTTTGTAAGAAATTTGAAACTTCACATTTTTAAAAAAAGATTTTATTTACTTATTTATTTTAGAGAGAGAGGGAGCGCGCGAGAGCGGGTGGGGAGGGGCAGAGGGGGAGGGAGAGGGACAAGCAGGCTCCCCGCTAAGGGTGGAGCCCTACAACATGGGGCTTGATCTCATAACCCCAAGATCACGATCTGAGCGGAAATCAGGAGTCAGGGGCCTAACTGAAAGAGCCACCAAGGTGCCCCTGACACTTCACAGTTTTACACTTGATCTTAGCCAAAAGGCCAAGAAGCAATGAAACTTCACATTTTTAATTAAAATTACATTTCATTATTTTGCCACATTTTGGCTCAGATTTTTCTCAATTTTATTTAGCCTTGCTCACTGTAACATTAACAACGAAACGAATAATTTATTTGCTAATACAAATAATAAAAACCATAATACAACATATTGTTCAAGATTCAGCAGATTTTCTTTTAATTGGGCATTTAGTTCAAAGACAACTTATTCCCCAGAAATTGATTTTTCCTAACGTCCTTCTCCCAAGTTTTCCCGCTGCAAAGTAGGCATCGAGAGTGGTAGCGCCTCACTCAGAACATGAAAAACAGGAGAGGGTTTCCCCACACGAGAGCTGTAATAAGAGTAATTTAGTAATCCTTCCCCACAGGACGAGAAAGCAAGTACTTCAGTAGAAGGGCAGCAAAACATTAACTGCCCATTTCTATTTGGGGAAGGAAATATGCCTAAGTTCCTCATCACCCTAGTTAGGCAGGAAACATGCATGGAGTTAAACGCTCCTGAGTATGGAGACAGATGACTTGGGATAAAATCCTGGGTGATTCATTATTAACTTTTTAACCATGGGGCAAGTTTATTAACCCATCTAAGTAGTATTCCTATCTGCCCGGTAGAGAGGATATAAATAGGCTGTTGTGAGACTTAACTACAACTTTGCCTGTAATATGCTCCCTGAGCATAGTGCGAGGGATATAGTAGGTGCTTAATAACTGTTAGCTGCTATTATTATTACTAATCAATATCTACAAATAAGTTAAATTTAAAAACAATCTCCTTCAAAGTCAACTCACTGCAAGACGTAAGTCTCTGAAAGTTATATTGATAATCCCCTGGACAAATAGCTTCTGATATTTTTCAGATGTGTAGTTCCAATACTGTGATCATCACCTGATATGTATTTTAACAGAAAAAAGTAACATTTTAATATTTCTTATTATAAAAGCCAGTTCAAATGAGACCTCTTCTGTAAAACTCTATTTTCTATCCTTGTTTTACTTTTGTCTAAAAAATTGATGAGGTGCTAAAGAGGGAAATAAGAGTCCCCATTCTGAATGACATATGTTAGAACCAGTTTCATAACATATAATCCATTTGGAGATCACAGCACATTAGCAAAAAGTACTCACTGGAACTAGACTATGGTGAATTCGTGCCTGGAAGAGATCTCTGGAGATACTGCTGACCTACTTATGAGTCATGCCTTACAGCACTTGGTAGGCATCCTCTAGTACCTACTTCTCTCAATCTCAAGGACTAAATGTCTTATTTAAAATGTATGCTCAGGGGCACCTGGGTGGCTCAGTTGGTTTAGTGTCTGCCTTAGGCTCAGGTCATGATCTTGGGGTCCTGGGATCAAGCCCTACATCGGGCTCCCTGCTCAGTGGGAAGTCTGCTTCTCCCTCTCCCTTTGCCTCTGTGCTCTCTCTCTCTTTCAAATAAATTAAGTATAATCTTTAAAAAAATAAAATAAAATACAGGCTCAGCCTAGAAATAAGCCCCCATACACACAGTAAATTAATATTTGGCAAGGCAGCCAAGAACACTCAGTGGGGAAAGGATAGTTACTTCAACAAATGGTATTAAGAAAACTAGATAACCACATGCAGAAAAATGAAATTGGACCACAATCTTACACCACTCACAACAATGAATTCAAAATGGATTAAAGACTCAAGCATAAAACTCCTAGAAGAAAATATGGGGATAACATTAAGGATAACATTGTTCTAAGCAATACTTTTTTTTGATATGACATCCAAAGCACAAGCAACAAAAGCAAAAATGAACTACATTGACTACATCAAATGAAAAAGTTTTGCATGTCAAAAGAAACAAAACAACAAAATGAAAAGGCAACCTGTGGAATAAGACAAAATATTTGCAAACCATATATCAGATAAGAGGATATCAGATAATATCCAAAATATATAAAGAACTCACACAACTCATTAACAACAAAAAAAAATCCAATTAAAAAATGGACAGAGGAACTAGACAGATATTACTCCAAAGAAGACATCCAAATGGCCAATAAGTGCATGAAAAGATGTTCAGTATCACTAATCATCACAGAAATGCAAATGAAAACCACAATGAGATATCACCTCACACCTGGCAGAATGGCCATTATAAAACAGACAAACAGAAACAGAAAATAACCAGAGTTGACAAGGATGTAGAAGAATTGGAAGCCTTGTGCACTGTTGGCGGAAATGTAAAATGGTGCAGCCACTATGGATATAGTACTTTCTTTAACATGACAAATACATATAGCTCAATCCTAAAGCCAGCATCTACCTTAATGGGGAAACTCCAGAGGCATTCCCACTAAGGTCAAGGAAAAAAAAAAAAATCAAGGAAGTTCACTATCTCCACCTATTTAACATTGTTCTGGAGATACTAGCCAATGCAAATGAACTAAAGGAAACAATTAAAGGAATAGGAACAGAAAAGGGGGGAAATATACATCTATATTTGTAAATAGCACGACAGTATACTTGGAAAATCCTAGAGTCAATGATAAACCTAACTCAAGAAATGAAAGAATTCAGTAAAAAAAAATAGAATGTAAAATCAATAGCAACTTATTCTCAATAATAATTAGTAGATAAAATGAGTGAGAAAAGCCCATTTACAATAGCAACAAAGCAGATAAAATACTTAGGAATATACTTAAAAAATATGTAAAGCCTGTATGAAGAAAACTATAAAGATTACTCTTAAAGGCAAAAAAGTAGGCTGGAGCAAGTGGAAAGACATCCCTTGTTCTTGGTTAGAATGTTTCAACATTACTCATGATTAAAATATAAGTTTTCCCTAAGTTAATTTACATATTTAATATGATCTCAATAAAATTTCCAGTGGCCTTTTTGTGAAGCTTGAGCAAGTAGATCCTAAAGTTCATACTTTATTGAAATATACTATGAAGTCTCTGTAACTAAAACAGTATATTACTGGCACATGAATAGACATATAATTGGAATTGTTTAGAAAGTCTAGAAATAGACCAGTGTATCTAGTGTGTGATAGAAGTGTTATCTCCAATCACTGGGGCATATAAAGTCTTTATTAATGATACTGGATAGCCATTTGGAAAAAAATTAAATTAAATCCTTTCCTTAAACCATATATTTAGAATAATTAACTCTAAATGCATCAAGGATTGAAATGTAAAATGTAAAGGTATGCAAGTACTAGAACAAAATATGAGTGAATTCCTCTATAACCTAGGTATCAAGGAAAGGCTTTCTAACTGTGACTAAAAAGCCAGATGCATTAAAAAAAAACTGATTACACAAAAGTAAAAATCATTTAGAGGGCAAAAGACTTATAAGCATAGTCAAAAGACAAGGGACAAACTGGGAAAAATTTTTATTACATATATCATAGGTAAAGGACTAATATCCCTAATTTATAAAGAGCTTTCAAAAATGAAAGCAAAGGACCAAAAAATCTATAGAAAACGAGGGAAAAGAGATGAATAGATAATTCCCAAGAGACATATAAAAATGGCCCTTAAGCATGTGAAATGGTGTTTGACTCACTCATTAATAAGAAAAATACAAATTAGGGCACCTGGGTGGCTCAGTTGGTTAAGCGACTGCCTTCGGCTCAGGTCATGATCCTGGAGTCTCTGGATCGAGTCCCGCATCTGGCTCCCTGCTCAGCAGGGAGTCTGCTTCTCCCTCTGACCCTCCCGACCCTCCCCCCTCTCATGCTCTCTCTCTCTCTCAGTCTCTCTCTCTCAAATAAATAAATAAAATCTTAAAAAAAAAAAAAAGAAAAATACAAATTAAAAACACAGATACACCATTTCTTAAACACAAGATTGGCATAAATTCAATAGACTTTGGTGAGGCTATGGGGAAATAGGCATTCTTCCTATATTGTTAACAAAAATGAAAAATGGTACACCTCTGGAGGGGAATTTAGCAATATCTAAAAGTACTACATGTGCATTTACCCTTTGTACCAGTAATACAACTTCTAGGAATTTATCCTGAAAATATACCTCTAACAGTATGAACTATGCATATGCTCAAGGTTATTTGTTGCAGGATTATTTGTAATTAAGAAAAAAGATTACCTACCTAAACATGAAAGCATAGGAGGCTGGTTAAATAAACAATGGAATACACACACAATGGAAAACTAAATAGCTGTAAAAAAGAATAAAGAAGAGCTCTATGAATTGATATGAAGTGATTACCAAGAGGTGTTAAGTGAAAGATGCAAAGTACAAAAGAGGATATATAAAATGCTACTCCTTTTGTGTAAGAAAGGAGGAAAAGTAAGAAAACATCCTTATATCCATTTATCACTGCAAAGAGAAACATATAAAGGATAACCAGAAAGCAATGAAGGTTATAGCCCATGAAGGATTAAGGGTATAGGAGAATGGGGGGAAAGGACTACAGGCAGCACTTGAGTATACCTTTTTGTATTGTTTCTATGTTTGGAAACATGTGAATATTCTACCTACATAAAAAATTAAATAAAAAAGAATAGGAAAGAAAAAAAAAAGCCAAAACAAATTGAAACAAACCTAGCTGTAGTTCAAATGAATACCATAATCACAGTGAACAAAATGGAGGAAGGGAGGCAGGCAGGCAGGCTGGCAAATCCAAATAACTATGAACACAATATTTAACCGTAAACCCTTGGTCTTGGGCAAGGTGAAGTCTGGGCGCAGAGTGAGAATTACAAACAAATCTCGAATAATATTGTTTATTGTGACGGTATGGGTGAAAGACTCCTGAATTTGTTTTAGATATACTATAGGACTGAACAAATGAGTACACATGTTGACGTTGTGGGAGCCAGGGTTACTTATCAACATGGGAGGAGCATATAAATATGGAATGGGGGAAGGCAAGAAAGAATAGACAGAGATATAGGTATAGTGTGAACTTACGATTTCTGAAATATGTATAGGTATGCATGTTTATGTGCATATATGTGTATGTTAATTTGTGTATATGTATTTATATGTAAGAGAAGTTATATGTATATAAAAGCATATATTTCCTAGCTCTGTCTGTTGAAGAGCAAAGAAGCAAAGATACTCCAGTAGTGATGAGAACATATGGCACTCAGATCTTGGTGTCTAATACTATTCACCCAATAAAAAGAGCTATGGTTCCTCAGAAAAATAACTGATTCCAGAGCTGGGACAGTGTGGATACAAGGTAAACCTTATAAAGTAAACATCTTCTTAATGCCAGAAAATAAGAAAGTGCTCAAAAAACTTAAGGGAGGGTGGCTGTCTATTTACAAGCTAGCTCCAAGGTGCTATCTCTAGCCAAATCTGGGACAATTTGAGCACCAAAGTATCAACAGTAATGAGTTATAAATCTTTGAAAAAATAGGTGCTCATGAGTCCACAATAATAATAAATAGATGAGTGAGTGAACGAACGAATGAATGAATGAATGAATAGGAAAGAAGGGAAGATTCTCAGAGGAGAATGCTGAGAACCTCTGATAAATGCAGTAGGAGTTATTTTGTAGCCATCATGACAAAGACTGGATCAGCAAAGATTTATGAATGGATGCTACATCTAGGGAGAAATTTTGATGAGAATATCTGCTGGTCTTAGTGTCCCCACTGACAGCTTATTTACAATGAAAAAAACTGGGTGACACCTTGATAGGGTGATGGAAATTAACATCAACAATGAGGGACAGATAGAGACTATGCGCCTCCAAATGTGACCCTAGGAAGGGCACAGCATCACTTACGTCTGAAACATCAGACAAATCCAAATTGAGTAACAGTCCATTGCGGGGTGGGTGTTGCGGTTGGTTATATTCTTCAAAAATGTCAATGTCATAAAAGACAAAGAAAAAAATGCCATGAACATTGCTAGGTCAGCTGAAAAATTAATATAAGGATGGCAGAATAAATAAAAATACTGAATATGGTATCTAAAAAATGTTACCCATACATATGTTCATAAACACAGATGAGGGACAAGCACATGAAATGGAGGATGGTTTTCTGTAATTCTATGTTCTCTCTCTTTTTAACCTTTTTAGAAATTTAAAAATGAGATATAATGAAATGCACACAAATTATGTTTTCTTTGCTTCTCTTCTTCACTGTAGTTTACCCCTACGTAGGTAAGAAAACTAAGGAGGTGAGCCAGGCTGCATTGGAAAGGAATGAGCAACAGATGCATTGCTACTATGTACATTGGGTCTCCTATTTGCCATATACTGTTTATCTGCTGGTGTGAGTTATATATGACTGTGCACTTGAGAAATGATGGACTATGACAGAAAGACTTCCCTTTAGTACTACAGTTCCCATTCACAGTTTTTGTTTTTTCTGGGGATTTAAAAACTAACACATCATGTGAGAGAGATCATTACTAATAGTCACCTCATTACCCACCCCTTCCTTGCAGTATATAAGCTCCAAAAGGGCAGGGACTTGGCCTATCTTTATTCTTCTCAGGGAACAGAAGAGTGCAGTGCCAGAACATAGTACAAACTGAACACATTTTTTTTTTTTAAATGAAGGAGCAGTCATCAATATTGTTCATGCAAAATGAATATAAATAGTAATTTTATTAAATCAAGATAATTCAATGGGAAAGCCTGCAGAACAGCCTTCATCATTTTTAAGGTAAAGTTCCATCCAAAGATCTTTTTCTTTTTTAATGAACAACAAAAATCATTAAAAAACACACACACACACAAAAAACAGAGGGGCTAAATTGCATGTCACATTATTCATAGACATCACAAAGTGTCTTTTTTTTTTTTAAAAGGAAAATCCTAGACTTCAAGCTTCCTCTGTCTTATCTTCTAATTGGAAGGAAAACCCTAGGTCCTTAAATTACTTCTGTTTCCTTCACATGCACACTTCAGGATCCTTAAATAAAGGTACTATAGAGGAATGCGTTTTGAAACATTTAACTGGCTTTATAAAATGTGTAATGTGTTGGGAAGTGACTAATCAATGTTATTTTCAGCAAGGGAAATACAGATAAAACTGAACTATTTCCTAGTCCCTATGTAAGGATGGAGAATTTATGAATTGACATGAAATTTCAGCATAAGAATCTCTTCTCTTTGGGAATCCGTTAGTTTTATCAGATGTGAATAAACATATAGCCTTATTATCAGGCCAATAATATTCTAACAAGTAATTCTTACTAACACATGAATGTATTAGAACAAAAGTTCTAATTTTCTTTGTCAAATTCCAGCATAAGATGGAATTCATAGCTGGTTATTATTATTTTCATTCAACAAAATTATTTCTTTCAGTAACAATAATACAGGTATATATGGATAATTTTAAGATATGACTTGCTATAATAACATTAACTCATTTAGTTTGACTGTCCTCTTACCTAACGTTATCCAGCTAATGATCTGGTTAAAAAGAGGCAGTCCTTGTTTCTTGAGCAAACTGTCATGGGTCGTATACACAACACACATGGAAAGCACGATGCTCAGCATCTGAAAGTAAATACAAAACACACCAGTAGAAGAGAAGGTGGTGAGAGACTAATTTATATATAAAAAGAATCCTTAGAAAAGTGCCTGAACAACTGGAATCTAGCCCCAAAACGACTGAAATTGGACCGGCTCACATACAGCCAAGGCTACAAGCTTGATAGAACTCTGGCAGTAAGCAGAGGCCCTCCTTTACAAGCACGAAATGAGGCATTTTGCACTTTCAAGAGTAGTCTGGTATACATGATCACACCATATCTATTTAGAAATATTCATTACTAACGTTGAAGATTTCTTAACTCATGGAAATGCAGATAGTGCAATGTGGCTGAGTGTCTTCTACCCAGTCATATCCATTGATTCAACACGTATTTGTGGCCTGAATGTTCTCCTGGTACTGGGAACACAAGGAGCACAGTATTCTTCAGGGAATATATATAAACTCGTGGAGAACTGGTAAATTATGGCTTGTAGGCTGGTGGCCTGTTCCTAGAAATACCGTTTTGTTGAAACACAGCCACTTATGCGTAGTAACATTCATTCATTTATGTGTAATCTACAACTCCCTCTGAGCTACGTGGTAGAGCTGAGAATTTACAAAAGACTCCATATGACCCACAGCCTAAAATATTTATAATCTGGCTCTTTAGAAAATTATTTGCTAACCCCCGAACTAGCGGATTATTTGCCATTTTTAAGAAATGACATAGCTACAGTTGTAAATGAAGTAAAATCTCCTAGAGATCAGATTAGCAACCCCATCACCAATCCTTGAGATACCTTTAATTTCTCTTATATTTTCAGTGAATTTAGAAAAAAAAAATGCTGTTGATAAAACTATGACACAATCCTAGGATCCTTTCAATTGTAGGACACATTCTCATGTCAGAGATGTTAACATGTCAAAGATATTTTTCTTGGAATCACCAAAAATATGCTATACAATAGAGCCATCAATCCAAATTAATATAGTTAATGTAAAAAGAAATTTCATAACAGATTTATCAACTCAGGAGTATTTCCAACAAAGACTGTGAGAATTTTAACATGATATTTGCTCCTATAGAGTAGGATCCAGGAACATTCACTTCTGCCAAAGTAGTCATAATTATAGGTGAATTTTGTCAAAGCTACCTATGGGCTTTAGTGTAAAGCCAGTCAGTGCACCATTTAAAATGAAATATACATTCCTATGTCTTGACAGGATATTTGACAAAACATTTCTTCTCTTTTTATATGTTCTCTATTGTTCTCCAAGAATAAACTAACATCTTTTAAGTGTTGTTGTATTTTTATTTAAGTGTTCTTGGCATTACTTTCTATTACCCCAGCTTTGTTCGGAGGAAATTCTTTGAGAAGATTCCTATAAGTTTTCTTTTGTCAGTGTTTTGGATATGTTTAATTTTTTTGTTAAAAAAAACAAATTTAAGTAGTGTCCGTGCTTATATACAAAACAGTTATCACTTCACAAAATATGACATCATATATTCTCTAATTCTTACAACTCTACTAGATATTATCTCTACAAATTAAAAACAAATAGACCAAAGCTATATCACTGAAAATCCATCATCTAGTACACAGTATAACTGAGAATTGACTCAATTTTGAAACCTCAAGTTCAAAGTTCTTTTCACCACACCAAAGCCAGCAGCCAAGGTGAGGTCTACTTTCCCTGGCACAGCATCTGAAGTCTTAAACTGGCTATTCTTCATATAAACATACTCAGAGGCTGCTTTCACTTCAAAGATTACCCTTCTCCTGACTCAAATGAGAACAACATAGAATCTCAGTCCAAAGGAGGCCATTTATAGCTCAGCTTTTTGGTCAATATGGATGCCTCTTATATCTCCTTAACCTCTGCTCTCTTGGCATCTTCAGGCTGCCTCCTGCTGACCTTTTGGCTATTTCATACCTTTTAGAGAATATATTTCCGTGTAATATCTTAAACAGAGAACTTTCTTCTCAGCTGGCAGGCATTGAGCAATGTAAATGTGATGGCATCTTAAGAACAATATCATTATATACAACCATAAGATCCGTTTGGTATATCATTAGTATAACATGATGTTGAAAACCTGTAACTGACCTGAAATAGATGTAACAGCAGCTCTTCATTTATAAAATGATCTTTTCTTCTTATGAGAGATGTTACAACACAAAGGGATAGCAGAAGAACCAGCAAGCCGGCACCCATTCTGTTTTAAAACACAATTCGCAATTTCAAATTTTCTTAAGATATTTACTGAACACATAAAAATATTAGATATTTTACTCTAATGTAGACCCTATTAGTCATTTGGTTTTATCAAGATGAAGGAGCAAAATAGGTATACTGGTATAAGAGGAATAAAAATTACAGGATGAAGATGCAGTAGGGGGACACCTGGGTGGCTCAGACAGTTAAACGTCTCCCTTTGGCTCAGGTCATGATCCCAGGGTTCTGGGATCGAGTCCCACACTGGGCTCCTTGCTCAGGGGGGAGCTTTCTTCTCCCTCTGCCTGCTGCTTCCCCTGCTTGTGCTCTCTGACAAATAAACAATTAAATAAAATCTTAAAAAAAAAAAAAAGATGCAGTAGGGATGGGGTTACTTTTAATTTCTCACAATTTTTTAGATATCTTTACCTTATTTCTTTACTTTGATTTTTTAAACTTTTATGCATACCAGCTACCATAATTCTTAGCCTGACTTGGAAAAATTTACAGAAAACAATATAAAAAATATTTAAACATATCATCAGTATCTACAACATAAATTTTCTGACTATGAGCTCTTACTCATACAAAAAGGATCAACATTTCTATTCCCTATTATTGTTCTAGTGTTAGTAGGACAAAATGTTTCTTTTTATCATTAATCTTGGTGCTTTCCTCAGCAGCTCCTGGCTAAAGAAAGGGTAGGATAGAGGTCACAAAGGTAGTACGCAGGTAAGGCATTTGTACAGTAAAGAAACAACAAATTACACTTTTTTTTTTTTAAGAGAGGGAGGGAGGAGGATGTGGAGGAGCAGAGAGAATATTTGGCAGGCTCCACACCCAGCGCGGAGTCCCTGAGACCTGAACCTCATGACCTGAGCTGAAATCAAGAGTTGGTTGCTTAACCGATTAAGCCACCCAGGTGCCCTGATAAATTACACTTTTTCAAGAACACCAGGTATAGTATCGTTCCTAAAGTTGAAGGAAACTGATACCAAGGAAATGGTATACTAATGTTAAGCTATATTTCTCACCTCCTAAAAATCTGAGTAACATAGGACAACTGAAATAAGGTTAAGGATAGAATCTGGAAGCAGGCAATACAACAACTAAGAGAAAAGGAGTTGGTTAAAGAGGAATAAGAAAGAGCAAAAAGGCAGGGCTAAAAATGAATGCAAGGCAGGAACTCCTAGGAAAGTACTTGCTTATTTTTGTTTTGATTCTTTTAATACTCTTTGAGAATTGTAAGGAAAAAAGTAGTTATATATTCAACATGGATTACCATTAAGACTTATGAAAACAGCCATCTATGGTCAAGATTATTTGCTTTTCCTTTAAAAAAAATTTGGTATTTTAATTCATTGGCAAATGTTTTTATTTTAGAGACTTGAGTAAGAAGAATATTATAGCTATGTTATTTTTGCTTTTTCCTTCAATTTTATCCTTAAATGTTTTACATATCTGTCTTGGTAAGTGTCTAAAGGGAGGTGATGTGAGAGATCAAATGGAGAGTAGAAATTTCTCCATGAGCCAGGAGTCAACATAAAGAAGTTGCAAATATAGCTTACTAGAATACCAGAACAAACTTAAATCACTGAGGAACTTAAATTAAGCATAGATGGAAAAAACAATTTTTAAAAATACAAATTAGATTTCTCATGTTTTAACAAGTTTGCTTCTTGAATTCATCTTTAGTAAAATATGCAAGTGGCAAAGTTCTATGGAGACTATTTATATAATCTCTTCTCCTTTTAGTGTATAAATTCTGCTCAACTATGTCAACACTGCTTGAGCAGGACAGAAAGGCAGAGATTGACCAAAGTGGGGAAAGGGGCTTTGTAAAGACAACAGGAGAGCTCATAGAAAAATGAAACAAGCAATAAATTCATCTTCTTACCTACTACTATAGTTTATGACAGATACAAAATGTTTTTACTTAATAACACTAATAAATTATGTCTTAGAAGTATGGTCTTAGAATTCAATACAATTGGGCCCTGGGTGGCTCAGTCGTTAAGCGTCTGCCTTCGGCTCAGGTCATGATCCTGGGTCCTGGGATTGAGTCCCAAATCCAGCTCCCTGCTCTGCGGGAAGCCTGCTTCTCCCTCTCCCACTCTTCCTGCTTGTGTTCCCTCTCTCACTGTGTCTCTCTCTGTCAAAAAATAAACAAAATCTTAAAAAAAAATAAGAATTCAATACAATTATTTTGGGCTCTGCTAATAAACTGACTTTCTGGAATAATTCCTGACTTATTCCCTACTAGTACTTCACAGAATGAGATAAAATGTGTTCACTGATAAATAACAGAAACTCAAAAATTAACACATACTTTAAAAAATATCATTTAGTTAATATTCTTTCAGCTAAAAAAGATATACCCTCATCAATATTAGTTAAAACGCTAAAAAAAAGTTGCTTATACAGAGTTCAAAACAAAGTAACAAAGATGATTGCATGATTAGAAAATGAGAGGAAATGTTACACAAAATACAGATCATTTAGTTGCCAAGCACACACACACACACACGCACACACACGCACACACACACAGCCAGTGGATTTCTTGAGAATAATTTAAAAGTAAAGTCAAAAGCAAAGGTAATCAATTATTTTACAGATTTATTTGGGATATACTGAGAAGAAATAAATGTGACAGCAGCATGGAGAATTAGGTAAGGTATACAGAATTTTGTAACAGTGTAAGTGATTAGATATGGTAAAGTTGTCAAGGTACAGAGCTTTCTCCCCTAGAGATCATTACATGCAGATTAGGAGAGAATTTCATTATTCTAAGACAGTTAAAGTGTGGAAATGCTCAAAGGCAAAGATTACAGCAATGGGTTTTAGATATTTTCATTTTTGGCAAACAGAACATTTTTTCATATGAACCCTTTTACTGATTCCTCAATATACAAAAGAGTCTAGACTTTTTTTTTTTTTTTTTTTGGCATTTTAAGTTATCAATGTTTGGCCCAATTTCATTTTTTTTGAAGGCCCAGAAGCATCACCAAGGAGCTTTAATGCTCCCCAGAGCCTGAGCCAATATTTATGACTAATTGTTTGATATTAGTATTTTAACTTTTAGTTTATTCACTAGTTAATTTTGAAACTCATGACCAAGATTAGGTTCATATTTCACAGTGCTGATTGAGAAAAACAATTACATTGAAAAGAAAGTAAGTTAAAATATTGTTCATACACTAGAAAGATATCTGGCTTTCGTCCTACAACAGGCATCAGTGGGAACACTGCCAGGAGCAAAGAGAAGAAAATCCAACTCAGTGAGATGCTCTAAAATAAATAAAAAAGTTATCTTTAGACAAGTACGGTTAAGAAAACTGTCTTTAGTGTTTCACAGACTGCACGAGTGTGAAGACCACATGCAAAGCCTTAGAGCTGTTTAAATTGTAATACAGTTCCTCTTGGTGGCGGATCTGTCATGTAATAGGTACTGTATTAGGTATAATATGAGCATTATCTGATTAAAGTCTCACAATAACCTCATGAGGCAGGTTATATTACTCACAATATTTCAGATGAGGAAATGGAGCTCAGAGATGTTAAAGTATCAGTGGTACCAGGTCTATGACCAGTAAGTGAAACAGCCAGGATTTAAACCTGGGTCATATTTCACAGCAAGGGCTTTAATCAATTTATGTTACACCATATACTGATGACATCTATAAGAAAGCTGGCCTGCAATCATAATCAAGTGATTGAGCTCAGGAGGGAAGGAAGTAAAAATAATTTTGCAATTAGATTAAGACAAAAAATTATCAATAACCCCATTAACTGGAGAATCTTCTAAGTTCTCAGAGGCTGGAAAGAAGATATTTCTATCCTCCTGGTACCTCCATCAAAAAATATCACAGTGGAAACCTGAGCCAATTCTCAAGGCTAGGAGAAAGGTGACTCCTCTGACTTGAGTTGAGAGCACTGCTTCCCAAGCCACGGCCTTGTTCTGGACAATACCATCCTTTAGACATTTGAGGCCAGCAGAATCTAGGAAGTGATTTAGAGAAGGATAGACCAGTTCTGCCTCGGCGTATTTCAGTCACTGCATGACCAATTCATTTTGATATGAAAGTCTATGTGAATCACTTGAAGGTAACCTCAGTCCTCCCGTCAAAAGGACCAGGCTCTTTATGTAAGGACACATTCTACCCTTTTCTTTAAAAATGAACAATTCCCTGAGTTAAACACATATCAAAACCAAGTAGCTACTAATCTGTCCGATGTCAAAACAAGTACTTGTACCTTTGCTCGAGTCCATAGCTGAGTGATAAATGGCCAACACGCAAATGCAATAAGTCCAGCTGTGAGCATGTAGCGGTAGAAGAAACTGAGAACCTAGCAATGCATTCCAAAGAAGAAATGAAAAATGAGGTCATTTAAGAGGAGTTACATATGTATGAAAGAGATCTGAAAATACTGGAATGTGGTAAATTACTCACTAATACTTCAATGCCCAGGGTAAAGACGAACAGATATCCAACCAACTGACTTGGAGGAAAGGTCAACAGTGATAAGACAAAGTCTTGAATGACTTGAAACCTGTTTGACAAGATTATTTATAAAAAGATTATTTATACTATATATTGAACAAAAAATTTAGGTAATATATGGTAAAAAATAAAAACTGCGCAAATCTAGAAATCAGGGACTTTTCAACTCATAGGTTATTCAAAAACTAATATAATTTCTAACAGATTTCTTTCAATGGCTTCACTTACCTAAATCATTTTTTTGAAAGCTAGAAAGAAGTATTTTAGGAAAAAGTGTAATTTCTGAATTTGATAATGATCACAAAAGTTTGTTTTAAAAATAAACATTAATGATAAATAAATGTTTGATCTTAGCTTAAACATGAGTACATACAATTACACATACATGATCAGAAATAAAATACAATGAACCCAAATGGATAAGAGCTGGAAAAAATTTTAAATTCACCAAGATCAATCATATTGAAATCTCAACTGTCTTAATAAAATAAGCGTAGGTTTTCCTAATCTAGGTAGAGAAACTCCTAATTGCACTTTTTCACTGAACTAAATAACCTTCTCCAAACCCAATTTAAGATGTTGCTAACTGTACACTCATTGTAATTAAATGTGAATCCATAACCATTAAAACTGTATTACATACTTGAGTACCTTTTACATTTCATCACTGGAAAAATTTTTTTTAGCATTTGTAGTGATTAAGTAGGTAATTAGAAAAGGTCAGTATCATTTGGTTTATGATCTTTTTCTGACTGAAAAAAATGGCCACATAATGTTATCAAAACTACTAAGGTGCCATGTAGGAAAGCAAAGATAACACCAGTCCAAAGGAGAATGCTTCTTTTGTTCTCAACAGTGAATAAGCACAAGGAAACAAGAGATGATTCTGTAAATCATTTAGAATATTTTATAAGAAAAGTGAATTTTTATGTTTTTTCTAAATAATCTATCAAAAGATAAAGATAGAACATAACGTACATTCAAAATCACATTTCCTCTTAAAGTTTAAATATATACATCATCTTCATAATTAGGACACTTAATAATTCAGGAGAGGTTCTGTAGTAGAATAGAATTTTCTGTAAGGCTAAAACGTTGATAAAACGTTCATTCTAAAAATTTTTAAGCCAGAGTACATATATCCAGCAATGGGAATTCCTTTCAAATGGAGAAGCAACACTATGTCATTTTGTTTGTGTCTTTTTGTCTTATACTTTTAAATGTTAATATTTTAAACATTTTAATATTAATTTTTATTTTGATATTTTAATGTTAGTATTTTAAAATAATGTTTTTAAACATTGTGGTCAAAGCTGGAGTTAACAAGAATTAGAATAAAAATACACATCACATCATGACAAACATGCTGGCCAACCCTGGAAATTTTCAGGCCAACCTTGAAAATACCCTTAAGTCTGGGCTCTAATTCCCTGCTTTTGGGGTCTGGTTTGCTCAGAGGATGCTTGGATGCCCAAGACTAAGTTTAAATTCTAGATTACTGGTGCAAATATTGAGGTCAACAAGATGTGCAACATGACCCTCGCTGCCTATGAACGTGAACCAGCCCAATATTTGAGTGGTTTTATTTTAAAGTGCTTTAAACTCGCCTAAGAGCTCTACCTCTGATGTTTTCTACAATGGTAAGAATCCATTTTACTTCCAGCTTGTGAGGAGGCAGTTAAAGGAAGAAACCATGGTATATGTGAATAATATCCACCTCTGTGTGTACACATTACTAGCCTGGATTTAATTACAAAGTTCCATTTATCTAGGTTTACATGATAGCTACGAAAGGAAGGGCAAAAATGTGTGGGAAAAGAAAACATGTACATTTCCTTGTGAAACATGAAGATACACTGGAATCTCAGATGATGAGACAAATTCAAAATATACATTACTCCTGGCATAGTACCATCAACATTAATTATTCTATTTGTAGTCCAAATTTTTCTTATTTATAAAGGATACACAAAGAAGGGAACAAGATCAATACTACCTCAAGGCAAAAAAGGTGAAGTCAAAAGAGAAAGGCAAAATAAAAAGGACGTTTATATGCAACAATTTGTGCTGCTATAAATGAAGTGGGAGGGCTCAGAGACTGAAGGGTATTATAAATATCTTTTATGATTTATGCTACAGAAATCTAATGCACTTTAAATACAAATTAAACTGTCAATGAAGTGTAAAATAAGACAGCAAGGTGTGTTACTTACTCTCTTAGCACAGCATACCATATTGGCATTGGCAACAAACAATATACGTAGTAAGTCCAGGGACAGTCTTGAATCAGAAGGAAAAATGCTACTAAAACACTGACAGCTATAAAACAACATGGCAGGAGGTGGCTTGGTTTCTGAAAATCAAACAGAACATTGAAACACTTCTAAATTCATGCTAACTGATAGGTTTTTAAAAGAGATTTTACAAAGTGGAGGGACATATTACTACTTTCTTTTAATGGTTCCACACAACTACCTGATTAACTGAAGAACTACATTTAAAAAAAATGCCGTCATTGGAAAAGTATCAGTACAGAGGAAAAGGTTGGGTATCCTGGCATTGTTGCAATTAGGCAATTCTCAATTTAAAAGTGACTATGTTCCTCAAGTTTGTCTGCAATTAACTTGTTTGGAACTCTGAACATACTTCTCCTTAGTAACAATCTTATAAATGTTGATTGAGCTCCCTGACCAGCTCACAAAAGCCCATTTAATGCACAATAAACTGTGGGACTTAATCTTCATTTGGAGCAATGCTTCTATCTATTCAAACTCCAACTTGACATGCTGCCCACGCTCCTCTCTCCATTGCCCAACCACAGTGTGTTCATTCGGTCATATCTTCTCTTCCCAACCGCCTGCCAAACGAGAAAGGAGTTCCTCAATGTAAGCCACGAGTGATGGCCTCCATGGGCTGGGCAGGCCCGTGGGTGCTCTGGGCCAGGAGTAATGAAGCAAGCTTCGGGTACAGACATTCCAGTAATTGGAAAAAGAACACACCTATGGAAAGCTGTGATGCTACGAACAGCACCGGAGGAAAAACCCAGGAATGGAGGAGCAATTTGGCATTCTCTTTCGTCTGTCCCTTGTTTTGTCTCTGTTTTCCCCTTGCTTTGCTAGCCAAAGCTAAATAAGGTGAGAATTAAGAATTACTGGAGTAGAGGAATTGCAGGGGAGGGAGATAAGAGATTTTTTTTCCTCTTTATAATTACTCTTTACAGGCATAAAATGTCACCAGAAAGGAAGTAAGAAACAAGGATAAACTAGGACATAGTTGTAAAAAGGAAGGTAAAACACAGCAATGTGATTAAGAGTTTAGAACTACACAGAGCAGAACTCAAATTCTGGCTCACTCACTTGATCTGTATACAACTATGAGCAAAGTACAAAACTGTAGTGAGACTTAATTTCATCCCATTTATAAAATGAGAATAATAATCCATATCTACTTATCAAGGTTGGTAATGTTTAAATTAGATTATGTAGAGCTTAACAAAATGCCTGGAATGTCATTAATGCCTAGTAAACAACAGCTGCTGTTATTACCGTCATTTTTACTCTCTCCTCTCCTACTTGTTTGCATTAGTCGCAGCAGGCACTAAAGAAAACTGTAAGTGAACAGCACTGGGAATGGAGATGTGTGAGACAGCAAGGGAGGTCCCACAGCAAGGCACAAATCTCAAATAAATGTGGATAGCTGGAGTCTATAAGCTGAAGGTGACCAAGACACATATTAAGAGGTGAGACTGGTTTCACATCATTTTGAGACTAGTAAAATAGTAACAAAAGAAGTTGAAAAGAGTAAAAAATTCCAGGGATTTTCTGGAGTCAGTATAATATGGTGTAATAATCTAATCCTTTGATACTTAAAATAGACACTACCAACGGCATCCACCTGTAGGAAAGGAAATCATGAAGAATCCAGTTCAGCTGAAATAGAAGATTGAGCGGCTTTTAAATAATAAGAGTCGGGGGCATTTTCTACTTTATCATAAGTTGACTCCCCACCACCTCCTGGCCCCTCCAAAAACACCTGATGATAACGAGCCATGCTGGTGCCTTACGGTCACTCCTTCATCCAACAAGCACGGATTAAGTTGCACACTCTATGCTGTGCTCCGTACTAGGTGCTGGCCTTCAAGGAGTTCAAACCATACAGGTCGAGATGGAAATCCTGAGACTTGGTTTAAGGGGTTAATATTTTGGGATTTTTATTAGGTAATAAGAAAATAAAGGAAAGCATGTGGCAAAATAAGGATATTTAGTTCTAAAGCAAGTAACATCTGAACTGGCAAAAAAGCAGAGGAGAAGAGTATGTAGAAGTTACATGCAGAACACAATTAAGAGGAGCCGTAGCAAATTACATTTCAAGAAAAGAAGATATTCACTGCCTGTAATGGTGATAAATTAGAACTGACCTGTATAATTTGGGTGTCATGTAGAAGGGACTTAAGTTTTGGAGTCAGACCTAAATTTAATTCCAGTGCTGTCCTTCTAGTTGCTTGTCAATTTGACTAACCCATTTAGCTTGTCTAAAGCTCTGTTTCCTCATCTGGCAATGAGGATAATATTTGTTGTAAGCCCATCGCTCCCTCCCCTGCAGGCCCTCTATAGTCTGGCCGTATCAGTGGCTCGCAGCTCTTGCAAGAAGCCATGCTACCTCTCTCCTCATCTGGCACAGGCTGCTCACTCTGTGCATTGCCTTCCTTTTTTCTATTGCGCTATTCACCCTTTAAGCCTTCACTTTGTGGGCGCCTGGGTGGCTCAGTCGGTTAAGCGTCTACCTTTAGCTCAGGTCATATCAGGGTCCTGGGATCGAGTCCAGCACAGGTCTCCTGCCTCAGCGGGAAGTCTGCTTCTCCCTCCCTCTCCCTTTGCTGCCCCACCCCCCTGCTAGTGCGTGCACGCTCTCTCAAATAAATAAAATCTTAAAAAAAAACAAAAAGACTTCACTTTGGCAACAGCCTCCCCTGTGAAGCCTCCCTACAGCCCAACTGCAAGCATCTCATTCTAATACATGCACAGCTGAGCTTCATCTGACCTCCTAACTGCTCTCCATGCCTCCCTTCAGTTAAGGCTATGGACCATTGGCATTTTATTCTTCCTTCAGAACTGTTCAGATTGCGTCACTTCACTAGGTTATAAACTCTCACCGAAGAGGAATCAGAATGTTTTTGCAAACAGAACCAAAGGGTTCAAAGTATTTTTGATAACCTCAACTGTAACAGTCAGTTTTGTGTGTCAACTTGGCTAGGTTACCATCCCCAGTTCTTCAAACACTGACCTAGGTGTTGCTGTGAACATATCTTGTAGATGTGATTAAAGTCCGTAATCAGCTGACTTTAAGTAAAGGAGATTATCCTATGTAATTGGGGTGGGCCTGCTTCAATCCGTGGAAAATCTTTAAGAGCACAATGGTGGCTTCCCGGCAGAAGAAAGTGCAACTCCTGAGTGTGGCTTCCGCTCCCGCCAGCCAGCTCCAGTGTGGTCCTCTCGAGGGCCTGACCCCTGGATTTAGGACTTGCCACCTAGCCCCCACAATCACATAAGCCAATTCCTTACACAAAATCTCCTAATATATATATCCCACTCGTTCTTTCACTCTGTTTGAACTCTAACGAATGCACCAACACTTCAGTAATAGTTTAAAATCTGTAGTCCACCATTTGAGGCCTTTGATTATTTCGGCCTAATCTACACTGTTGGTATAATCTTTTATTAGTCCCTTGAACAAACCTTCCACATTCTGCGCAAATTGAACTATTTATTTTGAAAGCAGTATGGTGTAGAAAGAGCCTGAATTTAAGCATCAGAAAATATTAGTTATTTCATACCAGTGTGTCCTTGAAGAAAACATGTCTCTCTGAGCCTAAATTCCCCCATCTCTATTTATGAGAATCTCAACTACCAAAGTTAGAGTAGTGTTAAGCTTAATTGAATAACACATGTAAAGCACCCAGGATAGTCCTGGCATAGTGGGGCTCAATAAATACTACTCATTATCCCAGCATACTCATACATTTTCCCAACTCTGCCTCTGTTTATATCATTCAATTTGCTTCAATTCTCATCTTCTCCCTATCGTTGTTAAATTTCCACCAAGACTTACTTTTCCTGTTATCATCACCCTTGCTGAAGTAAGTTCCCCTCTATTTAAAATAGGACAGTCTTTGTATCACAATGTATATTAAAGTTGTTCAATGTCAAAGCTGTCTTTTGCAATGTCGTGTAGTATAGTGACCTACATCTGATAAGGTGATTATGTGTGTACATCTCTTACCTACTTTCCTTACTTCCAGTCTCCTTGAGGGCAGAATCTGGATTTTCTATTTTTTTTGGACAGCCTAGGCAGTAGCTAGCATTATACTGTACACTCAATTAAACATTCACTGCATTATCAGATGAATGAATACAGGAGAACTATCAGCCATGAAATCGTGTGGATTCATCGATCTAAAGACTTCATAACTTTTCTCAACAACCTGAATATCAAGATAAACATGAAAAGGCAGTGTTTGGCCCAAGACTGTTCTGGATTCAAATCTCAATTCCTCCACATCCTAGCTCAGTGGCCTTTTGCAAAATACTTAAACAGCTTTGGTTTCCTCTTTTGTAAAACAAAATTATAATGCCTACTTCCAGCATTGTTAGCACTTTAAAATGACAAATTCCAAATACCCAGCAGAATGCCATTGCTAAAACACGGTTGGTTCTGTTTCTTTTGCTACCATGTCAAAAATTATTCCTGTCCTCGTCAATTTTACATACAAATAATGAAAATTTCTTGAGGGAGGGCGCCTGGGTGGCTCAGTTGGTTAAGCGACTGCCTTCGGCTCAGGTCATGATCCTGGAGGCCCCGGATCGAGTCCCGCATTGGGCTCCCTGCTCGGCGGGGAGTCTGCTTCTCCCTCTGCCCTCTTCCCTCTCGTGCTCTCTGTCTCTCATTCTCTCTCTCTCAAATAAATAAATAAAATCTTTTAAAAAAAAAATTTCTTGAGGGAAATTATTTAAGATGCACTAAAGCATTATAAAAAACTGGCATAAACACTACTGTTCTTCCTTCCCTCATTACAGAAAAATAAAATATAAAATTGGAAAAAGTTACTACTAGAAATGTTTGCAGACTGTTAGTATTAATAATATATCATCCAGATATATTACTTTGTAGAGGATTTGGACACGGTAATAATCATTAGAATGAAGTAAAGGAAATGGAAATGGCACATTTTCCCTAATAAATGATAATTAGCAATATATTTTAAAAGAGTAAAGTGTTTTAATGTAGTAAAACCATATATGTACTTTCATATTTACTCAGTTAATATGAAGTACTATTAAAGCTTTTTGGTTTTTTTCTTTTCATTGAAAGTACAGTAAACTAGGGACTAATTCTTAAAATGAGGATAAACAAAAAGCTCTGAGAATTTGCATTAAGAATCTCAGAAAGTTGAAAGAAGATAAGAATAGTTCCAGAAAAGCACATACATTATTTTAAAAGGGACATTTTGAGTAAGGATTTTATCACTTTCTAGCTCCTAAACTTTTAATATCAGATGAAGTTAAATATATTGCTTTGAAGTAGTTTTCTGACCTCCTGTAATAGAAAGATATGGGATGCTTATAACATGCTAAATAATTATTAAAGGGAATAGAAAATCACCAGTTAATGCCATAGGAGGATTTAAATTGTAAGTTATCTTTTATAGCCCTCTTAAGTTATGGGGCCATTATTATTAATATACCCTTTCCCCAACCAGAGAAATAAAGATAACTGAGAAAAAAAGACTCAATACGACAAAAGCAAATGAAAGGTAAGAGTTAGCTTAGTACGACTTGCACACTGTATGAACTCATTACAGCTGATTTGATTCAATTTCTTTCCCCGGTCCTAGTGATTTTACACCATTATCTGAATCTTCATTACCTTTTCTGAACATACCTTAACTTCTTTGCTGACACCTCTAGTAATGGAATTAGACTTGATGATCAACAAAGAAGCGTAAGATGTCCATCCCACAAAACCGAGAACAACATTGATACCCAAGAAGAATCTGTCGTAAGTGTGATAATAGGACAAGCCTTTCAATGCAAGATGAATCAGCTCCTTGCAAAGGGAGACCTATGGAGGAAGGAAAATGTAACTTGCCACATGGGAAGAATCAGAAAACCTAAATTTTAAAGGCAGGAAAATTGTTAAAATTAGAGTGCAAACTGTAAATGATGGATCAAGAACAGATTTTAATTATTCAAGGATCTTCTTGCAAAGTACAAGAAAAATTCCTGAAGAGAATGAATTTTGAATCTTGATAAGGAAGGGCATTTTAAATGTAAACTACAATATGTGTAGTGATTTAAAATTATTCACTCTGTGGAAATACCTACAGATGACATACAAAAGAAAGAACTGAAGTCTCTCTAATATTGATCCCAAATAGCAGAGGTATCCACATCTGTATCATTTTTTATTTTCTCATAGCAGATTAACCACGTCAGTTATAGAGCATCATTAAAACAGAAAAACAATAGCTCACTGTTTTAAAACCATAACAAAAACAAGATTTAGAAATGCATGGTATTTTGCTTAGGCAATTTGAGAAACTGAAAATAGAATTCTCTCCTTCTTTAAAATTATGACCATTTAACAAAAAGAAAATTAATGGAAAACCTAGTGGAGTAGTTGCTGAGATCTGAAGCTTCGGTATGAATCATTAGACTTCTGATAGTGTGTAGATAATGTCAAATGTACAAATATGCCATGTCCTAAAATGTTATGGGTTATAGGGTTACAGAAAATTGGAATATACTTTCTCATCATAGAAAATGGCAATTGTTCATTTCCAATGCTAACCTAAAAAAGTGTACCCCTGATAATATCTGACATAACAGAAGCATGTCCATGGCTAAAGCAGCTACTTAGAAAATCCAATCCTTCTGTAATGGTTTAGGACAGCTCCCCGGCCTGCCCACTTTGCTCTCCATTGTGTATCTTTGCCCTCCCCACACCCAAAATGACAACCAGTTATTTATGTAGATAACGCCTGCATACTTACTGCTTCATCATACTTTCTCTGTTTTATATATGATCTTGCTTTTCTTAAAATGTTTAGCTGTTTAGATTCAGAAAGCAACCTACAAAAGAAAAGGTTAGGTTTAAAATGTTTCCTCATTTCAATGATATTTTCTTTCTTTTTTCTTAATTGAAAAATAAAAGGATGGTGAAAGTTGAGAAAATAAAGAAATTAAACAAGAGAGAAACCTAAAGCTCATTGTATTACTGCTCATTATCTGAACTCTCCTCAAAAATAGCTTTAGTTAAATTTGGTTTTCTTGACTCAGAGTTTCAACCCCAAACTCCACTTATCAGAGTCATATGATCCATCATTTTGAAGAAATGGAATACTCTAGTTAACAAAGAAATTCTGACTAAATCAATGTAATTAATGGAACAGCAAATTAGTGGTGTGAGTTTCACCACTCAGCAGTCTTGTGCTCATCTGCACACAACAGACAAGGCAAATCCATTATGGCTCTTTGTTCCCCTGAGCTAGACAGGCCTGAGAATTGTCAAAAACTCCAGGCAATCAAAACCAACAATCAAAGTCAGTGAATAATTTGAACCTCTTTGCCATTCTTATACTACACCATGTACCTTTTCTGGTTCCCTTACCTTTCATTTCTCTTTCTGTCATTTCCTTGTCCTTATTTTTACCACATTACATTTCTTAAACCTGGTTGTGGGTACAAAGATTTTTGCCATATTCTCCAATCTTTTCAGCATGTTTGAAGAGGGATATATATGAAAGTTGTATGAGAAACTGCAACTTTGCCTCCAGGGAAAAAGACTGTAAGACTAGAACTCAGGAGAGGTAACATTTTATTATTGCTTGTATAATTTTTATTGTGCATATACATCACTTTTTCATTCATATTTTCCTAATGAGGTTTTTTGTTTTTTGTTTTTAAGAAAATAATTAAAACATTAAAGTTTAACCACAGTTTCTGGCTATGATGGAAAAGCTTGGATATATCAACGCTCCCATCAGGAACAACTAGAAAGCCTGACAAAATAAAATTAAAAATCACTTTGAAGGTGCTGCAGAGCCACTGAGACCATCAAGAATTGAAGAGTTAAGATCCTAGAGAGAAGCAAACCAGAGAAGTAGTCCCGCGTTCTACGAACTGTAACCCTTAAGAGCATCTGCCATTCTTATTGTTGGCAAAAGGCTGAGAACTTGGGCATACAGCTGGTGCCAGGAGGTAGAGAATCCAATAGAGCCTTTGGCAATCCCATAAGGCTGCAGAGATAAAGAAATAAAATTTGTGGCTGCCAATGCAGCCCGGACTTGAGGACCCAAAAGATGAGACAAATAGATGATATACAATTTTCATTCTGGATTTTAAAAAAAGACAGGAATGGGCGCCTGGGTGGCTCAGTGGGTTAAGCGACTGCCTTCGGCTCAGGTCATGATCCTGGAGTCCCTGGATCGAGTCCCACATCGGGCTCCCTGCTCGGCAGGGAGTCTGCTTCTCCCTCTGACCTTCTCATGCTCTATCTCATTCTCTGTCTCAAATAAATAAATAAAATCTTTAAAAAAAAAAAAAAAAAAAAGACAGGAATGAAAAGCTATGTGGAATTACTTAAACTAATTTAATACAGTCTCTGAGGTGAAGTCTTATGGAACTTTTATAAGTGAGAACTCCTTTTCTAGTCTATGTGGAGAACTCAGGTAAAGAAGCAAAGGACACGTCCTGGTGAGAAGGGGAATGAGGCGGACACCCAGAGAATTCTTCAGCTGTGTAGGACAAGAGGACAAGCAGCTTCGAAGAAAGCCCCTCAAAAGGAGGACAAACGTTTTGGCAGTCTCAAGATATAGAAGAGAAGGGCCACCATGGAAGGGCTCTGGGTAACACACACTTTCCACTGAGATCCCTGGGAGGCTACACTCCAAGAGCAGACACAAACCAGAGGTAAGAGACGACGACATATGCAACACAGTGTTGAGTCAGCTACCACTCTGTGCCCGTCAGAAGATAAGACGAAACCTCTCTGGTCAATGAGATAATCCAGACCTTCCAAAACTTTTAACATACAATGATAAGCATTCATCCAAAAACCACCAGACTCAACAACAGGACCAAATGAAAGAAGACAGCAGAAGCACACTCACAAATGAGGTGGTTATTGGTGGTGTTATCACGTATGCTTTAAAATAATTGTGGTTAATATATTCAATAATAAAAAGAAAGATCGAAAACTATACCAAAGAGCTGGAATCTATTTTGAAAATGAATTGAAATGGAAATTCTACAACTGAAAAAAAATGTAATAACTGAGACTCAGAACTCAGCGACAGCCAACTGGACAAAGTAGGAGAGAGAGTTGGTGTATTAGGATAGGTCAGTAGCAAATGTCCTGCCTGAATTTGAAGAGCAGAAAGAATGAAAAATACAGAAAAGACTATTAAAAAAACCCCAAACAATATACAAGTTGTTGTGAACAGCCCTAATATTTATACATGTAAAGAGAATCCTGGAGAGGGAGGGAGAATTTGGCGGAAGTAGTATTTGATGATAATGATGACAGCATGTTTCTACATAGTAATTTGTATGAAAAAATTTTTCTTTATTGATTAAATTTTTTTATATTGAAAACATCAAATTTTAAAAGAATCTATTACTAGCATGTTACGCTTCAGTAAAAAGAAAAAGAGGATGAGTATTAATTGTGCACATTTCTTTGCTGTGATTGCTACTATTCCATCTTTTTTCAGTTATTTGAACACTGTAGAAGAAAGTAAACCATGCTTTAGGATTATTAAGAATTTTATCATCAATTATTCAGGATGACTAGTGTTTGGAGGAGAAAATCTTAAAATGCTGCATTTTGAAGTATTTTATCTTCCATATCTTCTCAAATTTTTATTACAAAAATATTTTGCTTGCACTTAATACACGATATTTTAGAGATAGCTAGTGATATCTAGCCTACTCCTTTTTAGAACATCTATTTAGATTACAGGAAAAATATTTCAAGAAAATAAAGACAGAGAAGGGATAAGTTATTTCTAGAATAATCTGTGTTCCTTTATACTGACCATTGATACAGAATCTTATTTTCATCTTTTTAGTCATAACTGAGTAAACAAACATTTTCTATGTATGTATGTGATATATAAAAGTTACATTTTTAATTTTAATTTTATTTTTTTAAGATTTTATTTATTTATTTGACAGAGAGAGACACTGCGAGAGAGGGAACATAAGCAGGGGGAATGGAAGAGGGAGAAGGAGGCTTCCCGCAGAGCAGGGAGCCTGATGAGAGGCTCGATCCCAGGACCCTGGGATCATGACCTGAGCCCAAGGCAGACGCTTAACAACTGAGCCACCCAGGTGCCCCAAAAGTTACTTTCTTTTTAAAACAAGAATTTCAATTTTGAAGGAGAAAACTGCATTTCTAGTAAATAATTAGTAAGTCAGATGGGTGAAGTGGTAGAAAGATTCACATTGAAATCAGTATTTAAATTTGGTCTAAGGGAGGAACTTTAATCCATATCAGCTAAAAGAAACAAATATATTAAAAAGAACCAAAGTAGCTTTTGCCATTTTGGTAGAAAATATATTAAAATATTTTGTTAAAATTTAACTGCCCTGAGTTTACATAGTGACTTTTAAGTAAAAGAGAATAGCTACTTTTGCTTCTATTGGCAAGGTACAGTATTTCCTTCCCACTTTCATTTTCTTCTGAAATACTCCTTAAGAGACCTTTCTTGTTGTCATTTCATGTAATTTTTTTTCCTTTAAAGTTATTCTGACCTTACTTTGTCCTCCATAGTACACAGTTTTCAAATACAAAGTGTATCTCCTCCTTTTTAAGGTACTTCCACAAAGGCAAAACTTTTATGCTTCTCCTAGTCATGTAGTGCCACCTGCTGGTCACCCCTTGGCATAGCACAAGGTTTCGTTAAGTTCTACTTGTCAGGTATTTCATGACTTTTATTCTTTCTTAGAGGTCTTTAAGATATAAAAGATAAAATCTACTTAATTTTTAAAGAACAGGATAATATAGGATATGCAATTACCATATGGATCCACTGGACTCTTTTACAAGTGTAAAGATATGTTAAAGGATCTTAGCAATTAATTTTTCTCACATCTTAAAACATTTGCTATTTCATCACCCCAGGAATTATTACATTATTCATAAATTATTCATGCTAGACAAGACTAAATAAGACAATGGAAGAATGGTGGAGAGAGATCATTAAACTAAAATCTAGTGATGCTGGTGAAATTGATCATGTTAAGTTAAATCTCAAGACTATGACTTCAGATGTCAATATCCTAGATAAATTTTCTCAAACTTAAGAACTGATGAGTGAATCATATATTTCTAAGAAGAAAAAGGAATTATGTTACTTATTCAAGAGGGAATGGCTTCACTGAACAACTGTTTGTAACAAGAACTTTAACTGTTTTGCAAAAAGGATCTGTGACAAGTATTCTTTCATCTATTATGATGTTTATATGCCAACATTTACTTGATATAGTTTCTAAGTGGATAATGCTAACATTAAGTGTATATATAAAGGTGAATGGAAGAAAACGGATGGTGTAAACCTGAGGAAATTCATTGGATTAGAGAAAAATAGAGAGTCCCTTGTACTCAGATGGTAAATGGCAATAACTGTTTTTTCCTGGTATACTGAACATATGTAATAAAAAAAAAGATACTAATCATAACAAATAAAATATCCAGGAATAAAATAATGAAAAATGTATATTATAGGGAAAACTATAAAAGTTTACGTAAGGACGTAACGGAGAATATAAGTAAGTAAATGTTGTATAGTAATACTGTCAATCCTCACCAAATTACTTCCTAAATATAGTATAATAACCAAAGAATTTTTCAATAACTCAAGACACTAATTCTAATATTTATATGGAAGAATACATTTCTTTATTGATGCCCATTATTTTTATGATCTCATTTGATCATTTGTGCCAGTGATTAAAATACCTATATATTTTTGTTCTTTTTAAAAATATGTGCTTGGGCACCTGGGTGGCTCAGTTGGTTAAGCGACTGCCTTCAGCTCAGGTCATGATCCTGGAGTCCCAGGATCGAGTCCCGCATCGGACTCCCTGCTCGGCAGGGAGTCTGCTTCTCCCTCTGACCCTCCCCCCTCTCATGCTCTCTCTCTCTCATTCTCTCTCTCAAATAAATAAATTAATTAATTTAAAAAAAAATAAAAATATGTGCTTTATCAAAGTACTATATGCACATAATTTTAAAAAATCAGAAACAGTACAGAGGGCATAATGACAGCCAACAAACCCCTGTCCCACCCGTCTCATCTCTCAGTTCCCCAACCCAGAGACAAAAACTTTTACACCTGTCTATTTTCAGTTATTCTGGTAGTTACCTCCATGTTTCTTAAGAATATGCTTTTACTACTATTTCTTGACTGGATGACCGGAGACATTTTCTGTGGACTCCTCACTGACCCTGCCTGTTTCTGCTGTCTCCTCCCCACTCAATACGGTTATATTATTATTTTTACCTCTTCTGTTGGCTACATTGGTCACTTTATTTTTTAAAAGATTTTATTTATTTATTTGACAAAGAGAGAGAGAGTACAAGCAGGGGGGAGTGACAGGCAGACAGAGAGGGAGAAGCAGGCTCCCCGCTGAGCAGGGAGCCCAATGTGGGGCTCAATCCCAGGACCCTGAGACCAGGACCTGAGCAAAGGCAGACACTTAACTGACTGAGCCACCCAGGTGCCCCTGGTCACTTTAAGTAAGCTCTACCTCCAACGTGGGGCTCAAATTCACAACCCCTAGATCAAGAGTCACATGCTCTACCGACTAACCAAGCCAGGTGCCCCTACATTGGTCACTTTAATAAGGTAATACCTACACCTCTGTCTTACTTTCTCAACTATATCCAGAATTTCCACATTCTATTTTATGAGGACAATAGCACCACTACTATTCCACTTATATTTCTTTCCTCCTCTGCCTTCCAACCTGTAACCTTGTACACTGTCAAGATGGGGAACATTTACATTCTAGTCTGTAATCACAATTAAGTCTTCCTTGCTTTGTCTGAGGTTTGACTCTAAAAGCTGAAAACCAGTATTTACTTTATTATGATTATTTAAATACTTAGTAGCTAAGTTTTATGCTATGATTAGATTCTTGTCAGTTTCATTGAAGCTTTGATCTATGTGCCACTGTTAAATGAATTCTCTTTCTCATACTCCCAGCAGCTGTTCGAAATCACCTTACATATTATATTAGGTTGCTTCATGTTTGAAGCATGCTTTCTTGTACGGTTGGAAATGTTTTCTTTTCCCTGAAGTTTCCACTTGCCCTTGTTTCAGGGGATGAAGAAATGTACACCATCCATGTGTGCCATTGTGTTTCCTCCAGCTTCTTATTCAATGCATATATTAAAATTCATTTCATGTGGCTATTCTAATTTGGAGGATTTGTCTCCCAGTTGAACTATTCTTGTACAATGTATTATTCTATAAATTTATAGTTGCATTTCTCTTTTTTAAAATATGCATCTTGTACTCTTTCTCATTTTGTAAAGTGTGTGCTGAGATACCACAGCTTCTCAGATATTTCTGAGAATTTTAACATTTTTAGGTTCTTTTCTGTTCCTTAAATTATTTCCTCAGGAGTCAATTCTTCATTTAACCTTAGGCACTTTTTGGTCATATTGCAGGCTTTTGACAAATGGTGATTTTTCAGCCAGACAAGTCTACAGGCAGGGCTGGTAGCTTTGCCCCGGAGTGGGTGAGCCACTGCGGAGAAGTCAAGCATGCTGCAGGGCCCCCACATGACATGAGGCTGGCAGTGGCTCTGCAGGCAGATGTTGAGCATCAAAGCACAGTAAGTTCATGGTCAGTCAGCAGGTAAGTGGAAGAAGGAAGGCAGTGTGCACCTGAGCCCTTTGCAGAAGAGTACCTCTTCCCTGACCAGTCTTTTTAGAGTGGCTGGTCTAAAGTAACCCACAGTCTCGCTTTCAATGTCCTGTGTATTTTCTTCATACCAGGAATTGATAATATATTTCTTACTCATTTATTTATTTTATTATGCTCTGACTGTACCACTACACTATAAACAGATGCATAAGTTATGTATATGAGATAATATGGGGCAAGTTCCAATCAGTGAAGACTTGGCTTTATAAGCACATGTGATAATCTTACAATTAGGGACACCCTTCAAAGGTAATTCTACCTTTAATGTATATTATATAATATTTAGGGTAATTAATTTCATATGATCATAAGTTGCAAAACCCTAATTTTTCTTGGTTTTTGATCTTCTATTCACACAAATACTCACACACAAAGTCAGGGATGTAATCACATTATTTAGAGGCTAATGCAATATTTAAGCCTTTCTAAGTTTATGAATACCACACTAGCGCTACAGAAGTTGTCAAAAATAATTCCAATGAAGTCATTCAAATGCATCCCTAACACCCATATTTCAAAGAGTTTCTATGTATTTTGGTAAAGACCAAAATCCTTCCTAAGTAAATGTGAATCCTTGCTAATTGAAAATGACCCTTGAGGAGGAAGAATAAAGGGGGCTGAATAAACCAGCCCACATCAGAAGTGTGGAGCCAGGGTTGTGACTCATATCTCCCCTCTCCTGATTCAAGGAAAACAGATCTAGGAAAGCAAAATCCTACGGCCCACCAAAGTCTGCTCTCCTCCTTACCCACCCAATAGTTGTCAAGGTCTCCCAGAATTGTATCATGGGCCTTTTCTTGTCACTTTCTAAGTTCTCCTAGAGCCTCCTACACGTCCAACAGTTAACACCACCATCTTCTCTTATGCTGATGCCTCCAAATCTACACAACCAACTCCCATCTCTATATTGAGATCCAAGTCCCTAACTTGTTACACTAATTTTATTTCTAGCTAACTTCCAACTAATTCTAACTAATTAATTGGTACCTTCAGATGTAAGCTAAACTCAGAAACATTCATCCTTGACCCTCAAACTATCTCTTCTTTCTTTCTACAAGCCATAATGGTACCACCACCTCCCGATCAACCAAGCCAAGAGTCCCTACACCTTCCCAGGTAGGCCCTGTTCAATGGTCTCCTTAATGTCTCCCACATCTCTCTGTGCCCCTTTATCTCCTTTATCAACTATTCAAAAGCATCTGGCAAATGGCCCATTATTTACAAAAACAATAGAAGAGGCTTTTGTTTTGGAGTTTACACTACTATAAACAAAAAAGACAAAGTTTCTAAGTAATCTACCCTGTCAGTCCCCAAACTCATTAAAAAATTCCTTCCTACAAGTTAATAAAAACATGAGACTTACTTAAATGGTGTAAAAAAAAACGGTAAAGTAGCTTCTTTTTTCTGAGTCATTTTCACCTGGAACGAGACAGGAAAATATTTTACTATATTATAAATGAGAAAAAAAAAATCAGTTTCATTTTGAAATACAAATATACATTAAAATGTCTCTTTGGGGATAGTTTATTACTTTCAAACTAAATGGAATTTTATGTTACTATTTTATTCCATAAATATTTAAACAGAAATTTCAGATTATCATACTATCACAATAAGCTGAGAATTAATCATATCAAGCTTGCAAAATAACATATTGTAATGTAATTAAACAATACTTTTTTTTAAAGATTTTATTTATTTATTTGAGAGAGAGAGAATGAGAGAGAGCACATGAGAGGGGGGAGGGTCAGAGGGAGAAGCAGACTCCCCGCTGAGCAGGGAACCTGATGCGGGACTCGATCCAGGGACTCCAGGACCATGACCTGAGCTGAAGGCAGTCGCTTAACCAACTGAGCCACCCAGGCACCCTAAACAATACTTCTTTTACTCTTAGAAAACAAAATAAGTCAAGCTGCATTAATAGTATTAAGAATAACAAAGTTTCAGTTAAATGGTCACCTCTTTAGCTTAGTTTAAACATATGGTAATGTACATGAAAAACCAAGAAATGTTGCAATCTCTAATACTACTTCTGTGGGGGCAAATTCCAATCAATAAAGAGTTGGTGTGTAGTCTTTATAAGCATATGTGGTAGTTTAAAATTAGAGACACTTCTCAAAGGTAATTCTACACCTCAAACTGATTCATGGAAAGTGCACTTCAAAAATGTTAAACTTTATGACACTAGTCAAATATACAAAATTTAAAGATAATAAACTACAGAAAATAATTTCTTAAAACACAAAATCAAATATTTTCACTTATATTTGATTTTAAAGTTGTAGTAGTATCCATTTTTGTGTGTATCATATTTTACCTTGAATTGTTCAAGAATCTGCATTGCATTTGTAAACATGCTCTCTGCTTTGAAGAGATCAGTGTTGTTAAGATAATCTATAGGAAGGATACCCTGTAAATAATAAACACTGGTTTAATATTAGTATTAATATTATTAGCATACTATTATTAGTATTAATAGCTCAGGCTGTTCTTATAAAACAAAACATACTTACAAAGGAAGCACTAGAGATACTTAGATGAACAAATTACTGAAATAATTAAGCAAAATATCTTTTTAAAAATCGTAACTGAAAAACGTTCTATTATTTTTTCTACAAAGTAGATATAATAAAGTAAATAAAGCAAAAGAGATGAAATAGGTTCAATAAAACCTAGAATCTATTCAAAGGCTACTGTGTGCTAGGCAGTGAACGAAATGCTTTGCACACATAAAAAAATCACTATGGTGGGTCCCAACCAGTATACCTAAAAAGAAAAAAAAAAGGCATAATAAGAAAATTGAGAGTATACTGGGCACAGTAAAAGTAAAGACTGTTCTGTGAAGCTTTTGTCTCAGTTATACACATGCACACATACTTATGACTATAAGGGTCATTTTCTCAGAGTTCTGAGTTTGATGACATAATTTCTTAGAAGTTTGATTTGAAGAGCTAGTAAGAATGGCTGGTTGGAAAATATGGCTTTTCAGCATCCAGTGCCCTCCCATTCTTAACAGCATTACCATTCTATGTTTAGAAATCTACCCCACTATGGAATTTAAGAAACAAAACAGATGAACATAGGGGGAGGGAAGGGAAAAATAAAGTAAGATAAAAACAGAGAGAGAGGCAAACCATAAGAGACTCTTGACTATAGAGAACTATAGAGAACAAACTGAGGGTTGCCGGATGGGTGGGGGCTGGGTTAAATGGGTGATGGGCATTAAGGAGGGCACTCTCGATGAGCACTGGATGTTATATGTAAGTGATGACTCATCACTAAATTCTACTCCTGAAACTAATACTATACCATATGTTAACTAACGTGAATTTAAATAAAATCTTGGCAGAAAAAAAATCTCCCCCACTGGATATAATATAGTAGGTTTCTAATGGAGCCCCACCTTCCTTTACTGAAGGGTAGACAATTAACCTAGGCTAGCCCACTCAAATGGTAAGCACTGGAATTTGACTCTTGACAGTCAAGGAATAAAAAGTACAACAGGTATAATACTCTTCTCCCCTAGTGTAGGTGCCCTGGGCACAACTGTTTGGTTCTTTCTTGCAAGTCTCTGGTGCTCTCTTAGTTCCTGTTCATTTCTAAGTCTGGTTTTTGAGCACCCCTTTGATTCAACAACCCAGCAATATCTTTTTAATAAATTCCTTTTAAATGGATTAAGTTTCTGCTGCTTGCAATAAAAATTATTTATATATTTTTACCACTTACAACTGAAATACAAAGATAAATCTGTACACATTTTAAAAAATAAAAAATTTTAAAGAAAAGCTGTTAGACTAGTGCTCCATGTTGTAGGTTATAATACACACAGTTATGAGACATTATTGTATAGAGAGGAAAATACAGTTTTAAATGTAACCAAAGATTATTCAGTAAGACATAAAAAAGTAAATTTTACTGTACACTAACTTTTTTTCCTGAGAGCTGATAAGAAAATTTTACTCCTTACCACTGAATTAAGGGGAAAGGGAACTCCAATAAGAGAAGCCATCAATGGTGCAACATCAGCCTACAAGCAGAAAAGTTCAATTCTAATAAGTCTACAGACATCAATAAGAATATTAAATAATTTAATGCAACTATATTTTGGACTATAATCATGATGTTCATTATATTCCATTACCTTGAAACATTTAATATACAATAGATATCGACTCTAAAAATATCATTTGTTACAGCTGCATTAATGTGTAAAAAAATAAATTTGAAAGAGCCCCAAAAAGGTTACCTACCCTGGTGGCTAAGAACTTGACTACTTTATATAATAGTTTTTCAGTATTATGAAAAGGATGCCTTAACTAGATAGAAAGTAAATAGCAATAGAGGGCTCTAACTGGAGAAATGTATTCATTAACTAAAGAAGTATATACCAGAAGGTTTGGCCAGCCAGTGAAGTCCAGGAAAGATATAACCCCCCTAGTTTCCTAGAAAGTTGTTTCTGCCCCCACTTCCATTTCCCCAGCTCCCCACCACTCCTCAGCCCGCTCCAAGTTCCTTTTTGACCCTTCACCATCCCATTGACCACTCTACCTTGGAGAGCTAACATCCTCTGTTTTTCGACATCTGACTGTTTTTATATTAGTTCTTATCATTTTTCAGGCAGTAAAGTGCTTAGATGTCAGAATACCCAGTTCCAAATCCTTGCCTGCAATCTCTCAGACCTTGGGCAGGTTACTTAACCTCCCCCAATGCCTTGGTTTCCTTATCATTTATTTACTTATTTCCTTATCATTTATTTATTTTAAAAACTCTCCCTTAACAGAGTTATGGCATAATTAAATGAGATTAAATTTATGAAGTACCTGGCACATAATAATCGTGCAATAAATGGTAGCTACAAATGCTGTTGTGGTTATTTTAATTGGCCTCTCAGCAGCACTGTGCAGCCCACTCCCTTCTCAGCTTCTGTAACACCGCACTCCACTGAGTGTCTTCAGTTTCACTGTGGCTCTTTTCCAGATACCATCTCTACTTCCCCATTTAAAGTTGGAGCTTGGTCCCAGGCTCTCAACGCTTCTCACTCTTTACCATCTGGACTCTCTTTACGAAGTAGCATCCCAGAGAAAATTGGAAAACTCCAATGGCCTCTAATTGCCTTCTCCCTTTTCCCCAGTCCCCTGTTGGCCTCCTCTAATGCTGCAGCCAGAGAAGTCCTTTCACCAAAAGACAGATTATATCACTCTCCATGCTTCAAATACTTCAAGGGCTTCCCCAAGCTTCAGGATTAAGTCCACAGGCCCAAAAGGCCCTTCAGGATCTAGCACCTACCCAGACATCATACTACAGTCTCAGTTGCTCTGTGCTGTGACCCTTTCATATACCATTATCCTCTTCCCAGAGCTCTGTGTACATAATGCTGCCTCTGCCTGGAAAGGGAGAGGGAGGATCATGTGCCTCGTAACTCCTACTTCTTCTTCAGTCTCAGCTCAATCCTCAATGTCTTGGGAAGACTTTGTTGACCATACCGTCTACCAGATACATCCACTCTACGCTCTCCTGGCTTCACAGTCCTCTTTTGTAGTACTTAGGCACAGCTGTAATTTTACATTTATTTGTATAATAATAATTTGGTTACTCTGTTCTCACCCCCACACTGTAAGCTTCCCAGGGCAGGCATTTTGTCTGCTTTGACTCATCATTATATCCCTTATACATGTTTAATGCTAATGTCTACACAATGTTCAAACATACTGTAGACACATAACAATGTTGGTGGAAGGAATGAATAAAGAAATTCTCATCTAATGTAGATTTGAAGTAGGAGCATTCAGAGAGCAATAGCTGAATCGATATTTAGTTTTAAACTATAATCCAGTCTGGCTATAAGTAAAACATTTTTTTTTTAAAGATTTTATTTATTTATTTGACAGAGAGAGACACAACGAAAGAGGGAACACAAGCAGAGGGAGTGCTAGAGGGAGAAGCAGGCTTCCCGTGGAGCAGGGAGCCTGATGTGGGGCTCGATCCCAGGACCCTGAGATCATGACCTGAGCTGAAGGCACACGCTTAACGACTGAGCCACTCAGGCACCCCTAAGTAAAACATGTTTTATGATCTTCAAGATATTCCCTATTCCTCTGACAGTGATTTTTATTGCAAAATTAATTAAGTTGCTATTCTAATTTTATATATTTTCATTTATTTGGGTGATATGCAGCCATCCTGAGAGAAAAGACCATTCTTAATATGCTGACAGAGAACAGGCTTCTGCAATCACAGGCCTGAAAATGAGCTCCTGGGCCTTGGTTTATCCACTACAATAAGAAATACCGGCTTGTGAGGTGACCTGGAGAAGGTAAAATAGTCCTACCACCTTGAAGGCCATATACCAATAATGCCATGCCTTTTACAAATAGTGAAGATGGCTGTTTACATAGCATATCTTCAACAATGAAAATTCCATGCTTCCTATTCATACATAATGTTACCAGTCTAACTTGATTAAGTTGGCCATGCATTTTCCTGTAATCTAAGGTTTCTAGCTAAGTAATCTATATTTTGTCATCTTTTTTCCATTGCATTTGTAAGCATCCTGGCTAGAATTAAAGATAAAATATGTGTTAATAAAAAAGAAATGGTAACTCATACTACAGGGGAAAAATCCATAATAGGCTTTTATTATTTATTAGCTCTGTGCTTAAAGCAACTAAGCAAAGCAACCATGACAAGAAATCACAGAAATTGAACAGGCATGCAGATTTCTAATTCTTTAATTAGCCAATGTTATTTGGAGGGAGTCTTCTTTCAGTTTTACTTGGAGCTTTTTTTATTTTGCCAGAAGAAAGATTAGTTGAGTTAAAATATTTGCACTAGAAGGATTTCCCTTGGTAATTGAAATGTTTTGAAAAATCCTTTATCATCATTATTTTTAATATTGTTTTTCACATTTTTTTTTTTTTGGTCTAAACTTCTTATAGGAGATAAATTTGGAAGTGATTAAATTGAACTGAATACCTGATGGATATCTTGCCTTTTCCAGTTCTCTAATTTCCATTCTGAAACACAGATACAAGAGCTGATGTTAAGATTAAAAATAAATAATAGTTTCATTATTAAGAGAGATCAAGGCATAATGTCAAACGAAAGTATTGGGAAAATCTATTTTAAGCCAACTATGAATAAAAAGGGCACTTAAACAGGCACAGCTATATATTTTTAAAACTAGAATTTTAAAGGAATAGCTTTAAAATAAATATTAGTGTTTTCTGTGATGATTTATTAAACTTTCAAAATGCTCATTTGCAGACAATTGTTTCAAAACATCAAAAGGCCAAGGAAGGGAAGATCAAGTAAAAGGCACAATGATAACAGCTGTCAGCATGACTACAACTAATGACAGTCCTGCTCCAGGGAGTAATTAAGGCAATTGATAGTCTGTTAGGCAACCTAACCCTTTCTTCTTTCTATAATGGCAGTTGCTTGCAAAATACTTAAAATTGTAGCTGTGATGTTCCTACTGTCACTAATCCCAAATGTTAAAATATTATAGTGAGTTACTATTAAAATCACCTTCAGAGATACCTCATTCCCCTATTTTTCTACATATAAATTCAGAAATTTCATTAAACAGTCATCAAAACAAATGATGAGAGACCATGTCTTGATTTAATGATTTTAAGATATATTACCAAAAGGGTTCTAAGATATTTTTTATGATGAAATTTCCTTTAATAAGCTAGTAAAGTTTAAAAATATGTTCCTGGTTCTACTAGTCAGCTACTAAAAATTCACACTAATCACCTGATGAGGAAAGAATGCACATTCCCTTTCTCTATAACTTAAGATTCCTAATATTCATGTAAGAAAAAAGTATATTCCTTCTGTAGTGATTTTTGAAGTTAAGTCATTCTAAACCATTAATTCACTGAGAAATCAAGTGCCAAAATAAAGTTTTATCTCCTAAGTACAAACATACTATTTAACCTAGTTTCTATTAGACCCAATCTAATCCATTTACCACAGGGCATAGGAATATAAAATGGCAAAGCTGCTTTAGAAAACAGTGTGGCAGTCTGCAAGAAATTAAACATAGAGTTATATATGACCCACTTATTCCATCCCTAGGTATCTACCCAAGAGAAATGAAAACATATATCTACACAAAAAATTTTTACACAAATGTTCATAGCAGCACTATCATAATAGCCAAATATGGAAACAACCCAAATGTCCATAAGATAATTGAATAAATATGGTCTATACATACAATAGAATATTATTCAGCTATAAAAAAACTACTTATACATGCTACAATACAGATGAACCTTGAAAAAATTATGCCAAGTGGACGAAGTCAGACACAAAGACCAGACAGTGAGTAATTCCACTTTTTTGAAATGTCCAGAATAAGCAGATCCAGAGAGAGAAAGTAGAGTAATGGTTGAGGGAGAAATAAGGTGTGACTGCTAATGGGTAGGGGGTTTCTTTGGGGGTGCTGATGAAATGTTAGTAATTAAATAGTAGAGGTGATTGTACAGTCTTGTGAATATACTAAAAACCCTGAATTGTACACTTTTAAAACATGAATTAAAATTAAAATGGTATGAGAATTATATTTCAATAAAAAAATAAATTCAAAGAAATAGTCTAAGGAAATCTTATTATGCAAACCAAAAAGAGTCTTCCATGATAGAAATACCTAAACATGGCTGTCCCTGGAGAAGGTTTTAAAAAGAAAATTTCTAGGCCTCACCCAGACTCATGGAATTAAAATATCTAGTGACAAGGTCTGGAAATCTGTTTGTTTTTTTAATCTGTATTTTTAGCAAGGGTTTTGGGTGAGTTTTGTTGTTTTTTTTTTAAAGATTTTATTTATTTATTTGACAGAGAGAGACACAGCGAGAGAGGGAATACAAGCAGGGGGAGTGGGAGAGGGAGAAGCAGGCTTCCCGCCGAGCAGGGAGCCCGATGCGGGGCTCGATCCCAGGACCTGGAATCATGACCTGAGCCGAAGGCAGATGCTTAATGACTGAGCCACCCAGGCGCCCCTTGGATGAGTTTTATACAACTAATCTGGAGTAAGGCATTTGAAAGGAATTTGTTTTGGCCAATTAATAAAAATTTTGGAACTCTAGAAAAAACCTTACCTTACCCAATAAGCAGAGCTCCAGGAAAAAGGAATTCATTTTCCTTATGGATTAGGAAGGAAGGGAGGCTTGAGTAACACAGACAGCCTTCAAAAGTACTAGAGACAGGGCACAATCAGTCCAGTTGTGAAATGTCAATTTGTGACATATGTGTGATTTATCTGAATGATAGTCTTTGCAGGTAAGATTTGACTCAAGAGTTTAATGTAAATCCCAGCAATAAAAAGGCTTGTGGAAAAAAAAAGTAATAGGATAATTTATACTTGTATCTTCATAAGGCAGATAACTAAGACTATATATTTCCTTTCTTTTTTCCTTTTTTTTTGAGAGAGAGAGAGAGCGCGCGCCCGTGTGTGTGCAGGCACTTGTGAGGAGGGAGGGGAGAGTGGGAGGGAGAGAGAGAATTCTAAGCAGGTTCCAGGCTCAGCGCAGAAGCCTGATGCGGGGCTTGATCTCATGACCCTGAGATCATGACCAGAGCCAAAATAAGAGTTGGATGCTTAACGGACAGAGCCATCTAGGCACCCCTAAGACTATATATTTCAATCTGAATATTATAAACCAAATAATACAAACTATATAAAAGTAATACATAAAAGTCATAATGATACAAATATCAAAATGAAAACTATAACTTGAAAAGTAATCTTTTAAAGTTAAACTTTGGTTTTATTTTAAAATGTTATATTTATAAAAACAATAAAGATAAATGTTTATACCTTTCAAAAATGCATCATCAAATTTCTGAGCTGACACTTTTTGGGGATACTTGATTCCAGCTCCCCAAGAGACAAAAGGAGTTAAAGTCTCTGAAGGATGACCAGCCCCATGGAAACCTACAAATAAGACACTAAGAGTAATAAGACAAGTGTATAAGAACTAACATATATTTTTTTAAATACTTAATTTTTTTTAAAGATTTCATTTATTTATTTGACAGAGAGAGACACAGCGAGAGAGGGAACACAAGCAGGGGGAGTGGGAGAGGAAGAAGCAGGCTTCCCACTGAGCAGGGAGCACAATGCGGTGCTTGATCCCGGGGACCCTGGGATTATGACCTGAGCCGAAAGCAGACGCTTAACGACTGAGCCATCCAGGCGCCCCTCTAATTTCTCATTTTAAATGAGAATATATTCCTTTTATAGCTAGAAGATTCTCTGCATAAGAACAGGTTTTTTTCTAACATTAACACATTAAGCAATTTTGTGCTAGACACTACATATACTAAGACATCTAATCCTCTTCGACATTACAAGATATCTGCAAGCTACATTTACCACTACTTTAATCATAAGGTACATGTCACTTAAAGACAGACTAACCCCAGTCTGTCATCCCATGGTCAGAGGTAAAGATAAATGCTGTTTTCCCATCATTTCCATAAAAATGTTCAAGCATGGACACAATCTCTTTTATTCCATCATCAACTACTTTAACGTTGTCCTTATATTCCCTGTTTAAAAAGAAACAGAAGAACAAATTAAATTACAATAATTTGGAAAACTCAAATTTCTTCAACATGAACTAATTACATCTAAAGTTGGTAACTCCTAAAATACTTTTATTTTTTTTAATTTTTTATTTAAATTCAATTAGCCAACATATAGAGTATATCACTCCTAAAATACTTTTTTTTTTTAAGACTTTATTCATTTATTTGTCAGAGAGGGAGAGAAAGACAGAGAGTGCACAAGCAGGGGGAGCAGCAGGCAGAGGGAGAAGCAGACTCCCTGCTGAGCAGGGAGCCCAAAATGGGACTTAATCCCAGCATCCTGGGATCATGATCCTGGGAAGGCAGATGCTTAACCAACTGAGCCACCCAATCATCCCTCCTAAAATACTTTTAGATTTCATCATGAATATTTTAAAATCAGAGCTCTTTAGATTGTTAAAAATAATATTCTTTCCTTTTAAAGAAGCAAAAGAATATGAAATAGTTTTCAGGAATAGTTTAAAAGAAGAATATTCTCCTATACTAGCAAATACATTTTAATGAATGCTTTTTACATCTCAAATGCATTAATTATGACTTCCAAGTTCATGCCTCTCAGTGCAAACTATATTGTTCTTGTCATATTAATAGGTATCACTGTTTCAGGTATAAAATGTTTCTATCCCTTAGTGTTTGTGATATAAAACATTAATATAACATTCTAAACAAATTATATTTAAGCGTTCCATTCAGTTGAACAGATTGGTTTGGTATGAACTCTTTCACTTGAACCAGTCCATCATGTTTAAGAAAGGGAGCATGAGGTATTCATTACTGGCAGCTAATCAATAGGCTTTATAGTTACAGTTAGACTTATCTAAACCAAATTCTAAATAAAGAAATATAACATGGATTCTTCCTCTTTTGGTTCACAAAACTGAGAAAAATATTTGCTGTTCTATATAAGGAGTGCTACTGAAATATAGTATACAAAACTTTATACATTTGCTAGATACAATACTGATTAAATGGAACACACAAGGAATAGCTAATTACATCTTTTTGTGATATAAATATTAACACCATATAAATGCTTTCCCCCCTAAGATTTCCTTAAATATTTCTAAAATATGTAATTTGTCCCTGCCTTGATAAATGAATATGGAATATAAGTAATGTGATAATTACAAAAAAAATTATAATACTTTAAAAGTTCAAACAGAATAGCTAAGTCTCTCAAAAACACGAAATTAAACACAGCATTAAAATTACCTCGATGTTGGTCGGTGAGCATGTCCATTTGTATCTATTCCTAATAAATGTAAGAAAAAAACTATTTTTTCTTCATTTACTTTAGAAAACAAAGATTGGTTGTTTCTGGCAGCATGAAAGAATTCCTATATGTAACAAATCAGTTAAAGAAATTTAGTTCATTTGTTTTATTTAAAAAATAATTCTGATGAAAACATTTAATTACATTTATATATAAGATTATCTTATTTTGTTTAAATTTATCCTCAGGACCTACTAATACAAAGTCCTTATTGTTGGTTCAGACATCAACATTCAAATAATGAGTGAGCTATTTTCTGGGTTAGAAAAGTAGGCCAAGAAAAGGTTATAGAAAGGGGATCTTGATTTCATGAAGATTTCATAATCACTGAATAAAATACAGCAGGTTGAAGAAATATTTTGACAAGAATCAAGTAAAACAGTACTAGAGGCAACATTTTAGGAACATTTTATCATTTTTAAATGTTTTTGGAGCTGGACTACTTCTCGCTGTCCTGTCTAGGTTACCACCCTAGTCCCAACAAGTTCAACCACAACTGCTCACTCGGAACACTGTGAATAGCTTCCGAACAATCTCCTTTGCCCAACGCTAGAATCTGTTCTTCACATTGTATGATAGAAAAATGCCCTAACTTAATAAAATATGGGTCAAAAATTATTATATTAATTTCATAATGATAAGCTGGATTTATAATGCCCTAAGACAAAGGATTAAACTTCTACTTACATACACATGAACATGTAAACTATTTTAGATAAATCAACAGGCTAGGCCAAGATACATAATTATTGTTCACATAAATGTCTCTAACTATACAGTACATGGTAACTTTAACAAGAGCTATTTAATTGTCCAATAAAAGTCTGAAATACTTTTTGAAATAATTCTTCATTATTATAAATACTAAAAAATACAAATGGTGCCATTACAGAAGCCTGCTATTCAAGAATAGAAGTAAATAAAAAACATAATATGTAACCTGCTACCATCCTCCTTAAAAGCATAAAACCATCCCCTAACTTTCATATACATTCTACTTAGCCCCTAAGAAGTTTTAAATCTAGATAGAAGTGGCAAGTTCTTCAAAAGAAAGGAGTTAAATTCTAATGATATAACTGAAAGCTGACAAAAACAAAAAAAACCTAGCAACTTAAGTTAGAATTTGTTCCATGACTGGTAAAAAAAAAAAAATTCCACTGTGTAAAAAGGGCTACTCATTCACATATGGACATAAGATCTGGGAAGCCATGAAATAATCTCGTAGAGCTCAACCCATTAGATTCCTGTTGGCTTTTTAAAAGCTAGTCTTTTGGACACAAGAGGTGGAATATACCCCTAGCTACTTTGCCTTCCATATTTAGTGCACCGGTGACCATCAGCCCCCACTTTTTCTCACCTCCTTGCAAAGGCACTCATTCATTTTTACACCCAACAAATGTTTGCTATGCATCAGGGGAGACTGCTCAGTGACCCCCCAACAGGCACTCTCCTTCTCTCTCTGAGTAAAACTTGTGCTTTCAAGAAACACGGCAAAGCTCAACCCTAAAACCTACGTATTTCCCATCCTCTCATACAGCTAGATGTACCTTAGAGGTTGTGGCCAACGAGATATAAACCAAATATTGCAGTCAAAAGACTGCAGAACTAAGGCTCTTTGAAACAAGTATAACTTAGTAGGAAAGAAGTTCCTTTTTGATTCCTTGCACTGTCGGTCCTAAAACACTGAAATAATGGCACCTCTTGGATCATGAAAAACACTTGGGAAGATAAAACTCATGCTCTGAGGACAGAGGAGAAATTCAAAGAGACTGGGTCTTAATGACACCATGGAACCAGTATGGCAGTCATGTACTGCATCAACCCTGGGCTGCCTACTTCTGGCATTATCTTTACTGAGACAAAAGTACACTTTTAAGCCATGTTTTTTCCCCTATTACACAGAACTAAACCTAATCTAAGCTAATACTTGTATCTATGTACCAGACAATTCCTTGACAGGAATTAAGTTAACAATGAGAAAAAGTCATTATCTCTACCAACAAGATGTATGGGGGATATGCCAATGTATCAACAATTATGGTACAGCATAATAAAATAGTTAAGATAGAGGTATCAAGGGAATATAGAAGAGGGTTATCTAAGTCGAACGGGAAACAAAGTGAAGCAAAGGGAAGTCATGGAAGGCTTAATAAAGGAGATGGTGCACAGTTTTTTATTTATTTATTTATAAAGATTTTATTTATTTGAGAGTGTGTGAGCGAGAGAGAGCACAAGCCGGGGGAGAGGCAGAGGGAGAAGCAGACTCCCCGCAGAGGGGCTCGATCCCAAGACCCAGGGATCATGTCCCAAACCAAAGGCAGTCACTTAACTGAGTCATGCAGGCGCCCCTGCACAAACAGAGTTATAAAAAGCAAATAGATTCGACACGAATGAAGCTTAAGGACATTATGCTAAGTGAAATAAGCCACTCACAAAGGACAAATATAGTATGGTTCCATTTATATGAGCTGTGTAGGTACAAAACATAGATACATAGGTACAAATACAAAGAAACAGAAAGGAGAATAGTAGTTGCCAGAGGCTGGGAGAGGAGGGGAAATGGGGAGTTGTTTAATGAGCACAGAGTTTCAGTTTTGCAAGATAAAAAAGTTCTGGAGATTGGAGGTACAACGATGTGAATATACTTAACACTACTGAACCTGTACATTTAAAAATGGCTAAAATGGCAAATTTTATGTTACAGGTATTTCACCACATTAAAAAAAAAAAGTGAGTAGACATTTACATGGATTTGTTTTGCTTGGATTAAGCATGAGTCTCTGGCCCAGGCACAAGTCCAGGTAAAGACCCCTGACTCCTTCTCTAGCCTTACCTCAGATCTTGCTCCCAGTGAGTATTCCTGCCACCTTAACTTCCCCTTCTTTCAGTTCCTCAAATCTATTATGCTGCCTCTTCCTTCAGTGCCCAAGATTTACATATTACTGTTGACCTGAAATACTTTTTCATGTGCAATCCAGATCCATCCAACTTTGTCTCCTATACTTCTAATATCATCTCAAAACTCTCAGAAAAGTCTTTCCCTGTCTAGATCACAATTTTCTAAAAGTATATTTTTAGTCCCTGTATTTTTCCTTCACACCATTTCACTGCTGATGATTTCATATTACTGTTATTACTATACATATATACCATATTTTATGAAGTCATGGGCAAATCATTTTTTCTGATCACTAGCAGTGTTGAAATAAAGAAAGGAAAAAAAGACATAAAATCAGGCCAGCCACAAGCTGTATCTGCCCATACACAAGGAATCTAATCCACGATTCTGGAGCATTTTTAGCTATGTCTATGAAATTAGAAACCAAGTGCCTTTCAGCAGATGCTAACATAAGTAGATTATATTAAGAAGTGACAATAAGAAAGTAAAATTTGCCAATTATTTCCTTAAAGAGATTTTATTTAACTTCAAGTTTTCCCTGTTGACAAAAGTATACGTTAAATGAAAAAAGAAAATTTCAAGAAGGTCCTGATAAAAGAAATAGGGTTTATCAAAGAATGTATTGAACACTTAATTCCTGCTAAGTAAATACAGAGAAAAATGCAGACACATACTGAGGAATACATTTACAAACTAACAAAAATGACTATATCATGGAAAAGTCCACAACGCCAGTTCAGAAGACACTACTGGTAAAAAGAAGAATCATTAAAGGTCAATCAATGAATGTTTCTTGCAACAGACAAATTATAAGTTGTAATATGTAAATGAGAAACAATGGACAGGAAGAAAGGAAGCCATTATCCACAAGTGAGATTTTTCACACAATTTTTCAAAATGTAAATTCTATTGGATTCCTGGTGAAAACTGTGATAATTATCACTATCAGACAGTCCAAACTACTTTACTTCTTAGAGAAACTCATGGATATTTTGTTATGACTAATTTGCTGATTAGTTTTTATCTTTCTCTAAAGTGCAATTTTTAAAAAATCCTGTTATTATAAATGCATTACATTTGAATAGAATTTTCAAAAGCATTTTTCATATATCTTACATGATCTCACCACTATAAGAGACTATTGTATGGTAAAAGAATGATCAAGGTTTACCTAGGATTATTCAGCAAATAGGAATGAAGTATAAGCTCCCTGAATTCCAATCTATGGAGCCCATTTAACTGTCAGAAACATGGAATTTAAAAAAGTTATCTTTTTCAAATAATTTTTTTAAAACTTCCATTAATTGTTTATTGTAGAATGTGTAGTTTCTTAGAATCTAGCCTTTTTAAAATAGTATGTTACAATACAGAACTTTCAAGTTTATGCAAGTAGGAAAAAATTAAAATGTATTTACTAACAAATCAGTTTCTAGTACTTTAGGTATAAATACATGTGCTGCAGATGATCAACTCAATAGCACTCACCTTCACATTATCAAAAACCCAAGTATCCAGTTTTGTTACATCATGGGCACCAAAATCCTCACTCTCAGCATCATAGCTATATGTATAAATATGGTCTCCACCAACACCTGAATAGGAAATTTGGGGAAAAAACTTAAAAAAAAATTTTTTTAACTGTCATAAAATATGAAATAGCCATTTAAAAATTTTTGCGAGCAACCAGAATTTTTCACAAAGCATTTTGTATTATAATGGGGAAGAGAAAGACAGGAGGAATAATGAACATTCATTTCATGTGCCATGGACCATGACTTCTACTTTAACATGCTGTTGCTTTTTGTTCTCACAGTAACATTTTTAATTTTAAAGATACACTACATGTAAGTTAATTCATTTAGCCAAAGTCACAAGGCTAATACACAATAGCACAAAAATAAACACCAAAGTGTGTCTCCCTGTACAGATTAAACTATTCAAAAAATTTGTCTTAGGATGCTACAACCTAAAATAGATGAAGTCATTTGGTACTTCCTAAAGCAAGAAGAAAATTTAAAAACTTCACTTATCTTATTCATAAAATGTGTATTTTTCTCAATATAAGGGAATAAATATTGTTAAATTATTTGAAGGGGTCAACAAATATATTAATCTTACACATTTACAAGATTTTATTAAGAATCTATTCAATTGAGTGAATTGCTGAGATAGGCTGAGATAGGCTCTTACAGGTCATGAGGAAGAGATATAACAAATAGCAATCTCTTGGGCGCCTGGGTGGCTCAGTTGGTTAAGCGACTGCCTTCGGCTCAGGTCATGATCCCAGGGTCCCGGGATCGAGTCCCGCATCAGGCTCCCTGCTCGGCAGGAGCCTGCTTCTCCCTCTGACCCTCCCCCCTCTCATGTGCTCTCTCTCTCCCCTCATCCTCTCTCTCAAATAAATAAATAAAATCTTTTAAAAAAAATAGCAATCTCTTATAATAGCAATACAGTTCCAATGACACTACCATTGCTCAGCCATTCTACTCCCTACATCCTAAGTACAGATCTGAGTGAGTTTGTTGGTTACAATAAATGGAACATTCCTGTTGGATTGTTTCTGATTCAGGTGTTGGTCCTGTCCTGTCAGCTATAGCCAGAAGTAGGAAGGTAAGCTTGGTGAGTCACAGCAACTTAATCCACCCTCACCACCACCAGTCCCCACAAAAGCTAAACTGCTTTCCTTTAAAAAAAAAAATTTTTTTTTTTTTCAGATTTATTTGACAGAGAGTGACACAGCGAGAGAAGGAACACAGCAAGGGGAGTGAGAGAGGGAGAAGCAGGCTTCCAGCCGGGCAGGGAGCCCAATGCGGGGCTCGATCCCAGGATGCTGGGATCATGACCTGAGCTGAAGGCAGACGCCCAATGACTGAGCCACCCAGGCACCCCTAAACTGCTTTCCAAAGAAAGGAGTATATATATAAATGGCAAATAGTTTGAGGTTTTTTTACCTTGACCTACATAATTATGTTCTATGAATATCATATGTAAAATTCTGAATGTATATTTTGCTTTCAGGACATACAATAATATTCAATAATGCCAATTATTAAGATTACACCTATGGCTAAGTATAATGTTACAAAACCTTTTCATTAAGTGAAATGACCAGTCATTCTGCTCTCACTAAAAAGCATTTAATGACACAAAATTCAAGATCCAATAATTTCAGAAAAATAATACTAATGAATTTTCTAATCAATGCACAGAAACAAACAGAACAAATCCAAATGGCATGATCTTGAATATATGAAAATAGAAATTATAAGTTATAGCATTTAAATCTTTATGTGAATATCTACAAACTTAATACATTATCAAAGTAAAATGAACCAGACATCAACATCATCATCATAATGAAAAGTTACATGGTAAGCATACTGCTAAATATTTCATAAGAATTACCTAATTTACCTAAAAACAAACCTATGAGATAGAAATTATTATTATCATCACATTTTACAAAAGGCAAACTGAAGTTCAGAGAAGTTATATAACTTGCCCAAGATTATAAAGAGGTTAAATGTTAGAGCCATATACCACTTCATTGAATTCAAGATACTAACAACTATATGATGTGCCAATATTTCAAGTACAACTAAAAGAAAAAATCAAATGGACAAGTCTATCCATTGTAATATACATTCCTATGTCAGAGATGTTAAATATGTAAAAACAAGTATCTCAAAAATCAATAAAATATAGTAAGTAATATAAAAAAATTACCACATTGACTTATTACATATATCACCTGAGGAAAATATAATCAATGACTCTTACCTTTGGCAAACATAGTCAAGATATCTGGGCTTCCCCAGCTCCATGTGTACTTGCTCTCATTAACAAGAGAATCAAATCCCACAGGATTTTCCTTCCATCCTTCAGGTCATTGGAAAAAGAAGCAAACAGTAACAACAGTAATATATACATGGTGAAGTACTAGTATAGCTGCTAAAGAAGTATTCCTCAAATAGTAACAATGACAATTAATTACAGAACAAATGCAAAACTAATAATAGATTTTATGTTACATGCATTATACTATATTTTAAAAAAGAAGCTTACAATAGATAATTTACTTCTTACTAAAACAGAATCACTTTTGAACTTTTGAGAGTTAACATTTAGGAAAACCATGGATACATCCAGATTGTTTCAGTACCACAGAATGATAAAAGACCAAAGCTTAATTCTTGAATCAACACCAGTGTGTGTTTATGAGTAAGGCATGCTAAAATACTTGCCAAAAGTATGTCAAAACACACTTCACTTTATGTCATGATTCAGTGTTAAAGAAGCAATATATATGCAATAAATTTTTCATATAATAAAGTCATATAGGAGGATATATAGTCATATCAGGAGGGCTCGATCCCAGGACCCCAGGATCATGACCTGAGCTGAAGGCAGATGCTTACTTAACCAACTGAGCCACCCAGGTGCCCCGTTCAGACCGTATCTTTTTAAAATCCAAAGTGAAGAACAAATAAAACCTCTCACAAACAGGTTTAAAAGAAACCAGAATATAGATAATACCTTTGGCAACTGCACTGACATCTTCATAAAACCCAGCTATCAGGGCTACGTGACCAGGCCGAGATTCAGTTGGCACACGTGTATGAGATATCCCCCAGCTGCCCTCATGCATTATGATATTCCTAAAAGATATTATAGATCAATAGTTAACATAGACTTTGATTAAATCCTGTTAGAGCTTTAGAAAAATAAGATTATTACAGAAGGAATCAAAACCAGAAAATGAGTCAAAATTTAACAAGGAGAGGAATCTTTCTGATCCCAGCTGAACACAGTCCTAGCCCTCTGACTAGCTGGATTCAGCAGCATAATGAGCTTAGGCGAGACAAAGAACCATCTGGCTACTACACAGAACAAAATACACGATTGCTGTATGAAGCCACAAAGTATTCAGATGGTTTGTTACCTGAGAAATAACTGACACACACAATATTGTTCTATAAATGTCAAATTTCACTAGGTGTGATGTGGTATTGCGGTCATGTAGGAGAAAGTCCTCGTTTTTAGCTGATACATGCTGAAGTGTTTAGCAGTGAAGTGTCATGAGATCTTTCCTTCAAATTATTCAGGAAAAAATAAAAATTTAAGCATATGTGTGTGTGAGTGTGTGTGTGTAGTGAGAGAGAGAATGCAAATACGAAAACAATTAAAAATTGTTAAAACAAGGATAAACTACAGATTTCATCATATACTCCTTTCAATTTCTCTGTGTTGAAAAATTCTCAAAATAAAAAATTAAAGGTAGTGGAAATGGCTAGACTCCTAATTAGGAGTTAAATTATATTCCTAAATTTGAGATTACAACAGGCAAAAGGTTTCTTCTGCTAAAATGTATCAACAGTCTTTAAGTTGTATCACAATGAAAGCAAAGGACTAGCAATGCCATGGCAAGTGAAAGAGCAGCAGAGCAACAAGTTATAAAACCCTGACTGCATTGGTAACAGTTTCCAAGATGAATGCTTGCCGCCCAAAACAAGAAGTACTGGTTTAGATATTCTTTATTACTGACTTACCTCATCCTAAAACCAATTTTGGTAAAATGCATGCATAATAAGTTAAAGTTTGAAAACCATTGAACCATTTGTTATGGGAGAAATACTTTTTAACTTCTTCAGTTATTTAATGAAAACCAAACTTTAACACAAAGGAGGCATAAAGAAATTTGGATATCTGTTTAAAAACATTTTGATCAGTTCAGACCATATATATTTTTAAAATTATTTTATTTATTTATTTGACAGAAAGAGAGCGAGAGAGAGCAGAAGCAAGGGGGAGCAGCAGAGGAAGAGGGAGAAGCAGACTCCCTGCTAGCAGGGAGCCCGATGCAGGGCTCGATCCCAGGACCCCAGGATCATGACCTGAGCTGAAGGCAGATGCTTACTTAACCAACTGAGCCACCCAGGTGCCCCGTTCAGACCGTATCTTTTTAAAATCCAAAGTGAAGAACAAATAAAACCTCTCACAAACAGGTTTAAAAGAAACCAGAAGATTCCTGGAATCATAAACACCTGATGGCATACAGCATAAGGCACATCAACTATGGGAGCTCTTGGCCTGCTACCCACCACCCAAAGGAGAAATAAGTGCTACCGGGAAAGCTCACCTTTTCTCTAACAACTGGTATACTTTTACCTTATTAATTTGCAATGAACTGTATTTCTCTCCTTTCTTTGACAACTAAGAAATTCATCCAAATATATCACCCCAATTTTAAATTATTTGTAGAAATTTATGTGACACATTTTTGTGAACTGAACTTAACTCTGGTTTGATCTTATTTTCCTACCCATATTTTCCCACTACCCTGAATTGCTCACTTAAATTACTTTTATTTTTTGGGGTGCCTGGGTGGCTCAGCCGTTAAGCGTCTGCCTTCAGCTCAGGTCATGATCTCAGGGTCCTGGGATCGAGCTCCATATCAGGCTCCCCGCTCCGCAGGAGGCCTGCTTCTCCCTCTCCCACTCCCCCTGCTTGTGTTCCCTCTCTCGCTGTGTCTCTCTCTGTCAAATAAATAAAATCTTTTTTTTAAAAAAATTACTTTTATTTTTTTAATATGGTATGCATTTATTTAAGCCACCATAAATTTCTGGAAATTCAACAGAAATCCAAGTTCATTCATTCTTCTAGCAGTCAACAAAGATTTAAATTGCCTACTATGTTCTAAGAACTGGAAATAAAGTAGTATACAAAACAAAGGCCCAACCTACATAAAACCTGCACATGCTAAGTACTACCAGGAAAACTAAAACACAGTAAAGAGATAAAAGTAATGATGGCAGGTAAGAACAGGAGAAGATGGAATATTTTAGATAAATTTCCATTTGAATTTGAGTTTTAATCTCTCTATACCAGCATTAGGAAGGGCTTTTGAGGGACTTGTCACTAATCAGAAAAATAACAATTATTTGTAGGAGCCCCATAAGTTTAAAAAATTAAACATTTCTTTTCAAAGCCACTTCATAAAATCTAAAATCACAATTAACAGTGACATAAACTTGGAAGGGCTTTATATATTTTATAGGCGTATTTTCAGTTGAACTCTGTATGTTCTAGTCAAACAGCACTATAATTAGCAATTCATTAATATTTAAGCTTGTCATTATTTTAAAAATGTAACAAGTTTATTGTATAAGAAAAAGATAATATAGTGAGTTATAAGCCAGGTTTGGGAAATTAGGACAAGTTAGGCCAAGCAGCTAAGGTCATAACTCCTAGAAGGAAATAAATTTGTTAATCCATAAGACAAAGGTAGATGTATATGTGTCCTATTCTCTTTCTCATCATCACTTCTATGTCCAACACGAGATAAAACAGTGTCAAGATAACACTTTCCAGAGAGTTCTTTGTATCAGTTGACATGCTTACCTAATAAATGGCGCTCTAGTATTTCCATTTTCATCAAATTCATAAAGTGTATCTGCCCGCAGGCCATCAGCAACAAACAGTACTAATCTTTTTGCTGGAGGAGGCAATGGTGTAAACTGAGGAGTCATTCCATGAACCAAAGGAGATGTAAAATAAATATCAAAGATGGAGCCGAAGAACACAAAATGTACAAGCAATCCCAAAATAAAGAAGAGCAGCATATCCAGTGTAACTAATCTTCAAGAAAAACTGAAAGAAGGACAAAATTAAATCTGGGTAAACCTTAATGCAATTATACATATTTTCACATATTTTCATGACTGCATGTAGACTGAACATATATTTTAAAATATTACCAATGTACAACTTCACTTTCATTTATGGTAGCAACAATAAACATTATTTAATAATGAGGTAATACTGAAATAAAATACATGATAAAATACACTCACACAAAAATAGAAAGTTCAAGTATAATACCCAATTAACACCACTAAACTATTTATAATAAATTTAAATGTATACTAAGCTCATAAAAACTAATATAGGATCAAAAAACAAGTATATAAATGAGTCCTAAAATGAATCAAGGTTCAGTCAAATCAAATCCTTTATAAAATAGAAAATAAAATTCATGGTTGTCGTGGTTGCCCATATGACCACCATTGATATTCTTGGAATTTAATATTACTTAAAGTTTGAGGATTTTTTTTTTTTTGACTTTTGGTTATCAGCCCAGGAGACTTGTAGATTCTCCTGAGAGATTATATGCATTTTTGTCCATTTAAATAAATTATAGGAAGGAAAAGTAGTTAAATTCCATGTGTTTCAGAAAATGTACACTCAGGGCGCCTGGGTGGCTCAGTCGTTAAGCGTCTGCCTTCGGCTCAGGTCATGATCCCAGGGTCCTGGGATCGAGTCCCACATCGGGCTCCCTGCTCGGCAGGAGGCCTGCTTCTCCCCCTCCCACTCCCCCTGCTTGTGTTCCCTCTCTCGCTGTGTCGCTCTCTGTCAAAATAATAAAATCTTTAAAAAAAAAAAAAAAAGAAAAAGAAAATGTACACTCATTAAAGGAACATTTTTAGTTCCCTGAACCAAAAAAAAAGTGGAGGTTATATTCATTCATTCAATTAAAATGTTCTTGCACATATTTTATACATAATTGTGTGTGGGGTACAATAGAGAACACCAAGAAGACATAGTCACAGATCTGATAAGCTTACACATACTTACAGAAGGAAAACTAAGCAACATGAAACATTTAAATAATACTGTAAGACAGTATGCCATTAACTGCCAAGATCAAGTCCATGGGAATGCTTTTCAAGCCAGTCTATACTTTTGTTGGTGAATCTCCCTGCAGATTAAAAACAACAAAGTACTCTTAACTTGTCTTTTTGTAATATAACTAACATTGGTTACATACAGTGACCCTTGGCTGAAAAACACCAAAGATGAAGTAATTTTAATTACAGACACATCTTATTCTTCCTGGCCTGAAGAATTATGTCATGGAAGAAAAGGGTGGCAAAAAAAAAAAAAAAAACCCTTATCAAAGTCAAGCACATCATAAAAAGAATATAAAATAAAGTAAATGGCCAAATTATGGGCCACTTTTTTTCCTGAGATTTAAGAGTCAAATAAGTATCAAAGATATTCCACAAAGTATAAAAGTCCCTTAGTGAGTAGATACTATTTTGCAACCTAAGGCAAAACTCTCAGAATAAATATTCTGCTTTTTCTACTACATATGAGCTTCAACTACACAGCAAGCACCATCTTAATAATGGTATTCTGAATATAAAAATAAAACAATCACAGGGTGCCAGGGTGGCAAAGTCAGCTGACTGTCTGACTCTTGGTTTCAGCTCAGGTTGTGATCTAGAATTGAGCCCCACACTGGGCTCCATGCTCAGCACAGAGTCTGCTTGAGATGCTCTCTCCCTCTCCCTCTGCCCCTACCCCTGCACTCTCTCTCTAAAATAAATGAATAAATCTTTTAAAAATTTTAAAAATTAAACAATCACTGTGGTAAGTTTGGAAAATATAGAAAAATTACTTATGATTTTACCATCTAAAGAAAAATCTGTTACATTTCTTAGTTTTTATCCAATCTACATTTTTATAAAGGCTCACAATTTCATGTATTGATTTCTTTATTATACATTAACACTTCTTTGTTATTTGAAAAAAACTCTTCTTACATCATTTACCATCACCACACTCTATTCAATGGGCACATCTTAATTTTCCTGATCACCTCCATACTACTAAACATTGAGTTGTTTTCCATTTTTTCATTATTAAAAATGTTAACATGATTAATTTAAATTTTAATGTAATTTTTATGCTTTTAGACATTTCACATTATGTGTTTTAAAATACTGCCTATAAATGCGATACTGAGTCAAAGGTATAAGCACCTTTAAGGCTTTTGATACACTGTATATGGAAATAATTATTTATTTTAAAGATTTTATTTATTTGCTAGAGAAAGAGAAAGTGAGCGCACAAGCAGGGGGAGTGGCAGGCAGAGGGAGAAGCAGACTCCCTGCGGAGTAAGGAGCCCGATACAGGACTCGATCCCAGGACCCTGGGATCATAACCTGAGCCGAAGGCAGACGCTTAACTGACTGAGCGACCCAGGCGTTCCCGGAAATAATTTTTTAGCTGAATACTGATTATCCTAATGATAAATTCATTTAGCACTTGCAATGTAGATTTCTCTTATTTCACAAGCCCTCCTAAAGAAAAAGCTAGCACTTCAAATAAACGCAGTATAACTAAATTTGATGAATTAACAAGACATTGAGAAGAATACTCTAAATGACAATATTTCAAATAGAGAAATTATTATTAACATCAGTGTTTCAAGAAAGGAAGCTGTGGTCAACTTTGTCAGATACAGTTAAGATTGGAGTAAGAGCAGGGCCACAGGTGACTTGGTTGCTGGAAGTTCTTGTTAACCTTACTGAGAAATTTCAGCAGAGTAGTGAAGGCTGAGTCTTATCTAAAGCGCTTGTTTGAAAAGCCAAGAGGAGGCGAGGAAGGGAAAGACAGTGGAAAGCGCACAGCTCTTTGGGAGAGTGTTAACTCTGAAAAAAAGAAGGAAAACGCAAATTGACGTAGGGCCAATAGAGGGTTTTCTTTAGCTAGGAAATAGATTTAGATGTCAAGGAATGACTCTGCATGTAGAAAGAGATCAATGCTGCAGCAGCAAGCTGGAATAACGGTAGGAGTTAAAAATCCTTCTGATAGGGACGCCCTGGGTGACTCAGTCAGTTAAGCGTCTGCCTCCAGCTCAGGTCATGATCCCAGGGTCCTGCATCAGGCTCTTTGCTCAGCGGGGAGCCTGCTTCTCCCTCTGCCCCTCCCCCTGCTTGTGTCAAATAAATCACGAATAAATAAAATCTTAAAAAAAAAAAAAAAAGAAGTTTGAAGAAGGATGCTTCTTTAAAAAAAAAAAAAAAAGTCCTTCTGATAGCCAGAAAAGATGACACCTAGGACACAAGTGGAGGAGTTGGCCTACTCCTGGTTTCCCTGGGATCTTCCTGCTTTGGGCTGAAGGTCTTGCTTCCCAGGAATGTTCAAACTGTCTCTGGTGTCTTTAGTTTGCTAGTCCTATGGCAGCCTGCTTCTCAACTTTCTTGCATCCTCTCAAAAGTCGCCTCCTCAGGATTTCTCTGACCACCCAGAAGTAGACCCCTCCCTCATCTTCCTTGATTTAAATACTCTTACATTCTGTATTTTTAAAAATACGTATCTAGCAGCCCATTTTTCAATGCTAACAAGGAGCCCTGTGATAATTCTTTCAGATCCAAAAAACTACTGTGTTTTTAATTTTTTTAAACATATGCATATTAAATTAAAATTACCTCTAGCTGCTTTTCTTTTTGGATATAAGGGCTCTCTGTCATGATAAATCCCACTTATTTAAACAAATGTTAATTATTTTAAGGTCAAGTCTTAACTAAATTTTTCGTGAAGCATTCTAAAGATTGGCACCTATTTTTAAATTTTTCAGGCAGAATGGACCCATTTTAAGTTTTACAAGTTTTGGCAAATATATACTCACATAACTACCCTAGAATATTTTCTCTCGAAGAAGTTCCCCCATGTCCCTCTGAAGATAATCCCTGCTCCACAGTCCTGACCATAAGCCATTGCTGATCTGTCTTCTGTGATTCTAGATTAATGCTGACTGTTCTAGAACATCACTGAGATGGAATCATGCAGTACGCAGTTTGTTGTATCTATTTTCATTCACCATAATGTTTTTTAGATTCATGCATGTGATTTAGTTGTTTGTTCCTTTTTAATATTAAGAAGTATTCCATTATATGGATATACTACAAATTGTTTCTCTCTTAAACTCTTAAAGGATATGTGAATTATTTCCAGTTTTTGGCTATTATAAATAAAGCTTCTTAGAGTAGTAAATGCACAAGACTTTATGTATTTGTGCTTTCATTTCTCTTGAATAAACATGCAGAATTAGAACTGCTGGGTTAAATGGCAAGCAGATGTTTAAATTTATAAAAGGAATTGTCAAACTTTTTCCAAGCTCTTTTACCTACCTGTTATACACACTGTTTTACACAATGTTGTTTCAGAAAGTGTTTTAAAACTTTACTTTATTGACAATCTATAATTTTGCTATAAATGCCATTTAAGAATTTACCCTAACTTTTAGAGTAAGTGTAATGTGCTTTATATTCTTTCATATATTGTGTATAATGTTTCTCCACAGTGAGAGTAGTCAATGATAGCACTAGCTACTATTGACTGAGTGCCTACTCTGCATCAGATCCTGCATCAGGGCTGGGGTACTTTACTTACATTATTTCCTCAAATCCTCAGAATCTGCTTTGTCAATGAAGCATTAGAACCCCAATTTTCATAGCAGGGAATTGAGTCTCACGGGGCCTAAGTGATGCTGCAAAGATCACACAGCTAGTAAGGGGAAGAGCTGAGATTTGAACTGGAGACCATAAGCTTTTTCTAACACTTATTCAGATGACCAGTGTGTCCAGACCTTATCTCAGTATCTTTCTTTGAGGGGCAGGATGGCATAATGGTAAAGAGGACATACCAAAGCATTCCACTGCAGGGATTCAAAACCTGCCTTCTCTACTTACTAGCCATGTGACTTAAGGCAAGTTATTTAATTTCTTTGTGCCTCAGTTTCATCAGTTAAATGGGGATAACACAATAGTACCTACTTGCTGGGGTATTATTAGAATTGAGTTAATATGGGGGCGCCTGGGTGGCTCAGTTGGTTAAGCATCTGCCTTTGGCTTAGGTCATGATCTCAGGGTCCTGGGATCGAGCCCTGCATCAGGCTCCCTGCTCAGTGGAAGGTCTGCTTCTCCCTCTCCCTCTGCCCCATACTGTGCTCACTCTCTCTCTCTCTCCCAAATAAAATCTTAAAAAAAAAAAAAAAGAATTGAGTTAATATGTGTAAAATATGCAAAAGAGTGCCTACCATAGTCAGTACTCATTAAGTATTAGCTAATATTATTGTTCCTGATGTTCATGAAGTTGGATTGAGCATGTGAGAAAAACTTGTTTGCCACCCTTGCTGACTTTAAAATCTAATCTAATAGATGTAAATCAAGTCCCAAACTTTGTTTTATACCAAAGCATCAACTTTAGCGTCATTGCTCTACTGCTATTTTCCTTATCTATATGGGTATATATATATATTTTTTAATTGTGGTAAGAACACTTAACATGGGAGACCTACCCTTTACATTTTCAAGTGTACAATACCGTATTGCTAACTATAGGCACAATGTTGTACAGACGTCTAGAACTTACTCATCTTGGGTAACTGAGATTTTATAGCTGTTGAACAACAAATCCCATTTCTCCTTCCCCCCAGACCCTGGCAACCATCATTCTACTCTCTGCTTCCATGAGCCTGAATCTTAGAAATCTCATGTAAGAAGAATCATGCAATATTTGTCTTTCTCTGACTAGCTTATTTCAGCTAGTATAATGTCCTCCAGGCCAGAAATGTCTGATAGCCCCAGTTGCTCCATATATTTGCCAACAAAATTTGGTACTGTAGCCTGTTTAATTTTGCCTTTTCTGTATGTGGGAGTGTACTTGTAACCTACTGACGTTTTAATTTACATTCCCCTGATAATCAATGATGCTGAACAACTTCTCATGTGTTTAATGGACATTTTTTTTTAATACTCTTTTTTTCCCCCTTTTCATTTTTAAGTGTTTTTCAAAGAGCAGTACTTTTCAATTTTGGTTAAGTTCAATTAATTTTTCTTTTGGTTACCTATTTTGTGTCCTACATAAGGAATTTTTGTAAATGATAGCACTTTCTTTAATACAGATTTTTAATACTTGTTATTTGAAAATAATTTCAAACTGAGCAAAAAGTTGCAAGCATAATGGTACAAAAACCCATAAACCCTTTAGCCACATATATCTATGCTAACATTTCTGTTGGTGTTGTCATTTTTTCTCTTTCCTCTCCTGTCCCTGCTTTGTCTATCTTACCCCTCATGCGTGTACACACATACATGTGTGTGTGCATGTGTGTAAAATCACATAATATTGTTTCAGAACCATTTGAAGATAAGTTACATACACTATGGCCCTTAACCCCTAAATACTTCAGTGTTTATTTCCTGAGAACAATGATACTCTCTTATATACCGACAGCCAACTGTCAACTTCAGTAAATTCAAAGTCGGTACTTTAACTCATCTACCATTCTGTACTCCACAATTTTTTTGAAGTGCCCCAATAATGTTCTTTATAGCATTTTTACAGCTCTACTGAGGCATAACTGGTCTAAAACAGACTGTACAGATTTAAAATGTACAATAAACACAGTCAAGATAACGAACACACCCATAACCCTCAAAACTTTCCTCATGCTTGTGTAATTCACCCCTACATATTTTATATATTTTTATATTATTGTAAATGATATTTTGTATTTCAATTTCCCCGTTAGTTCTTAAATCATGGATTTTTATACATTCACCTTGTATTCTGCAACACTGACAAACTGTTATATGGTAGCTTTATTATGTAGATACCTTTTGATTTTCTACAGAGATAATTATATCACCTATGAATGAAGGACTTCTTCCTTGTCATTATAAATGTCTTTTATTTTTGTCTCATGCTTACTGTACTGTCTAGGACCTCTAGTATGATGTTGAACAGAAATGGTAACAACAGAAATCCTTGCCTTCCAATCCTAGGGTGAAAGTTGTCAGTTTTCCAGTTTGGGGAAATTTCCTTTATTAAGTTAAAGAAGTTCACTTTCACTCCTATATGTGTAGTTTAAAATCATGAATGAATGCTGGATGTTGTCAAATGCTTTTCATTGGATCTATTGAGATGATCATGATCATTTGGTTTTTCTATTTCAGTCTCTTAATGTAGTGAATTACACTGATTGAATTACAAATGTTAAACCAAGCTTGCATTCCCAGAATAAACCCTACTTGGTCATCAAGTGTTATCCTTTCTATGGACCGTTAGATTTCATTTGCTAAAATATTATTTAGCATTTTAAAGCAATGTTTATGAAAAGATATCAGACTCTAATTTTCTTGTCTTGTAATGTCCTTCTCTGGTCTTGGTATCAGACACTGAGTTGGGAAGTGTTGCTACCTCTTTTATTTTTTTGGAAGAGTTTGTGTAGAATTTGTATTATTTCTTCCTTCATTGTGTAACAGAATTCACTGGTGAAACTACTGGCTTTGTGAGAGGTTTTTAACTATAGATTCAATTTCTTCATATATATATAGGGATATTCAGATTATTTACTAACTGTTGAGTGAGCTTTGGTAGTTATACCTTTTAAGAAATTTGTCGATTGGGCACCTGGGTGGCTCAGTTGGTTAAGCGACTGCCTTCGGCTCAGGTCATGATTCTGGAGTCCCGGGATCGAGTCCCGCATTGGGGTCCCCGCTCAGCAGGGAGTCTGCTTCTCCCTCTGACCCTCCTCCCTCTCGTGTTCTCTCTCATTCTCTCTCTCGCAAAAAAAATCAAAAAAAAAAAAAAATTTGTCGATTTCAGGGCACCTGGGTGGCTCCGTCGGTTAAGCGACTGCCTTCAGCTCAGGTCATGATCCTGGAGTCCCGGGATCGAGTCCCACATCGGGCTCCCTGCTCAGCAGGGAGTCTGCTTCTCCCTCTGACCCTTCCCCCTCTCATGTGCTCTCTCTCTCTCTCATTCTCGCTCTCTCAAATAAATAAAATCTTAAAAAAAAAGAAATTTGTCAATTTCATCCAAATTGTTAAATTTATTGGTTTAAAATTATTCATAATATTATATTCAATTATTTTCCTTTTTTTTCTATTTCCCATTCCAGGACACAATCTGTCAGGTATCATATTTAGTTGTTCAAAGTAAGTCGCTTTTCAAGTACTTAATTCATTTCAGTTAGATCTTAAACTCTAGTCAGAGCTAAAGCACATATGATATATTTGGATGTACAGAAGCTCACACTGGTTTATTCTTTTTAAAAGATTTTATTTATTCATTTGACAGAGAGAGAGAGAAAGAATGCAACCGGGGGGAGGGGCAGAAGAAAAGGGAAAAGCAGGCTCGCCGCTGAATAGGGAGCTAGATGCGGGGCTCAATCCCAGAACCCTGGGATCATGACCTGAGCCGAAGGCAGAGAGACGCTTAACCAACTGAGCCATCCAGGCACCCCAAGCTCACATTGATTTAAAGATCTTCGCTTTATCATGGAAACATTAATACTTCCTATCATGGTTATAAATAAGCAAACATCTATGTCATTTCCCACTTTAATTTGCATTTACGAATAACTCCCTGGAATTAATGTTCTTTCTTTTTTTCCCCATTGCTATTACACAGCTTTTCTGAATAAAGTATCAAAGTCTATGTGTTAAAAGAACATATAAATTTTCCACTACCCAAAAGCTTACTGAAGTAGTCAAACAAAAATTTTATTTGAGAATTTTGACCTTTCTAGAGCTGTAAGAGTCAAAGTAAAAAATCACACTCTTGTTATGTAAGAACAGCAGGATCCCAGTCAAGTCACTCCCTGTCTTAGTTTCCTTATCCATAAAAAAAAGATACCATCAGCCTTATTCCATGGCAGGAGTCTAGTGGGAAGTAACTTAAGACATGGCACCATACAAATGCAAAGCACTAATAATACTCTAGATTATAAAGCACTCGATTTTTATTTTTATTTTTTAAATCAAACTCTAAACAGTTGAGTTTACATTATTTTACAAGAAAGCAATAAGAAAAAAAAGGTATACTGTATTTTCCTGTTCCAGTCAAATCAATTTCATAACTTCTTGATTACAGACTTGTAATATTCATTACCACCAAATATTAATGATACAAACACTATATATTTATTTAATATTTCTCAGTGCCCAGTTGGGTTCTCTTTTTCTCTTTCTTTTCTTTCTTTCTTTCTTTCTTTCTTGAGAGAGTGGAGGGGAGGGGCAGTGAGGGAAAGAGAGACTCTTAAGCAGGGTCCACACCCAGCGCAGAGCCCTACATGGGGCTGGATCCCACAACCCTGAGATCATGACCCCAGCTGAAATCAAGAGTTAGTTGCTCAACTGACTGAGCCACCCAGGCACCTCTGGGTTCTATTTTCAAAAGGGCTTGGTTTCTCACTTCTCCACATTCACAACCACCGCATAAGTTCATCAAGTCCTCACCTGGACCACTTCAACAACCTACAAATGGGTTTCCCTACTAAACTATATAATACAAATTCTTTCCTTCCTCAAAGTAATGATCTTATATATTGCACTCTACAAATCATACTAAATTTCACTGGTCATTATATTTTATTCTAATGGGTCTTTAGGAATTTTATACATAGGCCTTAACCCTAAAACTCATGTACTTTCTAACCCATTTTCAAGTGATCCTTAGTTTTAAATAATTTATATCAATATAAGAAAGATAAGGTGACATGAGAGTATCTAAAAGAATTCCAGGATGGAAAATCAAATGAGAATATAGCTGATGTTTTTTCTCAAAAATCACGTTAGAGATAATTACTTCATCAGGTAATAACTTAAGGATCTCCACCAGAATGCAATAAGAGATTAATGACCTTGGAATCTCACACCTCTTCCACAGAAGAATTCCAATTAATAAATGTAGAAGGAATGAGAAAAATATATAAAATTACAACTAGACAAACACCACAGTAATACTTATTACCACCAAGATGCATTGATAAATGCTAAACTCAGTGGGTGAAAGTTTGAGGCAAACAGGATATTTGCAGTCTCAAAGAAATCTCTCCCAAATATATATATAATTATAAAGGGAAAAACACTAACTTAAAATGAAGAAACCCCTCAGACACCACCTTACCAATTGGTCAAAGTTAACATAACCAGTAATAAGACACATTAACATCATGTAACCCTAATATGGTGCACTAAGAAAGACACGACATGGTATATTTTTGGCAAAAGAATATGTGGTGTTCTTGCCAAAAATGCTAACCTTGATCTATTCATGGGAGTATATCAGACAGACTCAAATCTAGAACAGTCTGGAAAATAATGAAGCAGTACTCTTCAAAAGCATCATGGTCATGAAATACAAGGAAAGACTGAGGAACGGTCGTAGAATGAAGGCTGAAGAGACATAACCAAATACAGTAAGGAAACCTGGGCTGGATCCTGGGTCAGAAAATAGACAATAGCTGTGCCTGGGTGGCTCAGTCGGTTAAGCGTCTGCCTTCGGCTCAGGTCATGATCCCAGGGTCCTGGGATCGAGCCCTGCATTGGGCTCCCTGCTCCGCGGGGAGCCTGCTTCTCCCTCTCCCTCTCCCCCTGCTTGTGTTCCCTCTCTCGCTGTGTCTCTCTCTTTCAAATAAATAAATAAAATCTTAAAAAAAAAAAAAAAGAAAATAGACAATAGTGGAAAAACTGGTGAATTTCAACTAAGAACTGTAGATTAGTTAATAGTTTTTTACAAATGCTAATGTCCTGGTTTTGATAACTATACTGTGGTTTTATAAGATGTTTACATTAGGTGCAGTGTGAAGGGTGTACGATAACTCTCTGTACTATTTTTGAAACTTTTCTATGGATCTAAAAATAGAGTAGGAAAAAAATTAATTTGAAGCCTGAGTCTGTACTCAAAAGATAACACTGACTAGCGTCATAGTTATAACAACCACAAATTTTTGTGGACAGCTCTGATTTCATATAACCTGTGTTCTTGTAAATAAAGGTTATTTATTAAGCTCAAAGACTTTAAGTGTTTACATCAGCATAAACCATACTAAAGAGCTTATTATTTAAAGATGGTGTTTCGCAGTTCTCTTAGGCTCTGTTTACCTGCCATGTGAAGAGTAAATATTGCCAGTTAAAACTGTAAGGAAGTAGCTGAGACCTGCACACAACAGAGTATTACCAGGTAAACTATTAAGCCAGGTTATTAACACTAATTCATTTGTTTCTTTATACTTATTATTTTGCGGTGTATATTTTTTTCATCATAATGTATGTCACTTTCAAGTGAAAACTATATGTGACTTTACAAATGCCATAAAAGAATTAATTTTCAGATTTCCTCATGGATAGTAGACCAACAGAGGTTGTTAGGTATTTAGATGACTCGTACCCAGCTATACACTTGAGAATAATGCAATTTTTTTCTTCATATCTAATGTCCTTTATCTGTTCCAGCATACCACAGTACAGTTACTTATCACGTCTCCTTAGGCATCTCTTGGCTGTGACAATTTCTCAGAGTTTGCTTGTTTTGATGACTTTGCGAGTTCCGAAGAGTACTAGTCAGGTATATTTTAGGAGACTCCTATAGGAATTTGTTTTTCTCATGATTAGGATGGAGTTATGGAAGAGGAGAGGAAGAGGGAGGAAAACTACATGTGTAAGGTGCCACTTTTATCACATCTTACCAAGGGTGTATGCCATCAACATGGCTTATCACAAGTGATATTAAACTTGATCATCTGGACAAGGTAGTGTTTGTCAGGTTTCTCCACTATAAATTTAATGATTGCATATTGTACTCTTTGGAAGGAAGCTGCTATGTACAACTAATACTTAAAGGGTAAGGAGTTATACTGAGTTATACTCTATCTTCTGAGAGCACAAAGTACCTACATAGATTATTCGAATTCTTTTATAGGGAGGGTATACATTTTAAACTCAGTCAATTATGGGATTAAAAGCTGTCATTCTACAAGATTAGATTAACAATATAATCACCAATATTTGCACTCATGCTTTCCCCATCCTACTTAGAAAATAATTTTTATCAGTATACATGCAAAGCCATTGTTCCTTTTATGAGCCTATTCTAGCCAGCACTATCAAAAACTTATAAATTATTTTAAAGATTTAGACATATATTCTATTATATGACTATACTACAATTTATTTGAAAATTATCTTGATAGACATTGTCCCTAACTGTCATTACTACAAAGAATGCTGCAATTTAGCCTATCTCTCATGGTCAATTGGGAGATTTTCAGAATTACAACAGAAGGATGATCCATCACAAAATTAATTTGGTGGACTGCAATTAGCTTCTTTAAAAAAAAATGAAATAGAATAGAATAGGATAGGATAGAGAATACATCACAATAAAGTACCTCAGAAGTAGGAAGGTAAATGATTGTTTTGAAAAAGTATTTTAATTTTTCTCTGTGTGCACATGCATGCATATGCATTGTATGAACATAGCACGTGGTAGTGAAAAAAATGTATTTCAAACTATTTTACATACCAGTAAGTTTGAAAATTATCTCTATTAAGTGGAATTGCTGGAATAAACCTGTATTCTCAACTTTACAAGACAGTAGCAAAGTGTCAATAACAATTTAGATGCATACCAGCAGTGTATGAGAATTCCTATTTTCTCTAAATCCCCACAATTGACTGGTATTATCATATTTACCTTATGCCAACCTACACAGGATGAAATGGCATCCTGTTGTTTGAGTATCTATTTGCCTGATTACTAGTGAGGGTGAACATCGTTTCATGTTTTTACTGGCCAGTTGGGTTTCCTATCCTTTCAACTGTGTGTCCATATCCTTTGATCAAATAGTATTACACTTGTTGGCCTTTTTTCTTTGACTTGTACATTATATTATATGCATGTGTATCTGTGTATCTCTCTCTATATAGATATAAATAGACATATATATTTATTTGCACCATACATCCAAATAAAGCAAACAAATTTGTTTATGGTGCTTTTTTTTTAAATAGAACTTTTATAACTTTAATACAGTGTAATTTACCAAATTTATCCTTATGAAGTTTTTTCGTGTTTTCCATAAGAAAACGTTCCTCGTTTTTATGTCACATAAAAATAGTTTTAAATTAGAACTAAATTCGGGCGCCTGGGTGGCTCAGATGGTTGGGCGTCTGCCTTCGGCTCAGGTCATGATCCCAGGGTCCTGGGATCGGGTCCCACATCGGGCTCCCTGCTCCTTGGGAGCCTGCTTCTCCCTCTGCCTCTCTCTCTCTCTCTCTCTGTCTCTCATGAATAAATAAATAAAATCTTTAAAAAAAAAAAAAATAAATAAATAAATTAGAACTAAATTCTAAGTTTTAGATTCTTACTTTTCACAGGTCATTATCTACAATTTATTTGTACGTGGTGTGAGAGATCTAGGTTGAATTTTTTTTTTTTAAAGATTTTATTTATTTGAAAGAGACAGACACAGTGAGAGAGGGAACACAAGCGGGGGGGGGGGGGGGGGGGGG
>NW_023270854.1:13860839-13881506 GCF_011800145.1 Mirounga leonina | reverse complement strand
AAGATTTTATTTTTATTTATTTGAGAGAGAGAATGAGATAGAGAGCATGAGAGGGGGGAGGGTCAGAGAGAGAAGCAGACTCCCTGCTGAGCAGGGAGCCTGACGTGGGACTCGATCCCGGGACTCCAGGATCATGACCTGAGCCGAAGGCAGTCGCTTAACCAACTGAGCCACCCAGGCGCCCTAGTTTGAAGTTTTTAACCAACTGACAAAAGCACTAGTATAGCTACCATTTTTGACTGTATTAAGGTAAATTCCATATCAAATACAAATACAGGCAAAAAACTTTAAATGCAATTCTTGTCTGTTACTCTTTGTATCATAAAAATTGGAAACAATATTTAATAGGAACAGATAGTTTTTGTTCGATGAAACATTATACAGTACTGAAAATGAGTTAAGTCACACCTGTGCCAAGGATATATCTCACAAATAAAGGATTAATAAAGAACGTTTTTAAAGGCATTGGCTGCCCTTTTCTCCCCAACACAGCCAAACTTTTTGAAAATAATATGATCTCTTTTTTCCTGATCCTGTAAATCTCAAACAACTTGAGCCTTTGTTTTCCATTACATCAGAGAAAAAGCTTTCACTAATGTAATGTAGCCAATATTGCAAAATCCAGTGGCTTTATTTTAGTCTTCTATCTTCCATTCAATTTGTCTTCCTTAACCATGACTTCTTTCTTAAATAGCTGTCATTTCTTAGCTTTTGTGAACATTGCTCCAGTTTTCCTCCTACTTCTCTGCCCAATATAGAAAGGTCTCTATTTGGTCATTGAATTTTGGAGTTACTCAAAAGTTGGTCCTAAGGCTTCTTTTATTCTCACTCTTGTACTTTCTGTCTAGACTTTTTTTTTTAAGATTTTATTTTTAAATAATCTCAACACCCAACATGGGGCTCAAACTCACAACCCCAAGATCAAGAGTTGCATGCTCCACCAACTGAGCCAGCCAGTACCCCCCCCCCACTCCCCCTTCCCATCTAGGCTTTTTGGACCATACCCTTGGTGTCAGCTAACACCTATATGTGAAAGTCTTAACAAACAGCTCCAAATCCATATATGTAATTCCAACCTTAACAGATCCACCTGAGACACAAACTGAGTATGTTTAAAACCAAACTCATGATATTCCCCCATGAACCTTGTTTAGGTAGTAAGCCTCCTAACTCCCTAGTGTTTACAATCTCAGGAGATGGCACCACCTTCCACTCAGGTGTACCAATCAGAAAACTAGCAGTCATTCTTTATACCCCATTCTTCAGCTGTATAGCCACGTATTATTTTTTTATTTTGCTTTTTTCAAAATGCAAATAGGAACATCTCACCGTTTGGGTAAAACCCTTCGGTGTCTCTCCATCATAATCAAAACTAGAATCCTTAATACAACACACAAGGTGTTACATGAACTGGTCTCTGCCTCCCTTTCTAGCCTTGTCTCATGGCACTCCCCCTTGCTTTATGGCATCTCACCACACTGGGTCTTTTTTATGTATGTAGCCCATGCTTCCTACTGTTATTAAGACCTCTGCATAAATTGCACTTCCAACCCACCCTCCATCCTCTCTCACTCCATTGTCTCATGACTTCTCCTTGCACTTTCAAGCGTCACTTCCTCAGGGACTATGCAGTCCAAACCAAAAACCAAAACCTTTACTTCAAGTTTATAAGTACATACCTCTGTTTTTACCATTTGGATTAATGTCTGTCTCTATCACTTAATTGTAATTCCATGACAGCAAGACAGAGTTCCTCCAGCACTCATCACAGTCCTACGCGCTTAGTAAGGACTCAAATGTGTGCTGAAGAAATTATTTAGGATTATTCTCTCAAAGGTACACGTAATATGCACTATAGCCACTAGAGGCTGCCTTGCTTCTCTTTTTATTCCTCCAGAACAAACACTTGAACTGTGAAGATTCAGGATACTTAAAAAACAAAACAAAAACCAAACTTATATGCTTGAGTCATTTACTATACATAAAATTGCAGTGATTCCAAAATATCGTCCTTCACATACTACCTATTTTATTATCGCCAAGCACATGTATATTAAGCAATATTATTACCTAACATTTCTCTTTAAAGAGAATCACATTTTATTCAGATTTACTGAAGAAAATTTTGTCATGGTTGAATCGTTTGGAAACCTCTCAAAATAAATGAATAACTACTAAAAATCTTAAAAGACACATATCCATGTACCAATAAAAGTTATTTAGCTTATACCTGTGGAATGTTTACATGTATTGAAAAACAATTTAAAAATTAGATTATTTCTAAAATTTCACATCAACCAAAAATTTGCATTTAAAATGTTACCTGTGGTTATTTTAAGACTATTAAAGCCAAAAATTAGTTTTTAAGCCCTAAAATTTGAAGTATTTAAAAGAAAAAGCAATCTTTAACGTTTCATTGCTAAGATACAAAGTTCAATGACTATCCTCATTATCCAAACTTTAGCTGCAAAGACCTACATTAATGCAAATTTTGCTAAGTAGAAAATTTCCCAACCATATTAATAATTATTATAAGTAGAGATTAGCAATTATTAATATTCTAGTATGTGCTACTTCTTAAGCACTTTTATTGATAAGTAAACCTCAATGTACCGTGGAAAAGAAAAGTACTTACTGAGAAAATTGGCCAGTTGATTTGTCATGGGCTTGGAAGGTCATATAAATAAGTCCATGATTACAGGATACGAAGTAGAATCAGGAAACTAAAGATTTATATAGGAAGTCAATCATGGAAGCACTTCTACGTCTAACTTCTTACAACTCTCTGAGAAAATATATTTTAAATCTATTTTCTTTTTTTTTTTTAAGATTTTATTTATTTATTTGACAGAGAGAGAGAGACAGCGAGAGAGGGAACACAAGCAGGGGGAGCGGGAGAGGGAGAAGCAGGCTTCCCGCAGAGCAGGGAGCCCGATGCGGGGCTCGATCCCAGGACCCTGGGATCATGACCTGAGCCGAAGGCAGACGCTTAACGACTGAGCCACCCAGGCACCCCTAAATCTATTTTCAACTTACATTTTAGAAATCAGACCCTAAATTAAAGATACTCCCTTTGTACCCTACTGACTTAATTGCTTTTTCCAGCTTTAGCTGTTGGATAGTTGATATTTGTCTTGTTTTATTTTTAAAAACATCTCAAATACTTTCAATATATACTAATATTGCACTATCTATAACTGACTATAATAACAACATTTATGATGTACTAGGTACCAGGCATTGTGACAAGCACATTCCTAACTCTGTGTACTTTCATTAATCCCCTTGACAGATAAATGTTAAGTGAGACTAAGAGAAGTTAAATAACTTAAGGTGTTACTGCAAATAATTGGTAGAATTGGAATATGAACTCTAGGCACTTCTACCAGACAAGGACAATCTTCAGGGACCCTAAGTGCAGGAGATTTCTAAAAGTTCCATTACAGAGATGGAAATATTGTATATATATAACCCATTTCCAATCATGCCCTTTCCATGCCATTCACTAATCCCTCCCATTTCTCCATTCCAAAAATTGATTCCATTTTCAATCTCTCTGGCAAACTAAACTACAGTAAGTATTAGCAATCCTTTTTGCTAATAAATAGTAACAGATACAGCATTGGCTATTTTGATACTATTTTCCTAAGATCGGGGATTTTTTTCATGTTTTTCTTCAATATATATACATCACAGGAAAATATTTAGAATTCGAACATTAGGAGCTAATATTCTATAAAAAAATATTTTGAATTCTTAGTACTACATTGTAAAAAAAAAAACTTTCCAGCAAAAACAGAAGAAAAAACCCAAAGCCTCACTGAAATGAAAATTTTAGTTTCCTGAGCCTGGGTAAACTGAAATTAAAGTCTACACTTAACTATTGGCATACTTTTACGTGTAAGCCAATAACCTGACCTATGGTTATATAAGAATGATCTATTTCTATTTTTCCACAGAGCTAAAGGAGATACTTTACTACTTCAGTGTAATATGTAACTCACCTGATAACAAAATTACTACTACCTATTTATTTTGGTGTTTACAGGGAGCTACAGAGAAAGAAAGGAAATTTAAAACCTTGCAAAAGCAGCAATTTATGTGTGAAGAAAATAGGTCTTAGAAATAGCATCCCAATACTGTTTGTTGACTAGAAACTAACATCCTCTTTACCACCTTGGACTGTAATCAAGGAATGACAAAAAAGATATAAAGGTGGAACTTCCAAATTTAGTATACTTATTCTATGTGCTAACATTTGATAAAGGAAATTAAAACTGTGCAAAGCATCCAAGCTTTAAAATAAATATGTTCCACAGTCAGTATCTTGATTCCAGCCTAAATGGCCAAGTCAGAAAGACTGGAAGGCTAGTGGGAGAAGAATGGCTTTGCACCTAAGAAAACTGACTTTAAAGTTCCTTTGAATACTTATTGATGGAGTTGACTTGACCAAGTCGTTGAATGTTTCTAGGCTTAAGTTTGCATTCTCTCTCTACTGATGAGGCTGCATTTGACATTCTGAAGGGTCCCTGCTGTGCAAACTGTGTTTTAAATCCTAAGTGCTCATTCAGGGTATCTAGCCGCAAATCCAACGACATCCAAAACTCACGAGTTCTGTCTGGTTACTTCCTCCACCTCCCACACCCCAGCACACCCCGCCCTATTATAGCACTAACTCGGTGGCTAGAAGGCGGTCTTCCAGAAGTTCAAGCAGACGGTGCTGTCGCCAGGCCTCCGGAGCGAGCAGGCACTTGGCTGGGAAGGGAAGAGAAAGGAAGTCAAATTCTAACTACTGCCCTGGGCACCTGCTACACGGGCGAAGACAGTATCACCAACTGGCAGCAAACAACCAGAAAAAGTGAAAAGTGCTAAGGAAGCAGCGCGCCCGCGGGCGTGAGGCCAGTTTCGGTGCCACCGCACCTCTGCGCTCTGGTCCCCGGGCTTTACCTGGGGCTTTTCCGGGTCAGGCGTTATCTCGGGAATGAGGCCTCCTCAGCGCAAAGGCAGGCTGCAGCTCTCCGGCAGAGCTCCCCTCTGACCCCTGAAAGGAGAGCCAAGAGAACGTTCCCGAGCCACCGTCATAACTGCCTCTCAACGGCGGAACGCCCCCGAAACCTACCTGCCGGGTGACTGCTCTCGCGATAATTCTAGAGCCAGTCCTCTGTAACTCCAGCCCCTCCCTCCTCCTCCGGCCAATCAAACAGGAGTGGGGGCGGGGTTTTTCCTTTGAGCGGGGAGCGGGGCTTTCAATATTCGCTCTCTGGTGTTGAGAACGGGCGGGGCTGGGGCGGGGCTGGGGCGGGGCTGGGGCGGAGAGAGGGGCAGGACTCGCACGCTTTCTCGCGAGACTGAGACCAGGAAGACGCCTGCGAAGCCCCGCTGCTGGTGCAGCAGTGGCTGAGGTAGCGGGTGCTGTTGCGTCCGGACATTCTGCCTCCGAGCCTACTCCCGGTCTCTGGGTGGGGAGGTGAGACGTGACCAGGCCAGGGTTCTGGAGGTGCGCAGTGCCCGCTGAGGCTGAGGGGGAATCCAGGCTGCGGCCTGTCAGAGCTAGTCAGGGAGGCGCCCACAGTCCTGACAGGATAAGATGGCGGCGATGGCGCCTGGAGGTAGTGGCAGTGGTGGCGGCGGTGTGAATCCGTTCCTCAGCGATTCGGACGAGGACGACGACGAAGTAGCGGCGACTGAGGAGCGGCGGGCAGGACTTCGACTGGGTTCCGGGAGCGGCCTAGATCCTGGCTCTGCGGACTCGCTATCGCCCCAAGATCCCGTGGCCTTAGGGAGCAGTGCGCGGCCAGGGCTCCCTGGGGAGGCGTCGGCGGCTGCGGTGGCACTGGGGGGCTGTGGGGAGACCCCTGCCCGATTGTCAATTGATGCGATCGCGGCTCAGCTGTTGCGCGATCAGTACTTGCTGACCGCCCTGGAGCTGCACACCGAGCTGTTAGAGAGCGGCCGCGAACTGCCTCGGCTGCGCGACTACTTCTCCAATCCAGGCAACTTCGAAAGGCAGAGTGGGACCCCGCCGGGGATGGGGGCGCCGGGGATTCCTGGAGCAGCTGGCGTTGGAGGCGCAGGAGGTCGGGAACCGAGTACGACGTCTGGCGGGGGACAGCTCAGTAAGTGAACGCAGCCTGTCACTCCCGCAGGGTGGTTGGGATTGTCGGGGAGGGGGTATTTCTGGGCAGGTAGTGAGTATTAGAAACATTTGAGAGAGAGAGAGAGTTGGGGGGGTGAGTCTTTTGAGGTGGAAGCAAAGGGATCTGGCAGCGACTGTTCTCTGTGTGTGTCTGCAACCTTTAGCTGGCCGTCGACTTGCTCCTGGTTCCTCTGTTGCTTCGGTATCTAAAAAATATCCAGTTTCCAGTTCGCGGACTGTAGAAGGCTCCTTGCAAACTGGCTTATCGCTTAATCGTTTTTCTTTTTCCTCCAATCTCCTGGATAGCCTCTACCAGGAAATAGTGTTTCTTAAATTGCTTGCAGTAATTTCTTGACTCAAAGTCAAGAGGGAGAAAAGAATAGAAAATGTTCTCTCCGCACAGTCAGATCCCCTAAAGTCCTTTTTCTTTGGAATGACTTTGTCACTCAAAAATTCGGTTTTCTGCTGGCCAAAATGTGTTGTGTTTAAGTAAAGTCAATTTAATTCCATTCCGATGCCTTAATTGCAAGAAGTTTCCAAAATGACAAAATCTAAGGAGCAGGGTGGACAAGTTTTGCCTGTCGTCTGTCTTGTGATCCCACTATCTCACAGGCTTTTTTTCTCTACATAAGTTAGGAATTTACTTTTTTACCGTGTTATAATCATTCTTAGCAGTACAGAGTAATCGTTTACCCCATCCATCATATATTTATAAGTGCTTCTTTTGGCTTGAAAACATACTATCAAGGATGTATTCTGGATTCCCGTATCCTCTTTTGGGAGGCATCTTGGATTTTCCCTTACGAATAGTATGAGGTTTAGTGTATCAGATGAGCCCAACTGGAATTTACTAACAAATGTTAAATGTACAATTTTTCAATTGTAGTCTAATTGATTATTTTGTCTTTGTACTTTTGAATGGTGTCAGAGACTTCTATTGCCAAATCTAGATGTAGTGCAAGTGCAAAGAGTACATTTTCTATCCAGGTAAATCCTAGGCAGATTTCCTCTTTGATACAGAATTTTCTCAGTAGGTATAACTTTCTTACTCAGTATGTAGATAATCATCTTTTCAGGAAGAGATTTTCTCATTGCTGGACAGCCTAAATGTCACCTTTGTCAATGCTTCCCACACTCCCCATGTTTAATTAGTTGCTTCTTTCTTTCTTTCTTTCTTCTTTCTTTCTTTCTTCCCTTAGTTGCTTGTTTCATTGTGCTTTCATGTGTAAACTATAGTTGCTAATTGTTTTGTATTTGATTTGTTGACAATATCATTTTTCTCCATTAGATAGTCACTTCTTGAGGTACATCTTCCTATTCCTCACACTTTGTACAGACCCTGGCCAGTTGTTGAACATAATTTAATTGCATCTGCTATGCTTTTCTCCCATATTAATATAATGAAATAGGTTATTCCTTACTTCATGACTTTATTGTATTTGAAAGAATTTCTTCACCACCTTATTACAGTTTGATATCACTGTTCATACTGAAAATTTCTCATTAAAACTTTTTGTATATAGAAATAGTTATGGGGCGCCTGGGTGGGTCAGTTGGGCATCAGACTCTCGGTTTAGGCTGTGGTTGGGGGGTGATTGCTGGTGGTGAAATCCAGCCCTGCATAGGGCTACCTGCTCAGCGGGGAGTCTGCTTAGGATTCTCTCTCCCTCTCTCTCTCCCCCCTTCCCCTGCACACGTGTGTGTGCATTCTCTCTCTCTCTCTCTCAAATAAATAAATCTTTTAAAATTTATTTAAAGTTCTAAATTCTAATAAAATTTAAAACTCTAAAATTTCATTCTCTCTCAAATAAATAAATCTTTTAAAAAAAGATATTTATATTTATAATTTAGACTCTAAGTAGCATTTTCAAGTTAATACAAAGGAAATGAGCAAAAGAGGAAAAAAAGTAAGTTATCTGTAATCTCACCGATGCTATTTGCCTAACCTGTCTTTTCCATGCATATATTTTAAAAAGCAAAATTCAATTACACTATTTTATATAACTTTATATTTTATATAGCTTTATATTGTCAGGCACTATAATTTTTACCATCAACTTTGATGTAAGATTGCATACATAAAAGGCACCTATTTTAACATGTACAGTTTTGATGAGTTTTGAAAAACTAATCACTACTGCAGTTAAAATATAGAACATTTTTATTGTCCCCAGAATTTCATTTTTCTTTGCATTATATCCCCAGCCCCACCTTTAGACCTCCACTGATCACTATACAACAGAATTTTGCATCCTGGACACTATCAAAATTTTGGGCCTGATAATTCTTTTTTTTTTTTTTTTTTTTTAACAATTCTTTTTTTTTTTTTAAGATTTTATTTATTTATTGGACAGAGAGAGAGACAACGAGAGCAGGAACACAAGCAGGGGGAGTGGGAGAAGGAGAAGCAGGCTTCCCGCTGAGCAGGGAGCCCGATGTGGGACTCAATCCCAGGACCCTGGGATCATGACCTGAGCCGAAGGCAGACGCTTAACGACTGAGCCACCCAGGCGCCCCTGGGCCTGATAATTCGTTGTTGTGGTACTGCCCAGTCCATTCTAGAATGTTTAACAGCATCTCTGGCCTCTCTATCCACTAGCTGCTGGTAGCAAACATTCCTACCCCATCTCTCAAGTTGTGACAACCAAAAATGTCTCCAACATTGTCTAGGTTAAGAACCACTTCTAGGGGCGCCTGGGTGGCTCAGTCGTTAAGTGTCTGCCTTCATCTTGGGTCATGATCCCAGGGTCCTGGGATCGGAGCCCCGCATCGGGCTCCCTGCTCAACAGCCTGCTTCTCCCTCCCCCACTCCCCCTGGTTGTGTTCCCTCTCTCGCTGTGTCTCTTTCTGTCAAATAAATAAATAAAATCTTTTAAAAAAAAAAAAAAAGAACCACTTCTATACATAAGTTTTGCCTATTCTAAAATTTCATACAAATAGAATCATGGAGCATATATTCTTTTCTGTGTGGCTTCTTTTTGCATGGACATATGTTTTCATTTCATTTGGGTAATACCCAGGAATATAATTGCTGGATCATATAGTTACTATATACTTAAGTTTATAAGAAACCGTCAAACTGTTTTCCACAGTGGTTGTACCATTTAAAATTCCCAGCACCAGTGTATAAGACTTCCACATCCCCTAAACACTTGGTATTTTCGGGCTTTTTATTTAACTCATCCTATGAGAGATTGGGGGTATCTCATTGCGGTTTTAATTTTCATTTTCCTGAGGACGAGTGATGCTGAACAACTTCTCCTGAGCTTTTTGCCACTAGTGTATCTTCTTTCATGAAATGGCTGTTAATGTCTTTAACCAATTTTTAAAATTCTGTTTTATATATTCTGGACGCAAGTCCTTTATAGTGTTTTGCAAATGTTTTTCCCAGTATGGTTTGCTGTATTATTTTCTACATTTCTTCAAGTTCAGTTAATCAGTTTTTTTCTTTAATGATTCGTGTTCTTTGTGTCCTGTATAAGAAGTATTTGCCAATCTTAAGGTTGCAGGAATTTTCTTCTATATATTCTTCTAGAAGTCTTAGGGTTTTAGCTTTTACCTTTAGGTTTGTGATGGCAAGACTGTATTTTAATTAAAGTTATAAAAAGAAGAAATATTTCTTAAATATTCTTTCTTTAAATGGGCACACGTTTATAGCACAAACTTTAGTACAGCTTAAATACAAATGCATTGTATATTTCAAAATATCAGTGCCTGTGAATGTCTTAATCCAGTTAGAAAATAGATAAATGTTAAAATAAGTCTGTAAAACTGTGTTTATTAGTACCATGTTTTAAAGATTTTGACTAAGCTCCTGGTTGCACAAATTATATTTTAGGAATTCAGAGGATAAGTGTTTCTCTAGGATTGAGCTACAACCTGCTTTTTAATTCAAGTCTAGAGTTTTGATTGTTGCTAATTGGGTTATGATTTTATAATACTCAATAAGAGCTTCATGGTTAATTATGAACAGTATAAAGATTGATAGTATGGATTATCTAAACATTAAGTTATTTTTATTTCTTTTTGTGTATATTTTGATATGTGTCTGATCTGAAAATTCGTAATACTTCAAAATAATAAATATGTAATGATAAGTAGTTTCTCTCTTTGATTGATGTCTAAAAACAATTTAATTTTGCAAGATTTACTGAATTATTTACCTAAAAGTTCGTTGACCTAGGTAAATAGTATGGTAGTGCTATTAAAATACTTTAAGAAGTCTTCATACTGTATTTAACCTTTTTTTCTTGACTGGAAGAGTAATCCATATTTATAAAACATGCAAATGGTAAAAGAATTACAGCTTTATAAGCTTGATGTTTTCAGTAGAAGAATTTTTTTTTTAAGATTTTGTTTAGGTTTATTTAGAGAGAGCACGTGCGAGCGGGATGGGGGAGGGGAGGCAGAGGGAGAGAGAATCTCAAGCAGACTCCTCGCTGAGTTGAGCAGGGAGCCTGAAGGTGGGGTTCGAGATCAAGATGTAAGCCGAAATCAAGAGTTGGTCCATCAACCAACTGAGCCACCCGGTGCCCCAAAGATTTCTGTAAACTAGAAGATTTACTTCTAGCAAATGCTCTAAGGGCGTTTCAGTGTTCGATAAATTGTAGCATCGTTGCAAGATTTCTCCTAGATCTACTTGGTGAACTAATTATATCTTTTAGACATACACTATATATATACATTTTTTTTCTCTGTATTTTTGCCAATTGGGCCAGAATAAACTTCCATTTAGTAATTGTTTTGCTTTTCAGTTAGATTGCAAGATAAAAATTGTGGCAATGTCATTGATTAACACTGAACAGATTGTGCTATCTTTGCCAGAGTAATGCTGGTTCCACTTAAGTCTTAAGTAGTTTCATAGATGAGCCCAATTTTTTCTTATAGTACAGACAGTAGGTGATCAAATGGGAAAGACAAGTAACTTAATGCCTTTCAGTGATGGATTTCTTTTATTCTGTATTTACCATGTCTTCAAGTTTTTATAAGGTAGCTTGTCAGGAGGCAGTCATTTATGAATGAATGTGATAATTTCACTTGTGAGCCTACAACCTTCATGAGTCACTTTCCTTCTTTTTAAAATTCTCTGTTTCATGATCCTACCTGTCTTTTCTCAGAACTCACAAAGAGTACATATCTCATTGTACTCAGTGTTCTTTTTTCAGTATCACCAATGCTAAGACTATCACCAATGTCAAGATTTACAATCTTCCAGCATTCCCATCTCTTCCACTTTACAGAGTTGTTCCTCCCTTGTTAGGTTGAAATTGGGTTTAGTGCTTCCTCTGGCTTCTGAGAGAGACGATATCAATAAAATATTTCTGAAATTTTTGGGTTCACTGCTTTTAGCTGAATGAGACTTTCTACTATTGCCTGGACCCTATACATCCCCAAATTTATCTGTTGCATAACTGTCATTTTTCTTGCCTATATCTGTTTAGTAGTTTCAAGATTATTATTAATTCTGATAAAAATTTAATCAGATATTGTCACTGGCTAGCATAGTGACTTGAATATAGTTGATATTCAATATTTTATGTTGATCAATATATTAAGTTGTGTAATCAGGATTGTAGGAATCCAAAAGATGTTTAATGCAGGTCCTTGAGTTTATGTTCTTGGTGAAGAGACAAGACCAACACTTTGAAGGACTATAGAATAGTCTTCTGTGATACAGATAGTAGGGTAAGCATTCAGATATAGAAAAATTATTGTTGATTATGATAATGAAATGGCCCTTGTGGAGAAAGTGGAATTTCGAATAAATAGTAACTTTATTATCTGGCCCTATTTAGACTCTTTATTGTGAGTGAGGAAAAGGAAGTGAGGGTAAAGAAAAGATAATATTTATTTTATATTTTGCCATATTTAAAACATCTGGTAGTGTGCTTGCCATTATCTGGCTCTCCACTAAATAAAGTGATTCCATTTGGGTACTTGTAAAAATGCAGTGTGATGTTTCAAGCCGTTGTGGTATTTTGGCTGAGAGGAAGCAAGATAGGGCTATTAATAGGGAAAACAGAGCTTCTATCTGTCAAAAATTAAAATTATGCTTTCTATTTGTCAAAAGGAAAGTTGGTGATCTTCAGAATGTATGCTTGTTTTTTTAAAAAACTTCATTGAAAAAACTTTAGGATTTGTGTAATTTTCATTTTGTTTAGTATTTTTAGGTTAAAAACTAGGTTTGGTTAATTTGGTTAATTTTTTTATGGCTTATAACTATGCCCCCCTCCCCCCATGGTCTTATGATGAAAAACATTTATCTTGGTCTAAAAATACAGTTTTATATTTAAAATACAAATATCAGTTGAGGGGTGCCTGGGTGGCACAGTCAAATAAGTGTCCGACTTAGGTCGTGATCTCAGGGTCCTGATCTCAGGGTTGTGAGATGGAGCACTGCGTGGGGCTCCGTGCTGAGCATGGGGTCTGCTAAAGTTTCTCCCTCTCCCTCTGCCCCTCCCTGCCTTGGCTCTCTCTGTCTCTTTATAAAATAAATAAATAAATCTAAAACCAAAACCAAAACAAAACAAAACAAATATCAGTTGGGAAGGTCTTATATGTTAATAGCCTATTGTTTTTACTGGCTTTGACCTATAAATACTGTGATAAATTATGGTTTCTAAATTATTTATACTAAAAATATATTTGTTAGTATTTAAGTAAATAGTGTTTTGCTGTTTGTTCATATTTTGAACACAGTGCCCCTTTGATTTGGGGGGATTTGCTTTAGTTTTATTTTATTTTGAATAGTAAGTTATTTCTTCATATGTGTCTGGAATTTGTCTACCTCTTTGGATACCTTATATTGAATATCATGTATTAATTAAATTTGTAAAAATTAGCTGTAAAAAATCATTTTTTGCTTGCAAACTATATATCTTACAAATATAAGGATTAATAAAGAAACTATTTATTTATTTATTTATTTATTTATTAGAGAGCTAGCACGAGGGCGTGTGCAAGCAGCAGGGAAGGGGCAGAGGGAGAGGAAGAGAGAGAGAATCTTAAGCTGGCTCCACACCCAGCATAGAACCCCAGGGGGTCTCAGTCTTGGGACCCTGAGATCATGACCTGAGCCAAAATCAAGAGTCTGACACTTAACCTACTGAGCCATCCAGGCAATAGCTTTTTATTGCATTGTATGGGGTGTCCTGTAAATATTCTGTGTATGGAAGTAGAATTTGAAAAGGACCTAGCAACAGCCTTAAAGTTTCTAATTTTTCTAGTCAATGTAGTTCTTTATTAAAGAACTATTGAAGAACTATTAAAATTTACAATCATGGTAAGAATCGAAACTTTTTTTTTCTGTCAGAGGGAGATGTGTGAGAGTAAGGAGAGTTAATCCAAGAATGTAAGGTGGAATGATGAGTTATGAATGTATCACCAAAATCTCTAGTCCATTTTATCATTGTTCTTAATGATGAATATTTGCATTTTGTGCCCTTTAATAAGTCATAATAGTAAGAATACTGATTTTTGTCTCCTCAACCTTTGAATACGATGTCCATATCAAAAAGATAGCCTGTATCAGTAGGTAATTTTTGAATCTGTGGTCTCACTGGACTCTTCCTAACAAATTTTTTATAAGCAATATTGTCTTCCGAGTATAGTTTTGATAAAAATAGATGTGTGACACAAAGGTGTAAAATGTGTACCCATGCATGGTGTCACACTCTTGAGAGTAATTTGGTGATATCATCAATCACATTTTAAAAATACATTTTCTTTAATCTCCTGTTCCATTTCTGTAATTTATTATAGACATACATGCTCGTTTGCATTAAAACAATTGAGCCAAGATTCTTAAAATATCATTTGTAAGTAAAGGTATTAAAGATTGAAAACAACCTAAGGGCACCTGGGTAGCTCAGTCGGTTAAGCATTCCACTCTTGATTTTTTTTTTATTTTTAAAATTTTTTTTTTTTAAGTTATTCATCCATTTGACAGAGAGACAGCAAGAGAGGGAACACAAGCAGGTGGAGTGGGAGAGGGAGAAGCAGGCTTCCTGCTGAGCAGGGAGCCCGACGTGGGGCTCGATCCCAGGACCCTGGGATCATGACCTAAGCCGAAGGCAGAATGCTTAACGACCGAGGCACCCAGGCACCCCTTGATTTTTTTTTTTTTTTTTAGATTTTATTTATTTATTTGACAGAGAGAGACACAGCGAGAGAGGGAACACAAGCAGGGGGAGTGGGAGAGGGAGAAGCAGGCTTCCCGCTGAGCAGGGAGCCCAAAGCAAGGCTCGATCCCAGGACCCTAGGATCATGGCCTGAGCCGAAGGCAGACGCTTAACGACTGAGCCACCCAGGCACCCCTCCACTCTTGATTTGGACTCCGGTTATGATCTCAGGGTTCTGGGATCAAGCGCCAAGTTGGGCTTTCTGCTCAGCGGGAAGTCTGCTTCTGTCCCTCTCCCTCTGCCCCTCCCCCTGCTCACTTGCGTGTTCTCTCTCCCTTTTAAATAAATAAATGAGAAATCTTTAAAGAAAAAAGATTGAAAATGACCTAAATATCCAACAGCAAAAGATTGGTTAATTAAAATAGAATAGTTGGTATGTGCTGATGTGGAATGATCACCAAGTTATATTATAAATTGAATAATTTAGGATGCAGCCAGTATGTATATATTTCCATTTATGTACAAAAAGGGAGAAATTTGCATATGCCTAGCATAATTTAAAAGGATACATACAGAAGAGTCTAAACAATGGTGCCATAGAGGAGGATTGCTGATTGGGAGGTAGGCACAGGGGCTTACCTTTCTTTGTATGCCCTTTTATATTTTACCACAAGTCATGTCTTTAGTGGCAGGACTAAGATTCCAGCCCAGATTACTAACTTCAAAGTCTGCATTCTTTCCATTACACCATAACTACTGTTTTATGTTAACTTTAAAATAGCTCAGCAAGAATTCTTAGGTCATGTTAGTGTATGATCGGTCACTCTCCTTAATGCAGAAGGCAGGTCAGGTAGTCTAAAACTAACCATTTAAAAACAGTCAAAGTGACAGACTGTAGCACCACACTAAGAGGTGAATAATCCACCTAAGCATCACTTAATTTCATCAAGATGTCCATGTTACATAGCACTTAATCTAAATCAGGATGCATGTCCTACATGTGGTTGTAGGATATCTGGGCCATAGACTAGGAACAACTGAGCCTCAAATTAGAGCCAAATATAGTCACTAATTGTTTTTCTGAATGAAATAATCTTACAAGGCTGAATTTGTCCGTACTCTCTTTTTCAGGCTTGAAGTTTTGCTGCATGGTTACCTCTAAGTTTCTGGTGTAGTCATGGAGCGTGACTAATTAAAACCTCAAGGAGGAAGAGACCACAGTTGCAATCATGGGTGTAGCTTTCTTCCACATTTTCCCACCCAGTATTTCAAAAATTCCCAGCAATCAGAAATGATGTTCATTTGTTTTTGCAACCAGTTGGTCCTGTTGTAGGTAGATAAGATTGCTCACTCAAAGTAGTGTCATCATATTTTCTATGTTATTTCTGACCCTCTATCAGTTCTGTGCTTGTGTGCTGCCTTAGTTAAGGCCTTTTGTTCACATCTGGACCATCAGTTTTATAACAGGTTCATGTGCTTTTAATCTCTTCTTCCATCCTTGTTCTTACTTGATTTTAAAAGCTTTTTCTTCTTGTCATTCCAGCTCAAACCTTTTAAAATTGCTTCCGCCTGCCCTAAAGCAACTTTTTCCAACTCTTATTAGCAAAATCATATATTACATACAGAAAAAAAGAATTTATAAACCTGTTTAGAAATTTTAATTTTTTTCTCATTTTTTGTGTGGTATGATAAAAGTGACCATAAAATATTTTATCATGGAGGGGTGCCTGGGTGGCTCAGTTGTTAATCGTCTGCCTTCGGCTCAGGTCATGATCCCAGGTTCCTGGGATGGAGCCCCACATCGGGCTCCCTGCTCCGTGGGAAGCCTGCTTCTCCCTCTCCCACTCACCCTGATTGTGTTCCCTCTCTCACTGTGTCTCTTTCTGTCAAATAAATAAATAAAATCTTTAAAAAAAAAAATTGGGGGCGCCTGGGTGGCTCAGTCGTTAAGCGTCTGCCTTCGGCTCAGGTCATGATCCCAGGGTCCTGGGATCGAGTCCCACATCGGGCTCCCTGCTCTGCGGGAAGCCTGCTTCTCCCTCTCCCACTCCCCCTGCTTGTGTTCCTGCTCTCGCTGTCTCTCTCTCTGTCAAATAAATAAATAAAATCTTTAAAAAAATAAATAAAATAAATAAAAAAATAAAAAAAATAAAAATTTTATCATGGGCACCTGGGTGGCTCAGTCGTTAAGCGTCTGCCTTCAGCTCAGGTCGTGATCCCAGGGTCCTGGGATCCCAGGGTTCTGGGATCGAGTCCCACATCGGGCTCCCTGCTCAGCGAGAAGCCTGCTTCTCTCTCTCCCACTCCCCCTGCTTGTGTTTCCTCTCTCGCCGTCTCTCTCTCTCTGTCGAAAAATAAATAAAATCTTAAATAAATAAATAAATAAATAAATAAATAAATAAATAATTATTTTATCATGGATATGTATAATAAAGTTCTTCCTAAAATGTTGCTTCTTCCTGCCTTTTCAACCATGTTGTCCATATATAAGACTTTTATTATACTTACATTGTTTACTCAGTGTTCCTTGGACATGTTTTATATTTTTGTGACTCAGCATGCTTTTCCTTCTCTGAGAATGCTTATTTATTCCCTGTTGTCCTTCTCTTTTTTCCAGATCTTGTGTATCCTTAAAGGAAGGTCCAGTTTATGTTCCTTCCTCTCCCTGAAGCTTCTCCAGTCCATAGTGAACTCTGAATCCTCTAACTTGTGGCGTTTTTTTGATCTGTTCCACTTATGGAAATTATATAGAGACTTGTGAATTTACATGTCTTTCTAATGAACACTTTTTTTTTTCCCTAATGCACAGTGCCTAACATTGTGCCTGGGAAAAAGCTTTGAATAAATGTTGAAGCTGTGTTAAAGAAATGATCTGTAGTAGGTAGTAGTTTGCTGTAAATATGTGAGTTTAGAATATTCCTTGTGAAAATTAGCCTTTTCCTCTATAGCCTATTCCCTCAACTCTGCCTGAGCAAAGCTGAGTTAAGTTTGATCTTTCTGAAGCCATTCACGGTGTTAACCTCAACTTACCTGGAACTAGGAGAGCTGAACCTACATGCTCTTAGGTATTATTGAGGAAACTAACGGTTTAGAGCTCAGGCCTTGAAATCAGAGAGCTCAACTTTACATTTCTACTCTGCCACTTTCTAATTACAGCACTCTGCATACTCTGTTTCTTCTCCTGTAAAAAGCAGATGGCAGGGCGCCTGGGTGGCTCAGTCAGTTGAGCGTAGGACTCTTGATTTCTGCTCCAGTCATGATCTCAGGGTCTTGGGATCAAGCCCTGAATTGGGCTCTGTGCTCAGCAGGGAGTCTGCTTGAGGATTCCCAACTGCTCGCACCACCCGCGTGCCCCGTGTGCCCACACGGGTGCGCGCACTCTCTCTCTCTATCTCAAATAGATAAATCTTTAAAAAAAAGCAGGTGCCGGGGCGCCTGGGTGGCTCAGTCAGTTAAGCGGCTGCCTTCGGCTCAGGTCATGATCCCAGGGTCCTGGGATCGAGTCCCGCATCGGGCTACCCGCTCTGCGGGGAGCCTGCTTCTCTCTCTCCCTCTGCCTACTTGTGTTCTCTCTCTCTATCTCTCTGCCAAATAAATAAAAAAATAAATAAAAATAAAAATAAAAAAAAGCAGGTGCCAATGACTCCTCTTGCAGGGGGTTGTTATGAGGTTAAATAAGGTTATCCATGGAAAGTGTCTGGCACAGAATAAGTGCTCCAAACATGTTAAAAATATAATAATTATTATTGATAATAATTATTAATAATTCTTCTCTTCACCTAACAGCTGTTCATATGGTAAAATCATCCAGTGCTATAGAAATTTTAACTTAAGTAAATAGTTTGTTATAAAATTTCAGCATTTAAGTCTCTTTCTAATTTTCAGTCTTTTGACTTGGAAGGTCTAGTTCATTGTGGAATCTTCTGACAAAGAGGAAAAGACAGCAGACTGCAAGCTGACAGACTGGATTTCTACTCCTGGCTTACTCACAATTAATTTAAACCTTTTAACATACAATGATCTGATTGTATCATTGTTATCTGTGTACATGACTTAATTTCAGTGGTTTATAAGCTTATTTAAGGCAAGGACCAAATCCTCCTGAATTTTATATTCCCCACTGAGGGTTAGTAAATACTGAATGAATACATAGCTATGTATTCTTATCTGTAAAAATGAGGGGATTGAACTATCTCTAAGATTCCTTCTAGCTCTCAAATATTTTCAACATATGGGTCAGTGAAATGAGCCCCAGCATTGGAGAAGAATTGAGATCAAAAACTATAAATGTAAGTTTTGCCCTTGACAGATCTCTAAGATCCATAATTAATTTAAGTTGATAACATATTAAAATGTTTATATACAATCTCAGGTTTAAATATAATTACTTTTTTTTTTTAAGATTTTATTTATTTATTTGACAGAGAGAGCGAGAGAGCACAAGCAGGGGAAGCAGTAGAAGGAGAGGGGAGAAGCAGGCTTCCCGCCGAGCAAGGAGCCCGATGCGGGGCTCGATCCCAGGACCCAGGGATCATGACCTGAGCCGAAGGCAGACGCTTAACCATCTGAGCCACCCAGGCGTCCCTAAATATAATTACTTTTAAGGGAAATTTATTATCTTTCTATTTATTGAACTTCTATAATATACATTCCTTTGTTATGTACTGTGATATAGATTTATTTAGGCATGGTTCAGTAAACCACCTTTACTGAAAGAATTGAAATATAAAGCTAATTGTTTGGTAATACTTTACTCCCTGTCCTTTCATTATGAATTGGGTACTTTCGTGACTTTTTAATTGTTAAATGCTTATATTATAAAAAGTATTAAATGTCTTTGGGGGTAAAATGCCAAAATACAAACAAAACTCAAATGGTACAAAGAAAAGTATGTAGTAAAAATTTTAATTCTACTCATCTGAGTCAATTACTATTAGTAACTCATTGTGTGTGTTTACAGAAACATTTAATAAGCATACAAAACACATCTACATGGACTTCTATATCCACATGTTTAAAATTATCCTTTAATACTTTACCTTCATGTCAGTAACCTCGTACACAGTAGTTGATCAATAAATGTTTAATTGAATTAACCAGTACTCTTTACCAGTCAGCAGCTATTCAATTACATTTAGATTTTAAAGTACTATATAATTTCCATAAAAAATACCTTTTCAAGAATCTGAAACTAATTTTTTGAACTATTGTAAAAGTACATCCTGCATCAGTGCTAAAATATTAAATGTAAATATAAGTGAGACTTTTGTATGTGATTTATAAAACTAATCTTGCATGCTTTAAAGTCACACTGCATATAATGGATTTAGTTCTCGGAGTTCAGTTAAAACCTACATACAGGTTTTACCAGTTTGTCAGCTCTGATGAAACTTCCAGGCCATTCAGCTTCTTGAGTTATAAAATGAATTATTAAGAATACACAATCCTAGAATTTGAAGATATGCTTTGTGGTATACTTCATATTAGAATATGGTAGATTCTTTCTAAATAAAAGGAGTTAAATTTTTCAAACCTCTCTCTTTTAGAGTATTTAGAAAGGCACTTACCCTGAAAAGAATTGTGGCTGGATCTACAGAAGCATATTTCTCTTGGGGCTATAGTATTACCTGTTATTAGTCTGAAAATCCAAAGTACATTGTATTTACAAAACCTGTTATAGGTTAGTTCAGTCAAAATTGAAATTACTGTCTTTATTAGTATATTTTTTTCTGACATGGAATAAATTTTAATGAATTAGGAGATTTTTACTTTTGTGACATCATAGTTATTATTTAGAAAGGTGTCAGATCTTCTTTTTCGGAAAATATGAAGCTCTTGGCTTGGGCCAAAATATTTTCCAACGGCCATAATAATACCAAGTTAAAAATTAAACTGTGTGTGTGTTTGCTTTCCCCAAGGACTCTCCCATTGTACAGATGAGTTCTTTGAAACTTTCAGAAAATAATAACAGTATAATGGAGGAATAATGTATGGTGATTAACCAGCTCTAATCTAGGCCTATATATATGATTAAACATATAAAGAGGAAGAGAAAGAAAAAAACATAGAAAACTAACAGTAGGTGAATACTTAACATAATAAAAAATATTTATCTGAAATCAACAACCAACATCATCCTTAACATTTCATGAAATCAGGAATAAGACTGTGAGGACTGATGTCACAATACCAGAATATTGGTTGATAAAAGTTGGTCCTATTGGGTGTACATTTTTTTTTTTTTTTTTAAAGATTTTATTTATTTATTCATGAGAGACAGAGAGAGAGAGGCAGAGGGAGAAGCAGGCTCCCAAGGAGCAGAGAGCCCGATGTGGGACTCGATCCCAGGAACCTGGGATCATGACCTGAGCCGAAGGCAGACGCTTAACCATCTGAGCCACCCAGGCGCCC